>NC_134257.1:15270040-15570040 GCF_965152275.1 Natator depressus
GGGGGCTGTGGGTCGGGAGTGAGGGGCACCGGCAGGGCTAGAGGGGGTGGGGGGGCCGGGCTGGCAGGGGGCTGTGGGTCGGGAGTGAGGGGCACCGGCGGGGGCGGGGGGGCAGGGCTGGCAGGGGCTGCAGGTCGGCAGTGAGGGTCACCGGCAGAACTGGAGGGGGGGGGCTGGGCTGGCAGGGGCTGCGGGTCGGGAGTGAGGGGCACCGCAGGGCTGGGGGGGCGGGGGGGCAGGGCTGGCAGGGGCTGTGGGTTGGGAGTGAGGGGCACCGGCAGGGCTAGAGGGGGTGGGGGGCCGGGCTGGCAGGGGGCTGTGGGTCGGGAGTGAGGGGCACCGGCAGAGCTGGAGGGGGCGGGGGGCAGGGCTGGCAGGGGCTGCGGGTCGGCAGTGAGGGGCACCGGCAGGGCTGGAGGGGGTGGGGGGGCCGGGCTGGCAGGGGGCTGTGGGTCGGGAGTGAGGGGCACCGGCAGGGCTAGAGGGGGTGGGGGGGCCGGGCTGGCAGGGGGCTGTGGGTCGGGAGTGAGGGGCACCGGCAGGGCTGGGGGGGCGGGGGGGCAGAGCTGGCAGGGGCTGTGGGTCGGCAGTGAGGGTCACCGGCAGAGCTGGAGGGGGTGGGGCGGCTGGGCTGGCAGGGGCTGCGGGTCAGGAGTGAGGGGCACCGGCAGGGCTGGGGCGGGCGGGGGGTGGGCTGGCAGGGGGCTGCGGGTCGGCAGTGAGGGTCACCGGCAGAGCTGGAGGGGGTGGGGCGGCTGGGCTGGCAGGGGCTGCGGGTCGGGAGTGAGGGGCACCGGCAGGGCTGGGGGGGCGGGGGGGTGGGCTGGCAGGGGGCTGCGGGTCGGCAGTGAGGGTCACCGGCAGAGCTGGAGGGGGTGGGGGGGCTGGGCTGGCAGGGGGCTGTGGGTCGGGAGTGAGGGTCACCGGCAGAGCTGGAGGGGTGGGGGGCTGGGCTGGCAGGGGGCTGCGGGTCGGCAGTGAGGGTCACCGGCAGAGCTGGAGGGGGTGGGGGGCTGGGCTGGCAGGGGCTGCGGGTCGGCAGTGAGGGGCACCGGCAGAGCTGGAGGGGGTGGGGGGCGGGCTGGCAGGGGCTGCGGGTCGGGAGTGAGGGGCACCGGCAGGGCTGGGGGGGCGGGGGGGCAGGGCTGGCAGGGGCTGCGGGTCAGGAGTGAGGGGCACCGGCAGGGCTGGGGCGGGCGGGGGGGTGGGCTGGCAGGGGGCTGCGGGTCGGCAGTGAGGGTCACCGGCAGAGCTGGAGGGGGTGGGGCGGCTGGGCTGGCAGGGGCTGCGGGTCGGCAGTGAGGGGCACCGGCGGGGCGGGGGGGTGTGCTGGCAGGGGGCTGCGGGTCGGCAGTGAGGGTCACCGGCAGAGCTGGAGGGGTGGGGGGCTGGGCTGGCAGGGGCTGCGGGTCGGCAGTGAGGGGCACCGGCAGAGCTGGAGGGGGTGGGGGGGCGGGCTGGCAGGGGCTGCGGGTCGGGAGTGAGGGGCACCGGCAGGGCTGGGGGGGCGGGGGGGCAGGGCTGGCAGGGGCTGCGGGTCGGCAGTGAGGGTCACCGGCAGAGCTGGAGGGGGTGGGGGGGCTGGGCTGGCAGGGGGCTGCGGGTCGGCAGTGAGGGTCACCGGCAGAGCTGGAGGGGGTGGGGGGGCTGGGCTGGCAGGGGCTGCGGGTCGGCAGTGAGGGGCACCGGCAGAGCTGGAGGGGGTTGGGGGGGCTGGGCTGGCAGGGGGCTGTGGGTCGGGAGTGAGGGTCACCGGCAGAGCTGGAGGGGGTGGGGAGGCTGGGCTGGCAGGGCTGTGGGTCGGCAGTGAGGGTCACCGGCAGAGCTGGAGGGGGTGGGGGGCTGGGCTGGCAGGGGCTGCGGGTCGGCAGTGAGGGTCACCGGCAGAGCTGGAGGGGGTGGGGGGCTGGGCTGGCAGGGGCTGCGGGTCGGCAGTGAGGGGCACCGGCAGAGCTGGAGGGGGTGGGGGGGGCGGGCTGGCAGGGGCTGCGGGTCGGGAGTGAGGGGCACCGGCAGGGCTGGGGGGGCGGGGGGGTGGGCTGGCAGGGGCTGCGGGTCGGCAGTGAGGGGCACCGGCAGAGCTGGAGGGGGTGGGGGGGGCGGGCTGGCAGGGGCTGCGGGTCGGGAGTGAGGGGCACCGGCAGGGCTGGGGGGGCGGGGGGGTGGGCTGGCAGGGGGCTGCGGGTCGGCAGTGAAGGTCACCGGCAGAGCTGGAGGGGGTGGGGGGGGTGGGCTGGCAGGGGGCTGCGGGTCGGCAGTGAGGGTCACCGGCAGAGCTGGAGGGGTGGGGGGCTGGGCTGGCAGGGGCTGCGGGTCGGGAGTGAGGGTCACCGGCAGAGCTGGAGGGGGTGGGGGGGCTGGGCTGGCAGGGGGCTGCGGGTCGGCAGTGAGGGTCACCGGCAGAGCTGGAGGGGGTGGGGGGCTGGGCTGGCAGGGGCTGCGGGTCGGGAGCGAGGGGCACCGGCAGGGCTGGGGGGCTGGGCACGGCGGGGGGGGAAGCGAAAGGGAAAGCGTGTCCGTGCTCCCGGCAGCCTGCGATGGCGTCGGAGCAGTGGCGGGCGCTGGCCGAGCGGTTCCAGGTGATCCGCCGCCCCGGGGGGCCCCCAGGTGAGACCCCGGCCCCTCCCCCCGTGGGGTCACCCCTGGGGAAGGGCGGGAGCAGCTGAGCTCCCAGGGGGTAGGGCCCCTCTCACCCCTCCCGCTCTCTCCCTGCAGGTGCGGGGTCCCCCGGGGCGCTGCGAGGCCCGCTGTCCTGTGGGCACTGGGTGAGCGCGGCCGGGCTGCGGGGATGGGTGCGGGCGCTGCTGGACCAGGTAACCCCCCCCCCGCCTGGCTATGGGCAGGTTTGCGCCGGGCGGGGCCTTCAGGGGGGAGGAGTCGAGGGGGTGGGGGAACTTCAGAGAAGATTTTGGGGCCAATTGAGGGAGTGATGGGGCTTTCCTGGGGGGTGCCAGGAGACGGGGTGGGGTTTAGGGGGGAGGGGTCAGTTGGGGTGATGGAGAAGGGGGTGAGGGTTCAGGGGGAGGGTTAGTTGGGGTGACGGGGAAGGGTAGAGGTTAGGGGGTGCCAGGGGGATTGGATGCAGAGTGACAGGGGAAAGGGAGGGGTGTTCCATGGGGAGGGGTTAGTTGGGGAAGGGAAGGGGTTAGGGGGTGCCAGGGGGATTGGATGCGGAGTGACAGGGGAAAGGGAGGGGTGTTCCATGGGAGGGGTTAGTTGGGGAAGGGAAGGGGTTAGGGGGTGCCAGGAGGATTGGATGAGGAGTGACAGGGGAAGGGGAGGGGAGATTGGGGGTTCAAGGGGGAAGGCAGTTGGGGTGGGATGGGGGTGGGGTAGGGGGGTGGCCGGGAGCCGCAGGGGAGAGCTGGGGGCTGATCTAGGTCCCCCCATTCCCATCCAGGGCGTCACCTCATTCTGCTGCCCACGCTGCCCGGACACCCCTTGGCTCTGGCAGGAGCTGTGCAAACTCAGGCTCTTCTCGGACGAGGACCAGGCCACGCTGGAGGCCCAAATCCTGGCGCAGGAGGGCGCCAGGGGCAGCTACCGCCAGGTGAGTCCTGAGGGAGGTGAGCGGGACTTGGGCCCCTCTCTCCCGGATCTGGCTCAGGCTGGGATCTGGGCGGGGGTCTCAGTAGTTAATGCGTCCTCATTCTGCCCTGCAGTGCCCGCGCTGCCAGCACCTCGTCCAGCGCCTGGACCCCGGGACCCTGCGCACGCCCTGCCTGCCCTGCTCCCAGCGGGCCGGGGGGCTGTACTGCTTCTGCTGGGGCTGCCGCAGGGAATGGGAATCCCATGCTGACTCGTGCTGCCCCCTACAGGCCGCGCTGCACGACGCCCCCAAGATCCAGGCCCCACGATCGTCCATCCACGGCTGCCCCTCGCTGCGGGCCTGCCCCGGTTGCAAAGCCCTCCTGAGCCACACCACACAGGGCTGCCCCATGGTGGTCTGCCCTGAATGCAGGTGTTGTTTCTGCTACCGCTGTCTGCGTCCGTACAGGGAACACCAGCCTCCCTGCCCCATCGCTGACCTGCAGCTGGTCTGCGAGGGTGGGGTGGGGACGCAGTAATCCCAACTTCCAGGGGCAGCCCTGTAGTGCCCAGTGTCACGGGCTGGAGCCAGGGGCTTTGGAGAGGAAGGATCTGAGACAAGGGGGGGATGCTTTGACTCCCCTCCCAGGGCTGTCAGGACTCCAGGCATCGGGGGCAGGGGCTTCCTCTCCCTCCCTCAGTGCAGTGCCTGGCACAGTGAGGTCCCCGCGTGGCTGGGGCATTTAGGTGCCACCACAACGTAATGGAATTGTGTGTCTGAATGAGTGACTCAAATCGGCAATGAATGGACAGGGGGAGGACGAGGGGCTTTGAATCTCTTCTAATATTACCATTAAAGGAAGGAAATTCCAAAGCTAAAATCTTTGATGTGATTGGATAATGGTTAAAGTATCAGTCATTGACATGTATGACAGAGAGAGAGATGTGGGTATACGAGGATGGATAGACGGGTACGGGGGATGTATAGACAGATACTAAATTACAACAAAAACTAAGGAAATTCCCAGCCAATACCCTTCTGACAGTGGCTGCAATCATTAAGTCCCTGGGAGCCGCAGCAGTGGGCTATAGAGAGCTAGTCCCCTTTCCCTGGGGCAGACCTCAGTCTCTAATAGCCACTCATCACTGGCAAGGGGGTAGGACCAGCTGCCTCTGCAGCCCCAGTACCTCCTTAGGCCTTAACAAGGCCTCAGCCTGGAGAGTTACCAGGCTGGAGCGCCCCAGTGCCCCAGTGCCCCAGTGCCCCAGTGCCCTTGCCCTTGCCCTTGCCCTTGCCCTTGCCCTTGCCCTTGCCCTTGCCCTTGCCCTTGCCCTTGCCCTTGCCCTGCAGCCAGGTCCTTCCCACTCCCAGGCTGAAATGAGACTAACCCAGGTCTTCCCTTAGCCCTTCTTATACTGGCCCAGCCAGGCCCTGATTGGCTGCCTCAAGCCTGCTCATGATTGGCTCCCTGGGGCAGCCCTTTCCCAGGGCTGTTTTAACCCCTTCCAAACCGGAGCGGGGTGACCTCCCCACTACAACTACAACAGATAGGTGTTAAGTGATTAAAGTGGTAGGCACAAAGAGTGGTTACCAAAATAAAATAAAATTTAAGCGTGCAGTCCAAACTCTCAACCCGATTAGACTGGGCAACAACTAGGTTAAGCAGATTTTCTCACCACACTGGATATTGCAGTCCTTAATATACAGGTTTGTCCCTTAAACCTGGGCCAGTCTCCTTTGTTGGAGTCTTCAGTCTTCTGATCGTTCTTGTTGATTGCAGTGTAGGTGGGGGCAGGAGAAAGGCCGAGCGTGGGGCCCCTGGGTTCTGTTTTATACCCTCAGTCCCATGTGCTTGGGGAACACGAGTCCAGGCATGTCTGGGGGGCATTGCTGAGTCCCCAGCAAGGTTGAGCAATTCCCCTGGTGTGGCCTCACACAGGTGAGTCATTGCATCCTAGCTCCCTTGCTGGACAGTGGCTGTTAATGGTTGTTTTGACACCGTGCCTGGGCGTTGGTTACTTTCCTGGCTGTTGTCTCTGGGGAGCTAATATCTGGCTGATTCCCCAATTTACAGCATGATTTAGGGACCACCATACAACACAATTCTCATAACTTCATATGCACTAAAGATATGAATATTTAGATGGAACAGTGGGTTTCAGCAGTTCCTAATCTTTCCCCTGATACCTCACATGGCCTGCTTTATATGCAATATCATAGTTAAGTACAAGTGAGGAATATGGGGGTTACATGGCGCTCCCCCAAGGTACAGAATGTCACAGGATGTTTGTAAAAAAGTGAGACAAATAGAGGGAAAACAATCTCACTTTTTACCGCTCCCCGTTTTTCCAGTAGAAAAAAAAAGGTGGGGGGGTTTAAAAAGTAAAAGAAAGTGTGATGAACCTCCCCCCCCACCACACACAGACTCGCTTTTTCTTTTTTTCTTTCTTTCACTGGAACAATGTCAGTGGTTGTTTTTTCTTCTCGAGATTCCAAGGCCAGAAGGGACAATTGTGATCATCTAGCCTGACCCCCATATGACACTGGCCAGAGACCTGCCCTGAGTTAATTCCTCCTGTTTGAACTAGAGCAGATCTTGTAGAAAAACATCCAGTCTGGATTTAAAAATTGCCAGTGATGGGATATCCACCACGGTCCTTGGTAAATGGTTCCAATGGTTCATTACTCTCTCTGCTAAAAACTTCCACATTATTTCCGGTCTGAATTTGTCTAGCTTCAACTTCCAGCCATTGGATCGTGTTTGGCCTTTCTCTACTAGACTGCAGAACCCATCATCAAATAGTTAAGGAGGACTTGTGGCGCCTTAGAGACTAACAAATTTATTTGAGCATAAGCTTTCGTGAGCTACAGCTCACTTCATCGGATGCATGCAGGGGAAAATACAGTGGAGAGATTTTATCTACACAGAGAACATGAAACAATGGGTGTTACCATACACACTGTAACAAGAGTGATCAGGTAAGGTGAGCTATTACCAGCAGGAGAGTGGGCACCGTGGTGGGGACCTTTTGTTGTGATAATCAAGGTGGGCCATTTCCAGCAGTTGACAAGATCTTCTGAGGAACAGTGGGGGGTGGGGGAATAAACATGGGGAAATAGTTTTACTTTGTGTAATGACCCATCCACTCCCAGTCTTTATTCAAGCCTAAATTGATTGTATCCAGTTTGCAAATTAATTCCAATTCAGCAGTCATCAAATAGTTGTTCTCCAGGCAGGTACTTACCCTTCACCATCCTTGTCTTAAGCTAAATAGATTCATGCATAAGCCAGAAGAGGGCCCTAGTTCCTTGCACTTTAAGAGAACGTTAAAAAGTCAGAGGGTCATTTCAGAAAGTAACATTTTCAAAACTTCCCCCCACACACCTGGCACTAACACTGAAAAGGGAAAGTGTCAATTTTGCTCCCTTTTAAACGCATTCCTACGTCACCTTCACACACAGCCTTTACTCGTGGAAAAAGAGGGAGAGAAAACAGGTAGAAAGTGGCATTGCCCCATTTTAAAATTGTGAACAATTTTGAAAATACAGAACAAAAAATAGTTCCCCCCACCAATATTTAGTTTAGAAATTGTTTTAAAAAATACAAATGCTTTCATCACAAAGGAAACGAGTGTGCAAAACCACGCCGTTCTCAATTAAACCTCCTTTTGCAACCAAAACATTTTGGTGAAGAAATGTCGACCAGCTCTTGGTTGCAGGGTTGGTTCCTGAGGGGAAGGAGAGAGGAATCTCCTGGGAGGGGAAAGGATACCCCGAGCAGTGGAAATGGCGAGAGTCCAATTTATACTGAGACCTGGCTGAAATTGGTCAAATGTTTTTTCCCATTAAAAATGGTTGGTTTGAAAATGAAAATGTCACACTGACAAATCTGGTTTTCCAAATGTTCTGGGTTTCGTCTGACAAAAACGATTTTTGTTTTTTATTTTCCAGTTTTTTTCTTTTTCGCCCCCTTTTCCAGCGGTTTCCTCTTTTCAGCAGCAAAAGGGAGGCAAGGGGGAGGGGGCTGAGAGGGAAAACCAAGGGAAAATTAAGTTTTGAATTAAAAAATGAATGCCGCGATTTTAAAACAGAAAAGTTGGTGGCTTTCGAAAACTTTTTAAAACGTCCGATTTTGTAATTGCCCCCAGGCCCCTTTCCCCCCAGCTCCTCCTCAGGGGACGAGCAGTTCGCTCTCAGGTCTAGCACAGGACTGGCTGTTTCTGTGAGACTCCAGGACATCTAAGGGTCCGTCTACACAGTCCGCAGCAGCGCGGTGCCCCAGCTGACAGACTCAGGCTCCCGGGGCTTGTGCTGGGGCACCAGGCAAAGCCGTGGAGACATTTGGGCTCTGAGGCCTGGGGAGGGACGTGCAATTCGGGGCCTGAGCTGCAGTGTGGACACAGCAGCTCAGCTGGCTGTGTAGACAGACCCTAAAGGGTTCTTGGGGTGCCTGGGCCCGAGCACGACAGGCCTGGACCCAGGCCCAGACGCACCCGGCGGCCTTCCCGGGAGGGGGTGACAGACGCACAGGACAGAACTCACTAGTGGGACTGGAAGGAAGGAGCAACGTGGCCACAAGGAGGTGCTGTTGCAGCACATGCTCCTCGCTGGGCTGCTGCTCCCCCAGGGCTGCGGGCGGAGCTGGAGCCAGGCTGCAGCGCTCGCAAGGCAGAAAGCAAAGCGCCCAGCCTGGGGCATCCGCTCGGTGCCCCCGCGCTGCAGCCAGCCCAGCCCGGAAGCAGCAGCAGCCATCCTGTGGACTGGAAGGGATCTCGAGCGGTCGCCTCGTCCAGTCCCCTGCAGTGGTGGATTCCCGCATAGCCGATGGGGCCCGTGCCCAGGGTCCCCGGCCAATTTGGGGGTCCCGCAGGAGCGGCCGGAACTCTGGCCCCGCCCCCGGCTCCTCCTCTTCACCCCTGAGGCCCCGCCTCCAGCCCAGCTGGATTAGCTGCTTGCCAGAGCCCCACACTGAGCTGGCCAAAGGCCCCCCCCACACACGCTGTGCCAGACCAAGGGGGCTCCCTGCCCTGTGTGTAGCAGAGCTGGACTGAGCCCCTGCCATGCCCCCACACCATGTGGGGCTGGACCGAGCCCCTCTCCCTTCCTCTCCTCCCCACCTCCCATGTGCAGCTCTCCTGAGCTCCTCTCCCTTCCCCTCCTCCCCTGGTGCCTACTCCCCCCACGCAGAGCTGGCCCTGTCCCCTTCCCCATGCAGGGCTGGACCGAGCCACTCGCCAAAGCCCCCTCCTCCCCTGCTCGGGGCTGGCCCTAGCCCCACCGCTCACCCTCCCCCGCTCCTTTTTTGGGGAAAGTGGGCATTTGTCCTGTTTCCTCTTGCCACTGAGCTCTGGGGCCAAAATGGGACATATGGTCACCCTAGGTCAGGGGTCCCAAAACGTTTTCAGTCATACCCCCTTACCTCGTCTGCCCCCTCCCCCCCCCCCGGGAGCTAGGACCAGGAGCGGGGCTGGGACCCACAGTCAGCGGCTAAGAGGAGGGTGCGTCTGGGAGCAGAGTTGGGGTGGGGGCCGGAGCGGAGCTGGGGGCAGTTCAGGGCTGGGCCCCGCCACGCCTCTCCCCCCCAAATGTTCCTCTGTGCCCTCCTCGGAGGCCAGACTCCACTGTTTGAGGACCACTGCCCAAGCAGGGAGCCCAGGCAGTAGTGAAGAGCCCCGGACCCTGCACCTGCCTTGGGCGGGGGGCCAGGGTGCCCGAGAACAGCCCGCAGCCTATGCTCTGCCCCCTAGGGCAGGTGGAGGGTCCAGGGTTCCCCACAGGGGCCTGGGCTCCCTGGGCAGCTCTTCCCATGGCCCAGCTTCTGGCCAGGCCAGGGGGCAAAGCCTTGGGGGGAAGTGGAGGGGCAGGGGGGGGCCCATGGCATGGGCGATGTGGGGGGCCCAAATGTTCTTTGTGCCCAGGGCCCCAATATATATTAATCTACCTCTAGTCCGCTGCACTCGTGGCAGGACTAAGTATTATCTAGACCATCCTTGACAGGTGTTTGTCCAACCTGCTCTTAAAAATCTCCAGTGATGGATATTCCACAACCTCCCTAGGCAATTTATTCCAGTGCTTAACCACCCTGACAGTCAGGAATTTTTTCCTAATGGCCAAACTAAACCTCCCTTGCTACCATTTAAGCTCATTGCTTCTTGTCCTGTCCTCAGAGGTTAAAGAGAACAATATTTCACCCTCCTCCTTGTAACAACCTTTTATATACTTGAAACCTGTTACTATGTCCCCTCTCGGTCTTCTTTTCTCCAGACTAAACAAACCCAGTTTTTTCAATCTTTCCTCATAGGTCCTGTTTTCTAGACCTTTAATCATTTGTGTTGCTCTTCTCTGGACTCTCTCCAATTTGTCCACATCTTTGCTGAAATGTGACACCCACAACTGGACACAATACTCCAGTTGAGGCCTAACCAGCACGGAGTAGAGCAGAATTACTTCTCGTGTCTTGCTGACAACACTCCTGCTAATACATCCCAGAATGATGTTCGCTTTTCTTTGCAGTAGTGTGACACTGTTGACTCATATTTAGCTTGTGAGCCACTGTGGCCCTTTCTGCAGTACTCCTTCCGCGGCCATCATTTCCCATTTGTATGTGTGCAACTGATTGTTCCTTCCTAAGTGGAGTACTTTGCATTTGTCCTTATTGAATTTCATCCTGTTTATCTCAGACCATTTCTCCAGTTTGTCCAGATCATTTTGAATTTTAATCCTATCCTCCAAAGCACTTTCAACCCCTCCCAGCTTGGTATTGTCCCTTAACAGATCTTGTGGTCATTGGGCCGTTCGCTCGAGGTCTGCTCTGCCGGCTGTCTGCGCAGAGCTGAGGCAGCACACAGAGAGAACACACCTACGCAGCCGAACGTCTGACAGCAATTAATAGTTTAGCCAAAGTGGAACAGCTGCCACAGGAGTGCTCCCTGCCCCTGCAGCCCCATAGCCCAGGCGGGGCTGTCATGAGAGGGGTGTACTCACGGCCTGGCGCTGCGTCAGCAGAGGAGGAGAAGTGAAATGGGGTCTCCCAGGCCCCCAGTGCATGCAGTAATCATGGGGGGGGGCTCAGTTTGAAACGGCCCTGTTGCACTGCCCAGGTTTAGCTGCGGACCTCCTGGGGAGGGGTCATCGCTGGGAATCCCCCAAGGAGATTGGCCCCCAGCTCCCCTTGAGAGGTGGGACTTAGGACTCCCCTTCTCCTCAGCATTTCCTATTGGCCAGCTTAGACGGCTCCTGCTCAGCCCGCTGGCCACTGCGGATCCCATTTCCAGGCACCTCTCTCTGCCCAGGCACTGGGGAGGGAGCCTGGGAACCAGGCGCAGGGCTGGGGAGTACGCTGGGCGGCAGGGTGCCTGAAAGGGTGCGCCTGCCCCGCGTGCTAAGTCCGGGCTCTGACTCAGTTTGGGCCCAGCCCCCCTTCTGCCCACACACCAATTGCTTTGAGTCAGGCCAGCCAGCACTCAGGGCCCGGGCCCTGCTAGGGGTGGATCAGAGCCCAAGTCCCACCGTGATTTGCCTGCAAGCCCCGTTGTTTTGCCGCCCCGAGGCAGAAGGTCTGTGCCAGGCAGTGTGGACGTGTTAACACGGTGGTGAGACCTGGGGCCAGCGATTGTAAGTCCAGGTTTCCAATGCAGTGTGGACACTCGAGCATGGACTTGGAAACACCCAGGGCACAAGGCGTGTGCCACAGCCCCAGGTCTGCAATGCAGGGCAGATGTACCCAAAACAAGGCCTTGCAATGCTGAGCCTCTGGCCCCATTGTGGATCTTGCCCTCAGCTCTGAAAACCAAACCTACTGGCCCCTGAGCAGGGTTGCCGACCCTCCCGGTTTCGCCGGGAATCTCCCGAAATCCGGGCTTAATTTCCTGGAGGCTACTGAAGCCAAACTGGGAGATTTTAAACTGCTAAAAGTCCAGTGGCGCAGCAGGGCTAAGGCAGGCTCCCTGTCTGCCCTGGCCCCGTGCTGCTCCTGGAAGCGGCCTGCACATCCCTGCGGAAGCGAGGCGGGGGAGGAGCAGGGGGTCTCTGCACGCTGCCCCCACCCCGAGCACTGATTCCGCAGCTCCCATTGGCCAGGAACCGCTGCCAATGGGAATTGCGGGGGTGGCGCCTGTGGGCAGGGGCAGCGCACGGAGACACCTGGACCCCCCGCCCCTAGGGGCCACAGGGATGTGCCGGCCGATTCCAGGAGCTGCAAGGAGCCAGGGCAGGGAGGGAGCCTGCCTCGGCCCCTCTGTGCCTCTGACTGGGAGCTGCCCGAGGTGGACTGGACACATTTTGTGTGTCTGTGCCATGCCCCGAGTGTTTCTGGACCAGCACAGAGCCAAGAAAGTGGATTTAAAAACAAAAATCCACAAGCCTGAACCCTTCCCAATCCCCCGGCTGCCTGGCTTTGATTTCTGAAAACAGCTGGGCAGACACAGTGCAGAGACCAGACACACTCGGGTCACGGTGCGGACACACGGTGCAGAGACCAGACACGCTCAGGGCAGGGCGCGGACACACGGTGCAGAGACTGGACACGCTCGAGTCACGGTACGGACACACGGTGCAGAGACCAGGCACGTTCGGGTCACGGCGCGGACACACAGTGCAGAGACTGGACACGCTCGAGTCATGGCACAGACACACGGTGCAGAGACCAGACACGCTCGAGTCATGGCACAGACACACGGTGCAGAGACCAGACACGCTCGGTGCAGGGCGCGGACACACAGTGCAGAGACCAGACACGCTCAGTGCGGGGCGCAGACACCCGGTGCAGAGACCAGAGATGCTCAGTGTAGGGCACAGACACCCGGTGCAGAGACTGGACATGCTCGGTGCGTGGCGCGGACACACGGTGCAGAGACCAGACACACTCTGTGCAGGGCACGGACACACAATGCAGAGATAAGACACGCTCGGGGCACGATGCGGACAGACAATGCAGAGACCTGATATGCTTGGTGTATGGTGCGGACAGACAATGCAGAGACTGGACACGCTCGGTGCAGGGCTCGGACACACGGTGCAGAGACCAGACACGCTCGGTGCAGGGCACGGACACACAATGCAGAGACCAGACACGCTTGGTGCAGGGCGCGGACACACAATGCAGAGACCAGACACGCTTGGTGCAGGGCGCGGACACACAATGCAGAGACCGGACACGCTCGGTGCCGGGCGCGGACACACAATGCAGAGACCGGACACGCTCGGTGCAGGGCACGGACACATGGTGCAGAGACCAGACATGCTCGGTGGCAGAGGGGGCCGGGTCTCAGCTCTCCCCCGGGATCAATGGGGCAGCTCAACCCCTCAGTGGAGTTTTTTCAGGCTGGTTCCTCCCCGAGGTTCCTCGATGAGTTTGGCCGAGGTCTCATTCCCTGGCAGCAGACAGACCCCTCCCCCCATCTCCCAGCCCCTGTGCTGCAAGTGGGGCCTGCGGGCCCCCCCCCCACGGCCCAATCTGGGGCCGGGCCTCTGCACTTCCAGCCTCCTTTCCCTGCCTGCCTCCAGCTGGGACACAGCCCAGCCCCCCTGCACCCACCGCGCGGCCCCTCCCAGCTCACCTGGGGGTGGAGCAACAAAGAGGTGGGTACATGCGGGAGATCGGATGAGTGGGGGCATGGAGGGGACGTGGGGGGTCAGAGCAGTGCAAGGCTGGAGGAGATTTGGGGGGCGGGGCTGGAGCGGACATGGGGTCAGCACAGTGGGGGGCTGGAGGAGATGTGAGGGGTCAGAGCAGAGGGGGGCTCAGAGCAGTGGGCGTCTGGAGAAGATTTGGGGGGCTCAGAGCAGTGTGAGGCAGGAGGGGGGCTCAGAGCAGTGGGGGGCTGGAGGAGATTTGCGGGGGGTCAGAGCAGTGGGGGTCTGGACAAGATTTGAGGGGAGCACTGTGAGGGGCCCATGTTCGGCAGGGCCCAGCCCGGTGGGTGAAGCTCTGCCCAGAGCTGGTCTCCAAACTGGCCATTTCCTGGACCCCTGGCTGACAGTGACCCCAGAACAGAGCCCCTCCCCCACAGTGACACTTCTGGGGGGGAAGGTGAGTGATGCTGTCTGGGCCCTGACCCCTCTCATGACCCCCCCTTCCTGCTATCCCCCCAGCTGCTCCTCCAGGCCAAGGGGGGCTCTGGGGTTCCCCTTCCCCAGTGCTCCCTCTCCAGGGGAAAGAGCCTAGAACTCCCCTGCCCCGCCCCCAGTCTCCCCTAGCTGAGGGGAGGGGGCTTCCTGCCCCACAGCTGCTCCATAGGGACGGGGAACTCAGTGCAGCACAGGAGTGTGGGGTGCAAAGGAGGGGGGGTCAGAGCTGGGCTGGGGGGATGCTGGGGAGTTTTGGGGTTTCAGCTCTGACCCCCCAAACCACACCTGCCCCCTTCAAAACTTGTCCCTGCTCCCCCCATGCCAGCCTCTGCCCTGCTCCTGCATCCTCTGCCCAGCCCCTCAGCCTGTGGGGCCCCAGCAGACCCCCCCTGTCTGTGGGGCGCAGGGCTGGGGGGCAGCGGGCTGGGCGGGGCAGGCGGAGCAGCCCAGCTGAGGGGATGGTTCGGTGGGGGAGGAATCCTGGGCCAGTCCGATCTGCGCCTCGGGGGTCCCTGCCAAGGGGCCAGAGGCTGGGGGGGCAGAGCTGGACTAGGGGCTGTGCGGCGACAAGGACAGTTAACAGCCCCACAAGGTTGATAAGGTGACGGTAAGCTTCCCGGTGCTGTGAGAGCGACTGGACCCAAACCTGGGTGCCAGAAAATACAATCCCCCAACACAGCCGGGGCTCACGGGTCTCAGCAGAGCCCGAGTGGGGACAGGACTTGAACTGGCACCTGGAGTTCTGCTGGGCCAGCGAGCCAGGGCTGGACCCACAGGCACCTCTGCCACGAAGTTGGGTCTGTGTGGGGGGGGTGGGGGGGGAAATCTGTGTGTTGGTGGGTAGGGTGTTGGCATGGGCGGGGTGGCATGAATGGGGGTCTGTGTGTGCGGGGGTTGACACGGGCGGGGGGGTCTGTGTGGTGGTGGGTAGGAGGTTGGCATGAGCGGGGGTCTGTGTGTGTGGGGGGGGTTGACACGGGCGGGGGGGTCTGTGTGGTGGTGGGTAGGAGGTTGGCATGGGCGGGGGTCTGTGTGTGTGTGGGGGGGTTGACACGGGCGGGGGGGTCTGTGTGGTGGTGGGTAGGAGGTTGGCATGGGCGGGGGTCTGTGTGTGTGGGGAGGGGTTGACACAGGCGGGGGGGTGTGTGTTGGTGGTGGGGGTTTGACACGGGGGTCTGTGTGTTGTGGGGATTGACACGGGTGGGGGCTCACAGCCGGACACGCAGCGCTGTGCCGACAGCCTGTGGAAATGCAGATCTGGCCGTGACTCTGCCCCAGCACGGCAAGAACGCCCGGACTAGCACCGCGCCGCTCATCGGCTACAGACAGCAGGGGCTGGGCTAGCAGGGGCTGGGGGTCGGGAGTGAGGGGCACCGGCAGAGCTGGGGGTGGGGGGAACCCAGGGCTGGGCTAGCAGGGGCTGGGGGTCGGGAGTGAGGGGCACCGGCAGAGCTGGGGGTGGGGGGAACCCAGGGCTGGGCTAGCAGGGGCTGCGGGTAGGGAGTGAGGGGCACCGGCAGAGCTGGGGGTGGGGGGAACCCAGGGCTGGGCTAGCAGGGGGCTGGGGGTCGGGAGTGAGGGGCACCGGCGGAGCTGGGGGTGGGGGGAACCCAGGGCTGGGCTAGCAGGGGCTGGGGGTCGGGAGTGAGGGGCACTGGCAGAGCTGGGGGTGGGGGGAACCCAGGGCTGGGCTAGCAGGGGGCTGGGGGTTGGGAGTGAGGGGCACCGGCAGAGCTGGGGGTGGGGGGAACTCAGGGCTGGGCTAGCATGGGGCTGGGGGTCGGGAGTGAGGGGCACCGGCGGAGCTGGGGGTGGGGGGAACCCAGGGCTGGGCTAGCAGGGGGCTGGGGGTTGGGAGTGAGGGGCACCGGCGGAGCTGGGGGTGGGGGGAACCCAGGGCTGGGCTAGCAGGGGGCTGGGGGTCGGGAGTGAGGGGCAGCAGCATAGCTGGGGGTGGGGGGAACCCAGGGCTGGGCTAGCAGGGGCTGCGAGTAGGGAGTGAGGGGCACCGGCGGAGCTGGGGGTGGGGGGAACCCAGGGCTGGGCTAGCAGGGGCTGCGGGTAGGGAGTGAGGGGCACTGGCAGAGCTGGGGTTTGGGGAACCCAGGGCTGGGCTAGCAGGGGGCTGCGGGTCAGGAGCGAGGGGCACCGGCAGAGCTGGGGGTGTCTCTGGATTGGGGGTGCCCCACTGGGGACAGGGGCAGGGCTGAAACTTTGTGGCCCAAGTTGGGAAGCTCCACGACCTACCATCCGTGTGAATGAAGCGGCCCCGATCCTGCTGACAGAGGGCCCCACCCAAGGTCCTTGGAGCTCAGGGCAAGGAGCCGCCCAGTGGTGCTAACCAGGCGTCAGGTGGGCTGCAATCGATGCCCCATGGGGCTGGTCGGCAGAAGGGGCAGGGCTCTGCAATTGTCCGGAGGGTTCACAGCCCCTTGGCTCCCCCAGGGCTCTGTCCATGGCCGGTAGCCCAGGGGGCCAGCCCCAGAGCAGGGGGCTCCCACTGGCCGCAGGCTCCCTGCCAGCTAGGCTGGGGACTAGCCCAGGGGGCTGTAGGATCCACAGGTGAGGGTGGCCGTGTAGGGGGCCTGCAGGGCCTGTCTGTTTGCCAAGGGGGGAGGCTAGGATCCTGTGCAACATCTCAGGCCTGTGTGTGGGTCACTGTGTGGGGCTGGGCCCGAGCAGAGCCCTGGGCCGTGCGCTGGCATTGGGGGGTTTGTGGGGCTACCGCGTCCAGACACACACACGGCCCTGGCAGCCATCATCACGCGCCCCCTGCCAGCCTCCACACAGCGCAGGGTGGGGGACACGGCCATCACCACAGTCTGCACTGGGCCCGAGGGGCCGGGATGTGGGTGGTGCTGGACCAGCCCCCCATCTGGGTCAGTCAGCCTGGCTGTGCTGGGGCAGGGGGTCCCTGAGGATGGGAACCGGCTGGGGATTGGAGTGTGTGTGTGCGAAAGGGGGGGGGGGGGTGCACGAGGGGCGGGTGCTGGGGGGATGGGGGTGTGCTAAGCAGGGTGCTATAGGGGTGGGGATGTCTCTCTTTCTGCCAAGGGGGTGTGTGTGTCCCTGTACCGGGGTGTCTGGCAGGGTTTTGTGACCGTGCTCCTCATCAAAAGCCACCCTCCCATCCCCAGCTGCGTCCATATCCCGGCCCCCTCCCCCAGCCCTTCAACAAGTTGTCCCCCCCAGCCCCGCAACAATCCCTGGCAGCTGGAGCCAGCTGGGCCCGTCAGACAGGCCCTGGGCTCCCAGCGCCCCTGGATCCTTCCCCCCTGCCCCCCCGGGTTGTGCTTCTGGCAGGTCTGGCCTGGGACCCAGCGCTCGAGGGGCCTAGTCCTGACTCCGTCACTGAGGCCTGTGTGACCTGGGGCAAATCCTGCATCTCACGGGGCCTCGGTTCCCACCCGGGCAACATGGGAATAAATAACTCTGCCGGAGTCGGAGTGTGAGCGCCTAGGGCACCTGGGGACCCTGATCTCGGCCGGGGTCCGGGCAGCACCCGGCACCTGGGGACCCTGATCTCGGCCGGGGTCTGGGCAGCACCCGGCACCTGGGGACCCTGATCTCGGCCGGGGTCCGGGCAGCACCCGGCACCTGGGGACCCTGATCTCGGCCGGGGTCTGGGCAGAGCCTGCTGGGCTCAGAAGCAAGGGCGGCTGACTGGAGCAGTTGGGGCTGCAGGTTGGGATTGAGGGGCACCGGCAGAGCTGGGGGTGTCTCTAGATTGGGGGAGCCCCACTGGGGATGGGAGTGGGGCTGAGACTTTGTGGCCCAAGTTGGGAAGCTTTCTTCAGCCTGTTGGATGAAGTGCCCCCCCTCCCCGGCTGCCAGAGGGCCCCACCCAAGGCCCTTTGAGCCCAGGGGAAGGAGCCGCACAATGGTGCTAACCAGGCGCCAACTGGGCTGTGATCGACACCCCATGGGGCTGGACAGGTGGGAGGGGCTGGGCCCCACCATTGTCCGGAGGGTTTATGGCCCCTCAGCTCTGTCTGTCTGCACCCAGCCCCAGTGCAGCTCCCACAGACTGCGGGCTGTGCCCCAGCTCAGCCAGGTCCCAGCCCAGGGGCCAACAGGACCCACAGGTGAGGGGCTGCAGGTGTTGGCAGTTTGCAAAGGGGGCGGGGGCTGGAATCCTGTGAAGCTTCCTGGCCTGTTTGTGGATCACTGCAGACCCAGCCCCAGAGCCTCAGGGGGTCTTCAGATTGGGGGTTGGGGACTGTGAGCTGGCCGGGAAAGAGATCAGCACCCCGCAGGCTGAGAGCTGAGCTGGCCCTTTAGACACCGGGCAAATCCAGGCCTGGGCTGCAGTGGGCTGGGGGGGCACCATCGGAGCTGTGGGTGGGGGGAGCCCAGGGCTGGGCTAGCAGGGGGCTGCGGGTTGGGAGTGAGGGGCACCAGCTGAGCAGTGTGGAGAGCCCAGGGCTGCGTTCCCTACCTCTGCCCCACGCCATCCCCGCTACTGGGGCTTGTTCAGCAGTTCCCCCCTTGCAGAGCAGGGCTGGGCGGAGCGAGGCCTCTGGAGGTGCCGCCAGGACTCGGGGGTGTGGGGGTCTCGTCCCACAGGGGCAGGATGCTGTTTGAGGAGCTCGACCCCCGGCATGGCCTGTGGGATGAGGATGGCGAGAGCAGCGAGTCGGAGGAGGAAGAAGCCTTGGGGTCGGACTGGGCAGAGGACAGGGGCTGGTGAGAGCTGGGGTTGGAGGAGACGGGAGGGGGGGGGCGCTGCTGAGAGCTGGGTTTGGAGGAGATGGGGGCTGGGGGGCAGTAGGATGTGGGCAGCGGGGGGTGGGACAGATGGTCCATGAAGCTGAGCAGGTCTCTTCTCCCACCCACAGGCTGCAAGAGGAGCCCAGGGTGGGTCACGGCCTCCCCCATCCATGTAACAAGTCTACGAGGCCTCAGCCATGTCGCCGGCAGCTCTTCTCCCCCTGCAGGCCCTGGCCCCACAACCCTGCCCCAGGCCAGGGCTCGCTCCCTGGCTGGGCAGGTAGGTTGGCAGCAGAGGGCGTCGGGGTTGATAGATACCAGGCATGTGGGGCTTGTCTCACCCAGTCCATGTCTGTGCTGTGGGGAGCGGGGCGTGGGCACAGAAGGGGGTTCTGTGCTGGGGGGCTCAGTAGGGGTCACGGTGCTGTGGGGAGCAAGGGCTCCGTAGGAGTCACAGTGCTGCGGGGAGTGGGGTGGGGGGCTCCGTAGTGGTCACGGTGCTGTGTGGAGCGAGGGCTCCATAGGGGTCACGGTGCTGCGGGGAGCGGAGCGAGGGCTCGGTAGGGGGCGCTCTCCCCTTGCGGTCAGTGCTGGCCCCAGTGCAGCACTCGAGGGAGCTATGCAGTGGAGTGGGGGGCTCTCCCTGCAGACCCATCGTCGCCTCCAGGGCGAGGCGAGAGACCCCTGCATAAACGGTTGCCGGCCTCCACCCCAGAGGCAGCCGCATCCCAGCGCTGGGCTAGAACTGCCAGGCCAGGGAAGTGATCTGTACCGACGGGTATTTATCAGGTTCCTGAGCATCCACCGGCGCTCATGGGGAATCCCCCCTGTTTCAAGGGCACCTTTCTGGAGCTGGGCTGAATCGTGAGCCGCCAGGCACTGATCTCTGGGCTCCCCCAGCTGGGCTGGCACGACTGGCACCAAACCCGACAGCGTCTGCGACCCCGGCTGCCTACGAGAGCTCCTGGGAGCCGGGGACGGTAACTGAGGAGATCTGTGAATAAGGGAGAGTCAGAAACAGGGCTTTGCAGCTCATGGGCCCAGCTGGGGGCTGCGGGTCGGGAGTGAGGGGCTCCGGCAGAGCTGGGGTGTGGGGAGCCCAGGGCTGGGACAGCAGGGGGCTCTGGGTCGGAATGAGGGGCGCTGGTAAAGCTGGGAGGGGAGCCCAGGCCTGGGGTAGCAAGATCTGTGGGTCAGGAGTGAGGGGCACCAGCAGAGTTGGGTGTGGGGAGCCCAGGGCTGGGACAGGGGGCTGCAGGTCAGGAGTGGGGGGGCACCAGCAGAGCTGGGGGGAGCCCAGGGCTGGACTAGCAGGGGCTGCAGGTCGGGAGTGAGGGGCACCGGCAGAGCTGGGGGGCTGCTTGTCCTGATCTCTCTGCTCTCCCCTCTGCAGGGTCACTCGCTCTCCACCCGGACGCTCTCCCATCCCTCCTTCTACCCCTACTATGCGGCTTTGTCTCGCGCCACACCAGGGACCCATCCAGTGCCCCATGGGGACCGGCCCCAGGGCTCTGGCCTGCAGGGGGGCCCAGCCATTGGATCAGGTAAGAGTCCAAGTGGGGTATGCGGGGGGAAGGGAATCTCCCTCTCTGTGGCTGGTTCAGCCCTGGGCCCTGTGGGGAAGGGCAGGGTTCTGTGCGGGAGGGGGAGACACCCTCCCCCCGCCCACGGTCTCACCTTCCCCTTCTCTGCTCCAGGTCTCCTGCTTCCCATTAGTTCCAGTGAATTCTTCTACACGGATCCCCTGATGCCCCCAGGGCACCGGGTCTACAACTACCTCTCCCACCCCTCCCAGCAGGTACGGTGCCCCCAGGGGGAGGCAGGGCACAGCGGGTGGGTCCCTTCTCCCCAGCGTTGGCCAAAATGGTGGCTTGGATGTCTTAAGACCCCATAATGTCATGTGGCAGGCAGTTCTGCAGGCTAGTTCTAAACATTATCCTGCCCCAGGAGTTACACAGGGTTAAATCCCAATAACAGCAGGTGGCTGGGACTTCCCCTGCTGCAATGAGTTCCACAGGTTAGCATCATGCAGCAGGCACATCTGCAGCTTAACCATAATAGTAGACTGCTCAAGTGGCTCCCATGGGTTAAATTCCTTTACTAGTAATGTGGCAGGGAGTTCCACAGGTTAACCCTACTAATAGCTTCCGCTAGAGTGTTCTGTGGTTGAACCCTCAGTCATGTTGTGTGGCATGCAGCTCCACAGGCTAACCCTCAGGGGTGTCGGTAGTTAACCCTCCCCACAATATCATGTGGCAGGGAGTTCTGCACGTAACTTTCCCCCCTTCAGCCAGGTAAATAACCTCCCTCTTGTCTGTTCCCTCCAGGTCTGTCAGAGTCTCCGTCTCAGCACCCCAGACCCCATCATGTCGGTCCGTGAGGCTTCTCCTCCTCCCTGCTTCCTGCCCCGCAGTGGCATGAAGTGGCTCTCGCAGGCAGAGTACAACGCGGTCAATGCCCTGCTGGAGCTGCCATATGAGGAGCCGGCCTGCAACCCTGGGGAGGGCTCGCCCAGAACCCAGCTCCTCCTGTCAGCCGTGGAACCGGAGTATGGCCGGGTGGTCACCCAGGAGGCCGCTAATGTCCTGCTCAGCCTGCACAGCTCCCCAGACACACTGGGGGAGCTTCTGGGGGGCCCTGAACCCCCAGCACTTCCCCATGGCCTTGGGTCTGTCATGCTAGGGGCCTTCTTCCCCCACGGGGCTGCAGGGGAACCAGCACTTTAATTCTCGCACCCCCTTTCCCCAGTGATGGTCAGTTCCAAAGGTCAGGGCTACCAGTAACGTGGCGGGGAATCCCAAAGGCCATCCCTCCCCCTAATGACATTCCTCAGAGTTTTTTACCTAAGTTAAACCTGAGCCGCCACATGTAGCAGGGGGTTCCACTGGCTAAGTCCTAGTTGCCTCAGCAAGTTTTCCATAGGCTAAAATGCATCCTAATATCCTGTGGCAGGGAGTTCAGCAGGTTATCCTGGCTATTTGCCTGCCCAATGGTCTGTCCAAGGTTTACAGCCCAGTCAAACATCATGTAGCAGGGAACGCCCAAGACCATGTGGCAGGAAGTCTCTCAGACCATCAGCCTGCCTTTGGGAGTTTTCTGTGGGTTAATCCCAGTCATATATCCTTTGGCAGGGAGTCCCACAGTTTACCCCTTGATTACCTGTCTCAGGAATTAAATCCCTGATATAATATCTTTGGGTACTTCAGTTTAACTCTGCTACCATCCTAAAGCAGGGAGTCCTGCTGGTTCACCATACCATGGGTTAAACCTCTGCAACATCCTGTGGCAGGGAGTTCCACAGGTAAACCCAGCTGGCAACCTGGCAAAGGGCTTTTTCAACAGGCCCATGCCATTGTTACCCTGCAGCAGGTAGTTCTACAGGTTGACACACCCGCTGGGTGTCATTTGGCCATGTGTGGAAGAGCCAGGTTTGACGATGTGAAGGGACAATTTTGTGCCTCTTTGCTGTGGAACAGTGTTGTCAAGTGTGGACTTATTTGTAACTTTTTCTGTTCAGTTTCTTTCGTGTTAATAAATGAGAGTTCCAGGGGGACGTAAAACCCAATGTGCTACGTCTTTAAATCCAGTTCAGATCCAGCCCCAGGGAGGGGAACTGGCTGGCCCAGGGGAGCAGGGAATGGGACACGGGGCCTTTCCCCTCTAGGGGTATCGGCTCCCCTCCAGCCGCAGGACGGGGGACTGGCTGGCTCGGGAGGCTCAGAGGATCTAGCCCAGTTAGCAGCCTCCCCTCCCTGCTGCCCTGAAGTGTCACAATCCTCAGTGCTGGGGGTGGGGGGAATTCAACATTTTCTTCCTGACCCCTGGAGCATGAGGGTGAATCCCCCTCCCCAGCTACAAGGACTCGGGGACAGGGCTCCACCTCCCAAGGCTCTTTATTGCAATTGGTCCAGAAGGGGGGGGGTCTCATCCAGCCAGCGCCCAGCTCGGGGTCCTGGCTGGCTCAGGGGTCCTTGTCAACACTGGGCAGGTCGCCGCCTCTCCTGGCACCGTAGCCTCCTCCCCATCTTCTCCATCACGGCGTCCAGAAGGTGCAGCACATCAGCCAGCGCAGCATCGCCAGAGCCCGTGGGCCTGTGTTCATCTGCCTTGGGTGTGACCTGGGGCTGGGGAGGAGACAAAAATGGGGGGGAAGGGAGCTATGGATCAGCCCCTGCAGGCTCCCAATCCCTGGGATTGAACCTCTATGTGGAGGGCAGATGGACAGCTTAACCCCAAAAGCAACCAGGCTGAGCCCTGTCCAATCCCAGCACTATCATGTGGTGGGTAGTCCCACAGGTTAACCCCAATAATAAACGACTAGCAGGGAGTTTGTATAATCAGTGTGGCACCCCATCACACCATTCCCCCTCCCCATGGGCACTAAACTCCCCCACTTCTCAACAGGCCAAGGGCATGTACTCCAGGCTTGCAACAAGGAATTCCCTGTGTTAATTCCTTTTATAAGCCAGTAGCAGGGTGTCCCCAAATATATCCCACAGCCAGGACCTCCATTTAGCCATACTAATAGCCCAGTGGCAGGGAGTTTCGCAGGTCAACCATCCCACTAACCCTCTGCCAGGTAGTCCCACAGGTTAACCCCACTAATTACCAAGTGGTAGGCAGCTGTGTAGGAGAAACCCTCTAATGGCAGGGAGTCCCACAGGTTAACCCTCTAATAACCCACTGGCAGGGAGTCCCACAGGTTAACCATCTAATAATCCAGTGGCAGGGAGTCCCACAGGTTAACCCCACTAATGACCAAGTTTAAGGCCCGGCAGGTCTCCAGGCACCTCCATGCTGCCACCCAATGGCAGCTGTAACCAGGTCGTGCTCCACGGCCCATGACCCGTTACAGACACAGACCATGGGAAGTCCCGCCTCAAGGGATCTGACAGGCAGCAGCCTTCTGGCTCCTGATTGGCTCCCCGTCCTATGTACACCCCAGGGGGGTTCCAGAAAGGGTGCAGGGAACAGTGTGGGTCTGCTGTAGCCATCACAACCATCCCTGCTCCTGAACTGGCTTTGACCTTGTATCCTGACCTGGACCCGAAAACCTGCCTCGAACTCTGACCCTGGATATCGACCCCGGCCTGGAACCTGCCTATGACTCTGCTGCTATTCCCAGCCTCAAGCTGGACCCTGCTGCCCTTGTCGGGATGCTGCCACCAAGTGGCAGGGAGTCCGGCAGGAGACCCCCTCCAGGAGGCCAGTGACAGGAAGCCCCACAGGTTAACCTCGTACTGTCAGACCACTGGCAGGGAGTCTTGTAGGTTAATCCTACTAATAATCCAATGGCAGGGAGTCCCACAGAGAACAGCTCCACTAACAATCCAGTGGCAGGGAGTCCCACAGGGTAAACTCCACTAACAATCCAGTGGCTGGGAGTCCCATGGGCTCACCCAGTTAAACTCAGTCCCTGACTTACTTTCTCTGGAGAGCGGCCCCACCGGGGGAGCAGGATTGTGATGGTCAGGGCACCCAGTACCAGGGTGAGGGCCAGGGGCCAATAGGCCAGGCCAGGCCAGCCCAGGGCCCCTGCTGCTATCCCCAGGGCCGGCTGGGATTGCAGAGGGGTCTCCCCTGGGTCTGGCTCCATCCCCACTTGGTACCACGTGGGACGCTGCCCATGGGTCCCGCCCCATAGACCCCACCACTGAACACTCAGCAGCAGGCAGAGCTCCCCTTGGCCCATGGCTCAGCCACCCACACCCGGGACCAGGACCCGAAGTGTCGGTTCCGAGCCAGCTTCTGGAACCTCCAGTTGCTCAGTGATACGCAAACAGCAGTGACCTCAATGGCAAGGGGGGGGGGGGGGCTGCGGGTCAGGATTGAGGGGCACGAGAGGAGCTGGGGGCCGGGGAGCCTGGGGCCGGGCGAGCAGGGTCCTGCGGGTCGGGACTGAGGGGCACTGGGGGACAGGGAGCCAGGGGACGGGCGAGCAGGGGGCTGCGGGTCGGGACTGAGGGGCACTGTGGGGGGGAGGAACCCCTGGCCAAGCCCAGCCACTTGGTTCTAGGGCTGTTCAAGTCCCCTAACAGTTTTCACTCCGTCTGAGACCTTCTCTAGGGCCCCCCCACCGGATCTCTCTAATGCAAGGTCAGGGGATCCACACTCGCACAGTCAGAAACTCGATTGCAAAAAAACCATGAAGGTTTTTCTCTTCAGGAATCTTTCTAAGCAACATCCCATCTTCTCTCTGCTCTGCAGAAGCATTGCTCCGTGCAGCCGTGACAAACTCCTTCTAAGTTTCACTTACACCCAGAATCACCTCTGGCCCATTAAGACTTTCACATAATCCCCTTTCCGGCAAGCTGCTGAACTCCATGGTCAAAGGCTTGGAGGTGGCACGCTCTTTCCCTCTGCGGCATCCCTCCCTGGCAGTAGGCAGGGTACCACGCCCAAGCTTGGGAACACTTCTTTCCTGATGTTCAGCCCGGTCCAGAACCACCTCTGGGACAATGGACAAATCCCAGTGTAAGGGGACTGTTGCCCCCTTACTAACAGTCAATGGGCGTGTTTTAGTTGCTAGCCCCCAGTACTAAAAAGGGGGAAGGGTCGATGGGGAATCAGGACCCTGAGGCTGACAGCCCCCAGGAACAATGGGGAGAGGCCAATGCTCCAGGTCAGCCTGAATGACAGGGCGGGCGAGCAGGCTAATCAGGGAGTCAGGAGGCCAGGGAGGTCCTGTCCTCCGTGTGAGCTGGATTTGCCTGGGTCAGACAGAGTGGGGCTGAGCTAAGGAGAAAGCAGGGGCCCAAGCTGAGCTGGGGAGCAGAGCTGGGCCAGCCCCAGAGAGAGCAGACCCTGTCCTGGGAGCAGAGCTTCAGCCCCAAAGGCAGAGGCCCAGCCCAGAGAGAGCAGACTTGCCCTGGGAGCAGAGCTGCAGCAACCAGAGCCAGAGGGGCCAGAGAAGCAGCCCAGGAAGCAGGTCAGTGCTGCGAGCAGAGTCACAGAAGCAGCCTGCAGAGCAGACTTGCCCCGGGAGCAGAGCTGCAGCAACCAGAGCCAGAGGGGCCAGAGAAGCAGCCCAGGGAGCTGGAGGCAGGAGCAGCAGCAGAGACCGAGCGGTGCAGCTGGGGCTGGAGCCGTCCGGAGCTGGGTGCGGTGAGCAGCGGGGGAGAGCGAGGGGGACCCTGGGCAGCGGGCCCAGCACAGGGAGACACCTCAGCCAAGAGGCTCTGCAGGCCAGGCTTGGATCGTAACCCCGACAGGGCGGGGGCGACACTGGGAAGAAGGGTCCTGCCACTTAGCACCTGAGAGCGTGTGGCCACCACCAGAGCAAGTGTCCAACCCACAGCATCCCTGCAGCACAGCCAGGGCCTGAGCAGGAGGCCTGGGACTTACAAGGAACAGACTGTGAACTGCCCTGACGTTCCAGAGACACTGTTTGTGAT
This sequence comes from Natator depressus, assembly GCF_965152275.1. Taxonomy (NCBI): domain Eukaryota; kingdom Metazoa; phylum Chordata; order Testudines; family Cheloniidae; genus Natator; species Natator depressus. The sequence goes on from NC_134257.1 coordinate 15,295,742, forward strand.
GTTCCCTGCCACAGAGCGGGGTGATGTGTTTCCTTTAACCTTTCCCATTATTCCTTATTCTTTTTAAAATTAATTGTTGATTAAATAATTTGCATTTGCTTTAACTTGTATGTAATGGTCAGTGGGTCAGAGAAGTGCCCAGTGCAGAGAGAGTACCCCGGAGTGGGGACACCCTAGCCCCTGTCCTAGGTGACCACAGCAGGGTTGAGGGTCGAGCCCCCCAGGAATCCTGGGCCCAGCCTTGTTGGGGTTACGAGGACTCTGCCAGACAGGAGAGTGGAAGGGGAGTCCTCAAGGGCAGGGAGGCCACTGGGTAAAGGAAGCGGGGGCAAGGACTCAGGTCCTTTCGCTAGCCCACTTCACCGTGGTAGTGCAGAAGCCAGGAAAATTCCCCACAAGAGCGGGACTATTCCCCCGCTTACACCAGCATAAGCTGGGAGGGTCCTTCCCAGACAAAGGGCTGGAGGTTCACTCTCCTTCTTCAGCAGGGACACTGCGATTTGCAACAGGCCACCAACTGGAAACAGTCTATCCCTCAACAGATAAGCTGGTGTTTTCCACAAACAGCGGCTCCTCGCACTGAATTACTTTAAGCAAAACACTTCTACTTTGTTCAGGCTCGTTTTTACAAACTTCACTTGCCAACAATTCATCACTCACCAAAAATCTACCCTTTCCTTCCTCAGTTAGGGCTTTAACCTAGACACAGACAACTGCTTAGAGCCAGACACGCCCTCCACCTTCACAAATCTCCCTGTTACTAACAGATAACATAGCAAGTTCCCATTCATACTCTCTCTGGGACTGGGTTATCACATTAACTTGACTGAACATAGCTTTAATATCACTCCCAATACAAAGATCTGTAGGCAATAACTTCCTTGCACCAGCTATAACTTTATGTTTAACGCTGTTCCATTCAAGGTGGATTCTGACTAAAGGAACACACAGTAAACTCATAGTAAACTCATAGAGGAGTTCACGCTCTTATCTGGTAACTAATCTTCCTCTCTGACAAGATCTGCTTTAACTAGAGTGATGTTAGAAGCTGTAACTTGCCCTAAAAAGCTTTTACCATTGACTTTTACACTCTTTAGGAATTTTCTCTTATAACCCCCATAAGTAGCACTGGCCCACAGGTTACCTCCTTCAGATCTTACAGTAACAGCATTTACATAAAAGATGGCAGTGTTGGGGGATATTTGGTTACCCTCTTTCTGGTCAAAGTTCTTTAGCAGATTTTTCAGTTAACACCTGGACTCGCTACAGCCTCAGTTATGGAGTAATTTCTTCCAAACCCTCAGGGATTCATAGATATAATGAACAAAATGACAAAGAAACTTTAATAACAAAAGGGATACCATACATTGAGCTCAAAGACAAGGGACATGGGATTCTTTAAAGAAAAGAACAAGAATGTTCCTGTTTAGCTGTTCATTTATGGTCCATTGTGAGAACCAAAACCAGAAATATGTCACCCAAGGACGCCCCCTCCACCAGGAACTTCCAGGCTTTCCCAATTGCTACCCATAGTGGGACAAATCTGGAGCAATCCTAAACAGGGACAGAATCAGGACAGCAGGTTGCAAGAAACCCACTGAACCCCCTTTCTCAGCTCCAACGTCAGCAGAGATTTCAGGGTATTTTAGTGTAATTTACTGATTTACAGAACGTTCCTGAGGCTTGTTTCCTTGAACAGAGCTGGTCACACCCCTGAACAACACAGTTATACTGACCTAATTTCCTAGCAGAGACCTGACCTATGTACCTTTGTGGATCTAGGCCAAATTGCCTATGGGCAAGTCCCTCTTGAAGAGGCCTTGACTAAAGCACCAAGAAGTGGATCTCTCTGGGACTCTACTTAAAATACTGTTTTCTTTTCCTGCGTCAGCCTCTGGACTTTTTAACTTGAGGAAACTTCTAATGCAAAGCATGAACTCAAAAGACGGCCTGCTCATTACCCAGCTTTCTGTGCAGCTGCTCTGCAACAGAAAGAAAACTCAGAAAAGATTTGATTGCTCAGGGGGGAAAAGGAAGCTTGAACACCCACAACGTGCTTGAATACACAGTCCCCTGAATGACGGTCCGTGCAGCTCCTGAATGGAGTGACTGGAACTCTGTATTGGGGCAGTCTCATGGGGCACGCTTATACATCAGTGACTCACCCCTAGACATCAGCACCTCTTGCTATGGCCATTTGGAATATGGGAGAGGGAATTTAATGTCATTTTTTCCAACCTTTGCAGTTTGGGTAGTTGAACTATCGTGTTCAGGAAGGGCAGGGACAGCTTGGCAGGATTGTGTGGCCACAACCTTAGCAAAGCTTTTTCCTGAAAGACAGCACAAGCCCGAGAGAGTAGAAGAAATACATCGCCTAGTAATGCCCACACTCCCAGCGTCTGAACATTCAGGCTTTTTTCTAGAAGTGGTTTGGTCAGTGAGGAATCAAATGCCCTGGTTCTATCCAAGCCGTTCTCAACAAGACAATAATAGCACATCAGAATGAGAGGAACGCCAAGCAGAAAATAACTTTACGTGGATTGAACAGTGTTTGTTTACTATCAATATGAGGACATCTTCTACCTTGGACTGATTATTTAATCATCAAAAAAGAAACAGACCCAATTTGTGCAAAGTGTGATTTGTAAAGACTTTTAAATGGCTCCACTTTTGATGATCTACTGCATCACATGAATGATACTGTCACTTTCAACAGCATTTATTAAGCTCACGGTCACGCTCCTATATGTCTGTCATTTTCTGTTCCCTTTGCCTTCATTCCACCACACCTGGGTCCCTATCTATCAGGGTCTGACCCTAGAGGCTGCTAGAGTCCTCCTTGATCATAGAGAAGAGTGAAAAACAGGCTACCCAAGCCATAGGGCAAGGAAATGGCCTTTTCCATCTCAATCATTCCCTTTTCTCTATGGTTTGACAGTACAAAGATTGTAGCATTTAAGGTCACAGAGACGGCCCAGTAGAACGTCTGCAGGATGACAATAGTCTTCCAGGGTCATAATGACTGGGGTGTGTGAGGCTAGAGGGAGTGAATATAACCAACTGGGGAAAAGGCCGGGGGGAAGCCCATGACCGCCTTCCAAAATTGCAACTAGGAAATTAAAAGGAAATAAACAAGGAATAAATATGCTTCATTTACAATAAGTAAAAGTTAGGCTTCAAAGGAGCGGAGAGGGAAGTTCCATAACCAGTCTCACTGTCAGTAACACTTTAAAAAACTCCCTCGCCTCTCTCATGCTCTTTTCTTCTCCCTTTTCTTTCATTTGATTCAGTTTTACACCCCATTGTCTCTGGCCCTTGTTTTCCATCCCTGTTTATTTCCCTGCATTCCCCTCAGTCTTCTCTGTTCCCGATCACAGACCACTCCACCTCACCTTGCCAGTTCTCTCCCCTGAGTTTATCTTCTCACCTCTTGCTGCCCGCTGAGCTCGATGGCTTTGCTTTCACTCTTCACTTCAGCCTCCCTCCACCTCCCCCTTGCGTCTCTGTTTATTTCCTTTATTTTTCTTTTCCCTTCCAGAAAACCCCAAACTCTTTCCCACCCTAGCATCCCTTTCCTTGAGGGCATGGAGGTCACACGCTTCAGTCACTGGGTCTCCTTCTCCCAGGCTCCCTGCTGGTGCGGAGCCTCCATCTTTCCCCCAAGGACCCAAACCCTAATTAATTAATTAACTCTGCGTCCCTGCCACCTCCACAGCTTCCTGTCCCTTGCCCAGCTATTAATTCTGCCCCCAGCCCCCACATCACTTCTGCCTCCTGTCCCTCCATCCGTTCTGACCCCGCCGCCCCCACATCTGCCCCTTGGGGCCCATCTGCTCCTCCTGCAGCTCCAGGGGTTCTTCACCCCCCCCTCTTCCCATCCCTGGGGCTGCAGGGGGGTGTGGTGGGGGGAGGAGTTCCCAGGTGTCACAGAGATGAGGTATCAGGGGTTGGGTAGACACGATTCCTCCAGGGTCATAAAGATGAGGCAGGAAGCTAGACAACTGAGAGTCCTCCAGGGTCATAGATACTAGGATGATGGTGGCTAGAGAAGCCCTTTTTTTTTTTAATTCCCAGAGGGCAACTCCCCCAATATCTCAGTGACCCAGTCTGACCCAGGATCCCCAGAGTCCTCCTGGACCATAGAGGACAGTGACAAACAGGCGGGACAATCCATGGCGCAATGAGATTGATTTTTCTGCCTCAAGCACTCCCTGATCTCTGTGGTTTGACAGTCCGGACCTGAGACCCCAGGAGCCTTCAGGAAGACTGGTGTCCTCCAGGGTCATGGAGACTAGTATGTGTGAGGCTAGAGAGGCCGATACACCGTGGAATATTCCCCCTATGTCTCAGGGACACAGTCTGAACTGGGTTTCCAACCCCACTGAGAGCCAGGGGCGGATTCTCTCCCCATTGAAAGATGCTGGTGGGAAAGTAAAGATCGGAGTCTCGTTATCAGCGTCGAAAAATGTCACCTGCCCACATTCATAGTCCAGTGAAACCCGGATCCTCCTGGGGACCCAGCTCAGGGGCAGGGGGGTCACAGGGGAGGTGAGAGCCTGGTACTGACCCCACCAACACTGCTCCACTGCCCAGATCCCGCCCTCAGGGTTATAACTGATCCCTTCCTTCCTCTTCACAGACTCTCTGGCCGCCCCCACAGCCCAAAACAATCCATCCCCCACCTCCACCTCCCAGGAGTGTATCCCTGAGGTGAATCCCTCATAGCCCAGCACACAGGGATCAGCGTCAAATCTCTCAGGATTGTCGGGCAGATCCTGCCATGTGTCTCCCCATCTCACACTTTTCCGATCCTCAGACAGGACGAGTTCAGGATGAGCCGTATCTGGATCCAGGGTCACATTCGCTGGAGAGAGAGAGAATCAGAGCGTTAAAAGCAGAGCTCAGCCCTGGAGGAGTCTGGGACCATGTCTTACCGTCCCCAGCCGACCCGTTCTGGCTGGGACATTCCAGGATCCCTGGAAGCTGCCTCGGCCCTGGGGACCTGAGATGTCACTTCAGTTCCTCAGCCTGTATAATGGAAACCACTTCTGTACCTTCTACTTTGGTTATAGAGGCTGCAGCTTTTAATTAGGAGGGTCCAGAGGAGGCAGGTACCAACTTGGCACCCCAGAGGGAAGTTCCCTCCCCTAAATGCATCCTCCACTCCCAGGCCAGGGAGCAGAGACGAAAACGCAGCACTGGGAAGGGAGCCAATGAATGAAGGTCAGTGAGCAGGAAGTGGCGTTAGGTGGGGCAGTCCCTTTCCCTGCCCAGAGAGAAGAGAGGTCTGGAAGTGGCAGGATTAGAGAAACAAAAAGAAAAGGTTTCAGAGTAGCAGCCGTGTTAGTCTGTATTCGCAAAAAGAAAAGGCGGACTTGTGGCACCTTAGAGATGAACACATTTATTTGAGCATAAGCTTTCGTGAGCTACAGCTCACTTCATCGGATGCATTCAGTGGAAAATACAGTGGGGAGATTTATATACACAGAGAACATGAAACAATGGGTGTTACCATACACACTGTAAGGAGAGTGATCACTTAAGATGAGCTATTACCAGCAGGAGAGCGGGGGGGGGGGGGCGGGGGGGGAACCTTTTGCAGTGATAATCAAGGTGGGCCATTTCCAGCAGTTGACAAGAATGTCTGAGAAACAGTAGGGGGTGGTGGGGGGGAATAAACATGGGGAAATAGTTTTACTTTGTGTAATGACCCATCCACTCCCAGTCTCTATTCAAGCCTAAGTCAATTGTATCCAGTTTGCAAATTAATTCTAATTCAGCAGTCTCTCCTTGGAGTCTGTTTTTGAAGTCTTTTTGTTGAAGAATTGTCACTTTTAGGTCTGTAATCGAGTGATCAGAGGCTCGTTCACCTGCACATTCCCTCATACTGGGAATGAGGGGCGATTAGCAGGTTATCTCAAGTGCTTATATACAAATGCACAAAGCCTTGGAAACAAGCAGGGAGAACTGGAGGTCCTGGTGATGTCAAGGAACTATGACGTGATTGGAATAACAGAGACTTGGTGGGATAACTCATATGACTGGAGTACAGTCATGGATGGTTATAAACTGTTCAGGAAGGACAGGCAGGGCAGAAAAGGTGGGGGAGTAGCACTGTATGTAAGGGAGCAGTATGACTGCTCAGAGCTCCGGTACGAAACTGTGGAAAAACCTGAGTGTCTCTGGATTAAGTTTAGAAGTGTGAGCAACAAGAGTGATGTAGTGGTGGGAGTCTGCTATAGACCACCGGACCAGGCGGATGAGGTGGATGAGGCTTTCTTCCGGCAACTCACGGAAGCTACTAGATCGCATGCCCTGATTCTCATGGGTGACTTTAATTTTCCTGATATCTGCTGGGAGAGCAATACAGCGGTGCATAGACAATCCAGGAAGTTTTTGGAAAGCGTAGGGGACAATTTCCTGGCGCAAGTGCTAGGGGAGCCAACTGGGGGGGCGCTTTTCTTGACCTGCTGCTCACAAACCGGGTAGAATTAGTGGGGGAAGCAAAAGTGGATGGGAATCTGGGAGGCAGTGACCATGAGTTGGTTGAGTTCAGGATCCTGACGCAGGGAAGAAAGGTAAGCAGCAGGATACGGACCCTGGACTTCAGGAAAGCAGACTTCGACTCCCTCAGGGAACAGATGGCCAGGATCCCCTGGGGGACTAACATGAAGGGGAAGGGAGTCCAGGAGAGCTGGCTGTATTTCAAGGAATCCCTGTTGAGGTTACAGGGACAAACCATCCCGATGAGTCGAAAGAATAGTAAATATGGCAGGCGACCAGCTTGGCTTAATGGTGAAATCCTAGCGGATCTTAAACATAAAAAAGAAGCTTACAAGAAGTGGAAGGTTGGACATATGACCAGGGAAGAGTATAAAAATATTGCTCGGGCATGTAGGAAAGATATCAGGAGGGCCAAATCACACCTGGAGCTGCAGCTAGCAAGAGATGTCAAGAGTAACAAGAAGGGTTTCTTCAGGTATGTTGGCAACAAGAAGAAAGCCAAGGAAAGTGTGGGCCCCTTACTGAATGAGGGAGGCAACCTAGTGACAGAGGATGTGGAAAAAGCTAATGTACTCAATGCTTTTTTTGCCTCTGTTTTCACTAACAAGGTCAGCTCCCAGACTGCTGCGCTGGGCATCACAGAATGGGGAAGAGATGGCCAGCCCTCTGTGGAGATAGAGGTGGTTAGGGACTATTTAGAAAAGCTGGACGTGCACAAGTCCATGGGGCCGGACGAGTTACATCCGAGAGTGCTGAAGGAATTGGCGGCTGTGATTGCAGAACCCTTGGCCATTATCTTTGAAAACTCGTGGCGAACGGGGGAAGTCCCGGATGACTGGAAAAAGGCTAATGTAGTGCCCATCTTTAAAAAAGGGAAGAAGGAGGATCCTGGGAACTACAGGCCAGTCAGCCTCACCTCAGTCCCTGGAAAAATCATGGAGCAGGTCCTCAAAGAATCAATCCTGAAGCACTTACATGAGAGGAAAGTGATCAGGAACAGTCAGCATGGATTCACCAAGGGAAGGTCATGCCTGACTAATCTAATCGCCTTTTATGATGAGATTACTGGTTCTGTGGATGAAGGGAAAGCAGTGGATGTATTGTTTCTTGACTTTAGCAAAGCTTTTGACACGGTCTCCCACAGTATTCTTGTCAGCAAGTTAAGGAAGTATGGGCTGGATGAATGCACTATAAGGTGGGTAGAAAGTTGGCTAGATTGTCGGGCTCAACGGGTAGTGATCAATGGCTCCATGTCTAGTTGGCAGCCGGTGTCAAGTGGAGTGCCCCAGGGGTCGGTCCTGGGGCCGGTTTTGTTCAATATCTTCATAAATGATCTGGAGGATGGTGTGGATTGCACTCTCAGCAAATTTGCAGATGATACTAAACTGGGAGGAGTGGTAGATACGCTGGAGGGGAGGGATAGGATACAGAAGGACCTAGACAAATTGGAGGATTGGGCCAAAAGAAATCTGATGAGGTTCAATAAGGATAAGTGCAGGGTCCTGCACTTAGGATGGAAGAATCCAATGCACCGCTACAGACTAGGGACCGAATGGCTAGGCAGCAGTTCTGCGGAAAAGGACCTAGGGGTGACAGTGGACGAGAAGCTGGATATGAGTCAACAGTGTGCCCTTGTTGCCAAGAAGGCCAATGGCATTTTGGGATGTATAAGTAGGGGCATAGCGAGCAGATCGAGGGACGTGATCGTTCCCCTCTATTCGACACTGGTGAGGCCTCATCTGGAGTACTGTGTCCAGTTTTGGGCCCCACACTACAAGAAGGATGTGGAGAAATTGGAGAGAGTCCAGCGAAGGGCAACAAAAATGATTAGGGGTCTAGAGCACATGACTTATGAAGAGAGGCTGAGGGAGCTGGGATTGTTTAGTCTGCAGAAGAGAAGAATGAGGGGGGATTTGATAGCTGCTTTCAACTACCTGAAAGGGGGTTCCAAAGAGGATGGCTCTAGACTGTTCTCAATGGTAGCAGATGACAGAACGAGGAGTAATGGTCTCAAGTTGCAATGGGGGAGGTTTAGATTGGATATTAGGAAAAACTTTTTCACTAAGAGGGTGGTGAAACACTGGAATGCGTTACCTAGGGAGGTGGTAGAATCTCCTTCCTTAGAGGTTTTTAAGGTCAGGCTTGACAAAGCCCTGGCTGGGATGATTTAACTGGGAATTGGTCCTGCTTCGAGCAGGGGGTTGGACTAGATGACCTTCTGGGGTCCCTTCCAACCCTGATATTCTATGATTCTATGATTCTATGATCTACCAATGTGATCTATACCATCATGTGCCAGCAATGCCCCTCTGCCATGTACATTGGCCAAACTGGACAGTCTCTACGTAAAACAATAAACGGACACAAATCAGACGTCAAGAATTATAACATTCAAAAACCAGTCAAAGAACACTTCAATCTCTCTGATCACTCAATTACAGACCTAAAAGTGGCAATACTTCAACAAAAAAACTTCAAAAACAGACTCCAACGAGAGATTGCTGAATTGGAATTAATTTGCAAACTGGATACAATTAACTAGGTTTGAATAGAGACTGGGAGTGGATAGGTCATTACACAAAGTAAAACTATTTCCCCATGTTTATTTCCCCCCCTATACCCCCCACTATTCCTCAGACGTTCTTGTCAACTGCTGGAAATGGCCCACCTTGATTATCAGTACAAAAGGTCGTCCCCCCTTCCCTCCCAGCCCGCTCTCCTGCTGGTAATAGCTCATCTTAAGTGATCACTCTCCTTACAGTGTGTATGGTAACACCCATTGTTTCATGTTCTCTGTGTATATAAATCTCCCCACTGTATTTTCCACTGAATGCATCCGATGAAGTGAGCTGTAGCTCACGAAAGCTTATGCTCAAATAAATGTGTTAGTCTCTAAGGTGCCACAAGTCCTCCTTTTCTTTTTGCGAATACAGACTAACACGGCTGCTACTCTGAAACCTGTCATTAGAGAGACAGCATCTCCCCAGTCCACAAAGCAGCTTCAATGAGAAAGCCAAGTCCTGCCCAAAGGAAAGGTGGGATGCTGGAGAAGAGCCATGGGGTGAGTCTCTCCCCCAGGTGAAAAGGGGAAGGATGTGACAGCCATGAGGAGAGAGATTTCTCTACTGATCGCCCGGTTGGATCATATTAAAGAAGTTCTGTATTAAAATCACAAATGAGTTTGATTCCCCATAGTTTAAATTCCAGGGTATTACTAATTAAGAGGTCTCTTGGTTTTTGGTACTGTTTCTCTCCCTCTGTGTGTGAAACTTGCAAGCTGCTAATTGTGTTAGTACATTCTAAGACAGAGTCTGTTCTCAAAGCAATTCACAGAGAGAGAGACTCAAAGCAACAGAAACAGCACTCAGAGACTCCCCGCCCTTTTGTTGTATTAACAATTGTGATTAAAATAGAGATAGAGGATGTATGTGGATGGATGCTTGGTGTGGATAATAACTGAATGATCAGGGAGGTGCCAGCCTAAGAATCCAGTGTCCATCGGCTGAAGAAGGCGTCAAGTGGAAATAACCAGAGGACCCCTGGAGGGCAGACTGGAATCCACCCAACAGCCTCAAGAATGGGAGAACCAAAGAACAAGATAACGTCTAGCAGCAGGGAGCCGTCAGGAATGTGCTATCTGCTGATTGATTCAGCAACAGCATGATGAAGCAATTTGCATAGATGGCATAGGAAGAAATTCCTATAAAAATAGACTCTAAAAAGTGAGAACTTTGGGGTCTGATTCTGCAAACCAACTTCCAGGAGCATCAGATGAGCATCTGACAAGGCCCTGCTCCCTCCTCATGTCCAGGCCACCCGGCCAGTGGCTTGGCATGAGCAACTCTAAGGCTGGTAACTATGATAACAACTTTGCAGAACCTGTGTGTGTGTGTGTGTGTATGAATGAATGACTGTGTGAATAAATATGAGATTGAATGGAATGTTATAGCTGTAATTAACTGCTTACTATGATTCTTTCTGTATTCACAATAAATGTGGTATTTTGCCTTTTTCCCTTTAATAAGATCCTGTTGGTTTTTATTTTATTGGTACAACATTTTGGTGGAGAATTGCGAAAGGGGGAATATTGGTAAAAAACCTCAGTTATTGTAAATATTGGTGTGCACACCGCCAGCTCTAGTGAGCTAGGCATTTCTATTAGGTTAACCAGATCTGCTGGCCTCCGAGAAGGTAGCAGGGGACCTGCTGGCCTCCGAGAAGGTAGCAGGGGACCTGCTGGCCTCCGAGAAGGTAGCAGGAAAAACAGATTAAACCAGACCTGCTGGCCTCCGAGAAGGTAGCAGGGGACCTGCTGGCCTCCGAGACGGTAGCAGGGAAAACAGACTAAACCAGACCTGCTGGCCTCCGAGAAGGTAGCAGGGGACCTGCTGGCCTCCGAGAAGGTAGCAGGGGAGAACAGGTTAACCGGACCTGCTGGCCTCCGAGAAGGTAGCAGGGAGAAATAGGTTAACCAGACCTGCTGGCCTCCAGGAAGGTAGCAGGGGACCTGCTGGCCTCCGGGAAGGTAGCAGGGGAAAAACGCATAGATTAAGCTATGATTTCAGAATCTAGGCTGTGTCACTTGCTAAGTAATACCAGCAGTGACAAAGAGATTGAAATATCCATGTTAAGATGTTTAAAAGAAAACAGGGTAAGCCAGTACCAGAGGGAGGAATGGAGTCAGAAGGAACTCCAACCTCACCTTTTGTTAAAGAAATTACACCTTTTAAACAAATCCTTCAAAAATTTGGGCACAGTCCTTGGACTAAACAAGCCCTAGCTGATGTCTGCACTATTTCGGACCTAGAGGATAGATTGGCTCAGTATATCCTCATATACAAACCCTTCTAGTGCTGCCAAAAGAGATGCAGCAGCAATTTGGTTGTTGTGGGAGGCATGTAAGGATTCTTCCCTCCACTTGTCTTCATGTAAAGAAGAAAAGGCACAAACGGAAAAGGGAGCAGACAATTGGAAGGTGCTGGCTACAAATACCCAAAGCCAGCTGAAAATAGTGAAAGAGGCACTCCAGGAATACAAAAAGAGTGAAAAAGTTAACTCTGCAGAGGCTGGAGGGAATTAAGCAGCTAAACTTTGTGAAAATGTTAAAAAGGAAAAGTGTTAGAGAAAGAGCATTCTTGGTTTCTTTGCAGCCATTCTGAAAGAAAAATGGGCCCTTTTCCAAAGGAATGTCTGTAAATTAGCCAGGCAAAAATAAACTATCTGATTAAAATCATTTGACTGGACAATTTAGTCAAATTTGCTAAAAGAACATAAGAGGATTCTATTGGAACTTAGCTGCCTCAAATGTATAAAGGGAATGTAAGATGTAAAAAAACCAGAGCAGTGTGGAAGGGATGTTAAAGAAAATGTGTATGTATCTATCTCTGTGTGTGTAAATATGTAAAGTTCTAAGGACCAGTTGGTTTTGTTTTTGTTTTAAATAATGCCACTAAAAATCCATTTGACTCTTTAATTCAAAGTTACAAAACTGACAGACCTTTTTGCTAGACACAGGTAATTAGTGTTGTTTGGCTTTGGGATTTGGCATTTAACCCTTAAAAGGTAACTCAATGCTTTACAAAATTTAAAATGTTTTTAAGTTGTGGCTGCAGCAGGGCAGTCAAAATCAGGAGAATATAAAAAAAAAAATTCTGGATTCTTTTTGTTTGTTTGTTTTTTTGTTTGTTTGTTTTTGTAACAAAATAGCAGATGAGAGTTGTAGTAAAAAAAAAAAAAATTAAAAAAAGACAGTGCCCCTCTGAAGCAACAGCAGGGGTGAGGTGCACAAAACAAAAAGAAGCAATGTTAGAAACACTGAGTCTTAAAATGGCTCTGAGTAATCAGACTGTCACTTTGATAAAGGTACATGAAACCTCTGTAAGCAAAAAAAGAAATAGTGACACCTTATGTAAAAATGGATCTGGATAATGTTATAGAAGTTAAACTATGGAAGGAATGTGCATTTGCCCCAGAACATGTGCAGGGTATATTGTAGAAGGGGCAAAAGAAATGCAAACATATCATGCTACTTAATTAAAATGCTATTCGGGCTCCAAAGGGAGCCACAATAGGTTGGGTTTTCTTTTTCAGATTGCTGTGTGTTTTGGAAGCAGAAGTTAAAAGTAATCAAAACTCTGGTGAAAGTTGATGGTGTCCCTTTTAAGATAGAGTCTCTGAGCTGCTGATGGCTTTAAATCCAAAAGCAGGAAGCTTCTGTGAAAATGCAAATGACCTAAATGATAAAGGAAGGAAAGAACTAGCAGCACAAAGGAGCTGCAGATAAAGGACATACCTGGTCAGCAAACAAATTGTCTAAATAAAAGGCATGGGATAACAAGATAATTTTAATAAATTTAATGATAATAAGTATCCCTGTAACAACGTATAGTGTGTATGATTTTTGGAAAAACCCTTTAAGGTCGTATGGTAATGATGCTTCTCAGTTATTACCTGTAAATAAAACTTAAAGCTTAACACAGCAGGAAAAACATTATAAACTTGGTCTTCTGTATAAGAAGGAAAACTCAGGGATTTAATGACTAAACAGTGGGATAATTTTCCCATAATCCTTAAAAGATAAAAGCCATTGAAACCTGGCCTGCCTATAGAACAAAAACAGAAAAATGTGGGGGCAATTCCTCTGTTTTGCCTGCAATCAGCAACGGTATTTGTAAAAGAAATATTTTAAGCAATAATCTGCCACCCCAAAAGGGGTAGAAACATGTTCTTTTTGTCTTTCAGAAAATCAGGAAAAGCTAATGCCAGCTGAAAAGCAACCCAATACCATGAATCTACTGTCACAATAGAAATTGTGTTTTGTGTTCTATGTTTTGTCTTGTGTTTTGTCTTGTTGCTAGCACTGTTGTGTGTTTAAAAAAAAAAAAATACTGAAGACCTGCAGGAACTTAAAAATAAATTAAGTTTTCTGTCCCAGCTACAGGACAGCCTGATACAAAAACAAGTACATGCCAATGTAGACTTGGTCCAAATTGGTCTGGGTAACCTAAAAGGCCAATGGAATCTTTGGTAATGGCTTAATAATTTTATTAAGATAATGTTGAAATAAGAAACGGTACAGAGTTCAAGCATAGAAGTTTCTGGTTGTCAGGGGATAAGGTACAGATTATCAAGGGGTGTAAAATTCGATTTAGGAGCTGGTGGAGTAAGGATCACATAATAATCTGCAATCTCCCCGACTGGGGGTAAAAGTTTAACCGGTCAGAGTACAGACATTGAGATATGGGGTAAGTTATCCACACAATACTACCACATGGCTTATCCATAAGAAAAAATATATATATATTAGAAATAGGAAACTACACAGCCGTAGCTCTGGGATGCACTGAAATGCAGATACTTGCACTAGCTACTTTGGAACATGAAATGTTCTGGGTCATACTGGGAAATATTAAGGGTTTGATGCATTTGTTAAAAAAGAAAGAGATCATTGTTTGACACTTATCAATATGAATGGATGCAATATGTTTCCAGTATTGTAAAACCAGACTTGTTAATGGGAGAAATTGTTGTCAAAATTGCACACCAACAGTCCCTGGAGGCAAAGGTATTGAAGGTTAACCCACTCCCCATATTACACGTGGGATCCTTCTGGCTACCCTGGACCTCGAGCCAGTGGGCTGGGGAGGGAGGGAAGCTATTGGACACTAGAGGTTGTACCGAATGGACTCCTCAAAAGTGGGTGTGACTCACCTTGCCTGTTGCCCCTGAACCTTGTAGTAAAGATACATCACTAGGATCGTGTATGTGGCATGAATTGGAATCACAAACTCAAATTGCCTCACAGTACCTTCTCTTGAATAGGCTACATAGAAAGTGACACTGACGATTATAAATCTTAGTGTCAAAAGGGGGATTATGTTGGATCATATTAAAGAAGTTCTGTATTAAAATCACAAATGAGTTTGATTCCCCATAGTTTAAATTCCAGGGTATTACTAATTAAGAGGTCTCTTGGTTTTTGGTACTGTTTCTCTCCCTCTGTGTGTGAAACTTGCAAGCTGCTAATTGCGTTAGTACATTCTAAGACAGAGTCTGTTCTCAAAGCAATTCACAGAGAGAGAGACTCAAAGCAACAGAAACAGCACTCAGAGACTCCCCGCCCTTTTGTTGTATTAACAATTGTGATTAAAATAGAGATAGAGGATGTATGTGGATGGATGCTTGGTGTGGATAATAACTGAATGATCAGGGAGGTGCCAGCCTAAGAATCCAGTGTCCATCGGCTGAAGAAGGCATCAAGTGGAAATAACCAGAGGACCCCTGGAGGGCAGACTGGAATCCACCCAACAGCCTCAAGAATGGGAGAACCAAAGAACAAGATAACATCTAGCAGCAGGGAGCCGTCAGGAATGTGCCATCTGCTGATTGATTCAGCAACAGCATGATGAAGCAATTTGCATAGACTGGCATAGGAAGAAATTCCTATAAAAATAGACTCTAAGAAGTGAGAACTTTGGGGTCTGATTCTGCAAACCAACTTCCAGGAGCATCAGATGAGCATCTGACAAGGCCCTGCTCCCTCCTCATGTCCAGGCCACCTGGCCAGTGGCTTGGCATGAGCAACTCTAAGGCTGGTAACTATGATAACAACTTTGCAGAACCTGTGTGTGTGTGTGTGTGTGTATGAATGAATGACTGTGTGAATAAATATGAGATTGAATGGAATGTTATAGCTGTAACTAACTGCTTACTATGATTCTTTCTGTATTCACAATAAATGTGGTATTTTGCCTTTTTCCCTTTAATAAGATCCTGCTGGTTTTTATTTTATTGGTACAAAAGCCCTGAACGTAATATTAGACAGAAACGTCAATGTCAGTACAAATGACCAGGCCACAATTAAGAAGGTTCGGATGCTGGCCAATGAGAGAGTCTGGTTATTGGTGCGTGGGAGAGTTGTTTTCATGGAAATTTTCAGTTAATCGAAGGAAAGTCTCCACCAGAGCTTACCCTTTGGCTGAGCACCCAGAGATCCCCCCTTCCCTGCTCTAGCTCAGATGGCAAAGAATCTGGAGGGGAAAAGGGTGGAAGAGATTAGGTACATGGTCTCTGAAAACACCATTTTGGGGATCTGCCTCTCCCTCCTAAGTGAATCACAGAATCATAGAATATCAGGGTTGGAAGAGACCTCAGGAGGTCATCTAGTCCCAACCTCCTGCTCAAAGCACGACCAACCCCAACTAAATCATCCCAGCCAGGGCTTTGTCAAGCTGGGCCTTAAAAACTTTTAAGGATGGCGATTCCACCACCGCCCTAGGTAACCCATTCCAGTGCTTCACCACCCTCCTAGTGAAATAGTGTTTCCTAATATCCAACCTAGACCTCCCCACGGCAACTTGAGACCATTGCTCCTTGTTCTGTCATCTGCCACCATGGAGAACAGCCAAGCTCCATCCTCCTTGGAACCCCTCTTCATGTAGTTTAAGGCTGCTATCAAATCCCCTGCACTCTTCTCTTCTGCAGACTAAATAATGCCAGTTCCCTCAGCCTCTCCTCGTAAATCAGGTGCCCCAGCCCCCTAATCATTTTTGTTGCCTTCCGCTGGACTGTCTCCAATTTGTCCACATCCTTTCTGTAGTGGGGGGCCCAAAACTGGACGCAATACTCCAGATGTGGCCTCACCAGTGCTGAATAGAGGGGAATAGTCACTTCCCTCGATCTGCTGGCAATGCTCCTACTCATGCCGCCCAATATGCCATTAGCCTTCTTGGAAACAAGGGCACACCGTTGACTCATATCCAGCTTCTCGTCCACTGTAATCCCCAGGTCCTTTTCTGCAAAACCGCCGCTTAGCCAGTCAGTCCTCAAACTGTAGTGGTATATGGGATTTTTCCTTCCTATGTGCAGGACTCTGCACTTGCCCTTGTTGAACCTCATCAGATTTCTTTTGACCCAATCCTCCAGTTTCTCTAGGTCACTCTGGGCCATATCCCTACCCTCCAGCATATCTACCTCTCCCCCCAGTTTAGTGTCATCCGCGAACTTTTCGAGGGTGCAATCCATACTATCATCCAGATCACGAGTGTGTGTGTGTGTGTGTGTTTGCTTGCTGAGGAAGTATCCGAGCGTGTGTTTGCTGGGAGGGCAGTGAGAGAGCCTGAGTGAGTGTCTGATTGGCTGCTAGCCTGCAGGGGGCGGGCATTAGGGTGTCTGTCTGTTTGCGTCAGGGAAGCCTGGCTATTTAAAAATAGCCAGAGCCTCGCGAACTAGCTGAGCGGCAGCGAACCAGCTGAGCAGCGGGGACAGCAGAGCAGCTCACAGCAGGAGTTTGCCTGGGAGTTCGCCTGGAGTGAGCCCAGGGAGGCTTACATCTTGCAAACGTCTCTGAGGACGCTCATAGTAGGTAGGTGATATGGAAGGGGGGGGTTCAGCTGTTGTGACCTGCACTGGATGTGCCATGTTTGTCTTTCTTCCACAGGACAGAAGCGGCTTTGTCTGTACAAAGTGCAAGCTGGTCTCCATATTGGAAGAGAAGATTGAAGGTCTGGAACAACAGATAACGACCCTGCGTTGCATACGAGAAACTGAGGATTTTCTGGACAAAACACAGGATAGGCTTCTAGGGGCACAAAGCTCTAAAGATATAGAGCAGGTGGCACAGAGGAGCCAAGAGGCCAGTGAGGAAGCTTGGCAACATGTGACCTCCAGAAGAGGTAAGCGGAATGTCCGGGTTCCAGTAACACAGACACAGGTAACTAACCGCTTTCATGTTCTCTCCACAGGTACCATTGCGGAGAGTGGACCAGATGATATGTCTGGGGGGAGAAAGCAGAAGGAGACTCCGCTGGTTGGAAGGCATGAGATGCGATGTCCTGAGGTTGGGGGTTCCACGACCACCACTCCCAAGAGGAGAAGGCGGGTGGTGGTGGTCGGGGACTCTCTCCTCCGGGGGACTGAGTCATCTATCTGCCGCCCTGACCGGGAAAACCGAGAAGTCTGCTGCTTGCCAGGGGCTAAGATTCGTGATGTGACGGAGAGACTGCCGAGACTCATCAAGCCCTCGGATCGCTACCCCTTCCTGCTTCTCCACGTGGGCACCAATGATACTGCCAAGAATGACCTTGAGCGGATCACTGCGGACTACGTGGCTCTGGGAAGAAGGATAAAGGAGTTGGAGGCGCAAGTGGTCTTCTCGTCCATCCTCCCCGTGGAAGGAAAAGGCCTGGGTAGGGACCGTCGAATCGTGGAAGTCAACGAATGGCTACGCAGGTGGTGTCGGAGAGAAGGCTTTGGATTCTTTGACCATGGGATGGTGTTCCATGAAGGAGGAGTGCTGGGCAGAGACGGGCTCCATCTTACGAAGAGAGGGAAGAGCATCTTTGCCAGCAGGCTGGCTAACCTAGTGAGGAGGGCTTTAAACTAGGTTCACCGGGGGAAGGAGACCAAAGCCCTGAGGTAAGTGGGAAAGCGGGATACCGGGAGGAAGCACAGGCAGGAATGTCTGTGAGGGGAGGGCTCCTGCCTCATACTGGGAATGAGGGGCGATCAACAGGTTATCTCAAGTGCTTATATACAAATGCACAAAGCCTTGGAAACAAGCAGGGAGAACTGGAGGTCCTGGTGATGTCAAGGAACTATGACGTGATTGGAATAACAGAGACTTGGTGGGATAACTCACATGACTGGAGTACAGTCATGGATGGTTATAAACTGTTCAGGAAGGACAGGCAGGGCAGAAAAGGTGGGGGAGTAGCACTGTATGTAAGGGAGCAGTATGACTGCTCAGAGCTCCGGTACGAAACTGTGGAAAAACCTGAGTGTCTCTGGATTAAGTTTAGAAGTGTGAGCAACAAGAGTGATGTAGTGGTGGGAGTCTGCTATAGACCACCGGACCAGGGGGATGAGGTGGATGAGGCTTTCTTCCGGCAACTCACGGAAGCTACTAGATCGCATGCCCTGATTCTCATGGGTGACTTTAATTTTCCTGATATCTGCTGGGAGAGCAATACAGCGGTGCATAGACAATCCAGGAAGATTTTGGAAAGCGTAGGGGACAATTTTCTGGCGCAAGTGCTAGGGGAGCCAACTAGGGGGGGCGCTTTTCTTGACCTGCTGCTCACAAACCGGGTAGAATTAGTGGGGGAAGCAAAAGTGGATGGGAATCTGGGAGGCAGTGACCATGAGTTGGTTGAGTTCAGGATCCTGACGCAGGGAAGAAAGGTAAGCAGCAGGATACGGACCCTGGACTTCAGGAAAGCAGACTTCGACTCCCTCAGGGAACGGATGGCCAGGATCCCCTGGGGGACTATCATGAAGGGGAAGGGAGTCCAGGAGAGCTGGCTGTATTTCAAGGAATCCCTGTTGAGGTTACAGGGACAAACCATCCCGATGAGTCGAAAGAATAGTAAACATGGCAAGCGACCAGCTTGGCTTAATGGTGAAATCCTAGCGGATCTTAAACATAAAAAAGAAGCTTACAAGAAGTGGAAGGTTGGACATATGACCAGGGAAGAGTATAAAAATATTGCTCGGGCATGTAGGAAAGATATAAGGAGGGCCAAATCGCACCTGGAGCTGCAGCTAGCAAGAGATGTCAAGAGTAACAAGAAGGGTTTCTTCAGGTATGTTGGCAACAAGAAGAAAGCCAAGGAAAGTGTGGGCCCCTTACTGAATGAGGGAGGCAACCTAGTGACAGAGGATGTGGAAAAAGCTAATGTACTCAATGCTTTTTTTGCCTCTGTTTTCACTAACAAGGTCAGCTCCCAGACTGCTGCGCTGGGCATCACAGAATGGGGAAGAGATGGCCAGCCCTCTGTGGAGATAGAGGTGGTTAGGGACTATTTAGAAAAGCTGGACGTGCACAAGTCCATGGGGCCGGACGAGTTACATCCGAGAGTGCTGAAGGAATTGGCGGCTGTGATTGCAGAGCCCTTGGCCATTATCTTTGAAAACTCGTGGCGAACGGGGGAAGTCCCGGATGACTGGAAAAAGGCTAATGTAGTGCCAATCTTTAAAAAAGGGAAGAAGGAGGATCCTGGGAACTACAGGCCGGTCAGCCTCACCTCAGTCCCTGGAAAAATCATGGAGCAGGTCCTCAAAGAATCAATCCTGAAGCACTTACATGAGAGGAAAGTGATCAGGAACAGTCAGCATGGATTCACCAAGGGAAGGTCATGCCTGACTAATCTAATCGCCTTTTATGATGAGATTACTGGTTCTGTGGATGAAGGGAAAGCAGTGGATGTATTGTTTCTTGACTTTAGCAAAGCTTTTGACACGGTCTCCCACAGTATTCTTGTCAGCAAGTTAAAGAAGTATGGGCTGGATGAATGCACTATAAGGTGGGTAGAAAGCTGGCTAGATTGTCGGGCTCAACGGGTAGTGATCAATGGCTCCATGTCTAGTTGGCAGCCGGTGTCAAGTGGAGTGCCCCAGGGGTCGGTCCTGGGGCCGGTTTTGTTCAATATCTTCATAAATGATCTGGAGGATGGTGTGGATTGCACTCTCAGCAAATTTGCAGATGATACTAAACTGGGAGGAGTGGTAGATACGCTGGAGGGGAGGGATAGGATACAGAAGGACCTAGACAAATTGGAGGATTGGGCCAAAAGAAATCTGATGAGGTTCAATAAGGATAAGTGCAGGGTCCTGCACTTAGGATGGAAGAATCCAATGCACCGCTACAGACTAGGGACCGAATGGCTAGGCAGCAGTTCTGCGGAAAAGGACCTAGGGGTGACAGTGGACGAGAAGCTGGATATGAGTCAACAGTGTGCCCTTGTTGCCAAGAAGGCCAATGGCATTTTGGGATGTATAAGTAGGGGCATAGCCAGCAGATCGAGGGATGTGATCGTTCCCCTCTATTCGACACTGGTGAGGCCTCATCTGGAGTACTGTGTCCAGTTTTGGGCCCCACACTACAAGAAGGATGTGGATAAATTGGAGAGAGTCCAGCGAAGGGCAACAAAAATGATTAGGGGTCTAGAGCACATGACTTATGAGGAGAGGCTGAGGGAGCTGGGATTGTTTAGTCTGCAGAAGAGAAGAATGAGGGGGGATTTGATAGCTGCTTTCAACTACCTGAAAGGGGGTTCCAAAGAGGATGGCTCTAGACTGTTCTCAATGGTAGCAGATGACAGAACGAGGAGTAATGGTCTCAAGTTGCAATGGGGGAGGTTTAGATTGGATATTAGGAAAAACTTTTTCACTAAGAGGGTGGTGAAACACTGGAATGCGTTACCTAGGGAGGTGGTAGAATCTCCTTCCTTAGAGGTTTTTAAGGTCAGGCTTGACAAAGCCCTGGCTGGGATGATTTAACTGGGAATTGGTCCTGCTTCGAGCAGGGGGTTGGACTAGATGACCTTCTGGGGTCCCTTCCAACCCTGATATTCTATGATTCTATCATTAATGAAGATGTTGAACAAAACCGGCCCTAGGACCCACCCCTGGGGCACTTCGCTTGATACTCGCTGCCAATTGGACATCGAGCCATTGATCACTACCTGTTGAGCTCGACAATCTACCAGCTTTCTATCCACCTTATAGTCCATTCATCCAATCCATACTTTTTTAACTTGCTGGCAAGAATACTGTGGGAGACCGTATCTAAAGGTTTGCTAAAGTCAAGATATATCACATCCACTGCTTTCCCCATATCCACAGAGCCCGTTCTCTCATCATAGAAGGCAATCATGTTGGTCAGGCATGACTTGCCCTTGGTGAATCCATGCTGACTGTTCCTGATCACTTTCCTCTCCTCCAAGTGCTTCAAAATGGATTCCCTGAGGACCTGCTCCATGATTTTTCCAGGGACTGAGGTGAGGCTGACCGGTCTGTAGTTCCCCGGGTTCTCCTTCTTCCCTTTTTTAAAGATGGGCACTACATTAGCCTTTTTCCAGTCGTCCGGGACCTCCCCCGATCACCACACGTTTTCAAAGATAATGGCCAATGGCTCTGCAATCACATCAGCCAGCTCTCTCAGCACCCTCGGACGCATTTCATCCAGCCCCATGGACTTGTGCATGTCCAGCGTTTCTAATTAGTCCTTAACCTGTTCTTTCTCCACAGAGGGCTGCTCACCTCCTCCCCATACTGTGTTGCCCAGTGCAGCAGTCTGGGAGCTGATCTTGTCTGTGAAGACCGAGGCAAAAAAAAGCATTGAGTATTTCAGCTTTGTCCACATCCTCTGTCACTAGGTTGCCTTCCCCCATTCAGTAAGGGGCCCACACTTTCCTTGACCACCTTCTTGTTGCTAACATACCTGTAGAAACCCTTCTTGTTACCCTTCACATCCCTTGCTAGCTGCAACTCCAGTTGTACTTTGGCATTCCTGATTACACCCCTGCATGCTCGAGCAATATTTTCATACTCCTCCCTAGTCATCTGTCCAAGTTTCCACTTCTTGTAAGCTTCCTTTTTGTGTTTATGCTCACTGAAGACTTCTCTGTTAAGCCAAGCTGGTCGCCTGCCATATTTGCAATTCTTTCTGCACATCGGGATGGTTTGTTCCTGCACCCTTAATAAGGCTTCTTTAAAATACAGACAGCTCTCCTGGACTCCTTTCCCCCTCATATTAGCCTCCCAGGGGATTCTGCCCATCAGTTCCCTGTAGGAGTCTAAGTCTGCTTTTCTGAAGTCCAGGGACCGTATTCTGCTGCTCTCCTTTCTTCCTTTTGTGAGGATCCTGAACTCAACCATCTTGTGGTCACTGCTGCCCAGGTTGCCACCCACTTCTATTTCCCCTACCAATTCTTCCGTGTTTGTGAGCAGCAGGTCAAGAGAAGCACAGCCCACAGTTGGTTCCTCCAGCACTTGCACCAGGAAGTTGTCCCCAACACTCTCCAAAACTTCCTGGATTGTCTGTGCACTGCTGTATTGCTCTCCCAGCAGATGGCAGGGTGACTGAAGTCCCCCATGAGAACCAGGGCCTGTCATGTGGAAACTCCTGTTGTTGTCTGAAGAAAGCCTCGTCTACCTCATCCTCCTGGTCTGGTGGCCTATAGCACATGCCCACCACGACATCACCCTTGTTGCTCTCGCCTCTAAACTTAACCCAAAGACTTTCAACAGGCTTTTCTCCAGTTTCATACTGGCACTCTGGGCAATCAGACTGCTCTCTTACATACAATGCAACTCCTCCACCTTTTCCCCCGACCTGTCCTTCCTGAACAGCTTATACCATCCACGACAGTGCTCCAGTCATGTGAGTTACCCCACCAAGTCTCTGTTATTCCAATCACATCATAGTTCCTTGACTGTGCCAGGACTTCCAGTTCTCCCAGCTTGTTTCCCAGGCTTCTTGCATTCATTACAGGCACCTAAGATAACTAGCTGATTGCCCTGCTTTCTCAGTATGAATCAGGAGGCCTCCCCTGTTGCACCCTCCTCCTAGTGTTTCCTCCTGGTATCCCACTTCCCCACTTACCTCTGGGCTTAGGTCTCCATTCCCTGGCAAACCTAGTTTGAAGCCCTCCTAACTAGGTTAGCAAGCCTGCCTGAGAAGATGCTCTTCCCTCTCTTTGTTACATGGATCCCATCTCTTCCTAGCAATCCTTCTTCCTGGAACAACATCCCATGGTCGAAGAATCCAAAGCCCTCTCTCCGACACCACCTGCATAACCATGCATTTACCTCCACAATTGGACGGTCCTTACCTAGGCCTTTTCCTTCTCCAGGGCAGATGGACGAGAACATGACTTGTGCCTCAAACTCCTTTATCCTTCTTCCCAGAGCCATGTAGTCTGCAGTGACCCACTCAAGGTTATTCTTGGCAGTATCATTGGTGCCCACGTGGAGAAGAAGGAAGGGGTAGAGGTCCGAGGGCTTGATCAGTCTCGGCAGACAATTGGTCACATCCTGAATTCTAGCTCCAGGCAAGCAGCACGCTGCTCGAGTCTCCCGGTCTGGACGGCAGATGGATGACTCCGTCCCCCTTAGGAGGGAGTCCCCGACCACCACCACCCGTCCTCCTCTTGGGAGTGGTGGTCAGCGATCTCCCATCCCTAGGACAATGCATCCCATGCCCTCTGTTCGATGGGGTCTCCTTCTGATCCATTCCCTCTGATAACTCTTCCAAATCGTTCTCTGCCATAGTACCTGTGCAGACAGCCTGAAAATGTTTCCTTACCTCTATCTGCATTGCAGGTACATGGGTTCTCTTCTTTCTTCTTCTGGAGGTCACATGCTGCCAGTTTTCTTCCCCGTTCTGCACTGCTCTCTCTGATTCTTCAGCATGCTGTGCCTGCAGTGCCAAACGCTGGCTTCTCTCCAGAAAATCTTCATTTTCTCTGATGCAACTCAGGGTCGATACTTGGTACTTGAGTGCATGAGGCCAAGCAGAGATGCCCAGACAGTTCCTCCCCCTGGCTGCTGGAGCTGCTACGGTGGCTTCAGAAACTGCCTCTCTCCCTGGTTCCCGGCTGCATCTTCCTGCTGGGGCTGCTTCTCTCTCAGGATTAGAGGAAGGTCAAAACCTGAAGTTGCAGGGAGGGGAGTAAGAGGAGGGAGCCAACAGATATAAACCCCAGGGGAAAGCATGTGCTGAGCCCGTCCTGGCAGCTCTTCTCACTAGCCTGGGAGAAGTGAAGGGAAGGATATTAGAGAAGAACCTCTCAAGGCCAGAGAGTGGTGAAGAGGAGGTGGCCTTGGGAGGGGTAGCTCCTTCCCCAGCCGAGAGAGAAGGGAGGAGGTACCAGCATCAGAGGGAGAAGTGAGCAGTTCAAAGGGGAGAGCTCAGCCCAGCCCTGCTGAAAAGAAAGGTAGGAATGTTGGTGAGGAGCAACGGGAGAGAGCCCCACCCTCACTCAGGGGAAAGAAGAAGAATGTGGCAACCCTCTCAACTGAATATTTCAAAGGCATGTGGATGTGCCTGGAAAAGCCAGGGTCAGCGTTAAGGCCCTTTGTGTGTAGGCGAGAGAGTATTTCTCTTCATCGGCATGGGCATGAACTCAGCACCCATGCTAGAGTCAGGATTGTTTGTTTGACATTTGCTTGGGATCTCTTCACTATTTCATGTTTGTATTTTTAGTTTTAGGGGGAGTGTCGTGGTCAGGGTTGGTTTCATTGGGAACTTGAGCTACGAGTTCATGAAAATGTTTTCATGGGATTTTCCTCTTCATTTAAAGATAATCTCCATGTGAAATCTCACCTGGTCTGTCTGATCCCAGGGATTTCCCTCTTTTTACCTCCAGTTCAGAGCGCAGCATGTCTGGAGGGGGAAAGGATAAAAGAGATGAGATTTCACGCTGTTCTCTTTATAGTGACATCCCCATTCTTAACTGACATAACTTTGTTTTAATTACACGAGAGAAAAATTTGGAGAGACAGAGACACTCCCAGATCTTTAATAAAAGCTAATCTGAAACATTCTATTTTCTCTTTCGTTCAGGCATCTCAAATCAACTGAACCAATGTCCATTAACCCTCAAAAACACCCAAGGATATATTATGTGGAAGATAGATTTCCTGTTCACTCATCCTCCAGACCCCAGTTGGGTTGTCTCATTCTCCTTTTGCATGTTGTCATAACCTAGGCCCAGATCCTGCAAAGAGTTTAGCATGACAGAACAAGGAGCAGTGGTCTCAAGTTGCAGTGGGGGAGGTCTAGGTTGGATATTAGGAAACACTGTTTCACTAGGAGGCTGGTGAAGCACTGGAATGGGTTACCTAGGGAGGTGGTGGAATCTCCATCCTTCAAGGTTTTCAAGGCCCGGCTTGACAAAGCCCTGGCTGGGATAATTTAGTTGGGGTTGGTCCTGCTTTGAGCAGGGGGTTGGACTAAATGACCTCCTGAGGTCTCTTCCAACCCTAATCGTCTATGATTCTATGAACGCAACTTTACACTCCTGGGCTCACTGGACATTAATGAGATTTTGCAGGCTTAGGGCCCTGAATTGCAAGCTCTTTGGATCAATTTACTCGGTATCTGTACAGAGCTCAGCACAGTGGGGCCCTCATCCTCCTTAGATGTAAAAATGAATAATAATAAAATCATTTTATAGCTGTGGAAACTGAGGCAGGGAGAGGGTTGGCTCAATGGGCCTGATTCACCCCGTGTTGGTAAAGTGATGGGGGACGCAGCTTGTGGTTCCCCTATTCAGTAGCTGCAGGGGCTGGTGCAGACTTTGGCACAGGCTAGGGAAGCCTTGTGGTCCAGCCCGAGTGGCGTTGCCAGGGAGCAGAGTATCAAAGGCACAGCTTTACCCTGGTCACACCCCTCTATCCCTGCTCCACCCTGCCCTCAGCAACCCCACTCTGTTCCCACCCACCCAGCAAGGAACGCTCCTTGAGCACGAGAGGCTCCTGTCCTGGAGTGATTCACCCGCCCTGTAGTTGGGAGAGAGAAACTGAGGCACCCGGATCTTGCCATATTTTCATCTAAATGATTTTACCAAAGCTCATCAAGTGAATCAAACTGAGACATCCTGTTGCCTGGGTCCCTACTACATACGGTCAGTTTCTCTACTTTCTGTTTTTTATTAAATAGATACACACTGGAATAACGAACCAACTGGCTAACTCCACCCACAGTCCCAGAGACACACTCCGATTTCTCCTCCTAGATTCCTTCTTGGTACCTTTGAACTTCTTCATAGTCTCTGGTAGAGCAAAATTTTTCTGGGAGAAATCGCTGAATCTCTTTTCCAGCTCAGCAGAAAGCCCCACTGGCTGCTGGAACTTCCCCATCTCACACCTGGAAAGAGAGAATTTCACATTATACTATTTCATTTACTGATTCGTTATCATCCCTTTCTAGTGGAAGTTGCTGCTCTGAAGGACCTGGAGTTAGAATTCCTCTGCTTCTCCCAGCCTCAGAGCAGGGGCAGCACAGGCCAAAGGCCCCATTAATATTCTTCAACTCTAGCCTGCAGAGAGCAGATCTGAGGATAAAAGAGGAATCGAGTCTCCAGGGCCAGTTCTCTCCTTGACTTCTATGCACTAATACTGGTATGTTCCCATATTTCTTGCACTGAGTGTTATGGGATCTTTCTTCCAGGCAGTAGACTGAGACCTCAGCTCCACGGAAATCAGCTCATTCCACACAGAACTCCAAATGGTCCTCGGGTGCGAAAGAATCTTGATTCCTGCTGATCAGGGCATGATTGTACCCCGTGCCGTGGAGGTGAAAGGCCCATATTCTACCCCCAGAATCCTGAGGCAGCCAGTCCCCAGGGATGTATCATATCTAGGAAATCCTTTAGGTCAGTCTTTCCCACTGACTAGACAGTTCCAGAGTCTTGTATAGAAGGATAGAACCTCAGGATTAAGTTCATCGCAGAGACTTGTATGCAAAATGTGACCCTGCCACACACATTTTGCTGGAGAACTTTGGGGAGATGTGTTGTTAACATGGTCTCCAAGCCCTTTCCCAGCACTGTGAAGCACAACGGGGAGTGAGTGAGAGCCACGTACCTGCTCAAGGTGCGTCTGACATCCTAGAGGGAAGAGAGAGAGAGAGAGAAAACAATCTCAGTCCCTCATGGCGCACCCTGGGGTACTCAGGAAAGGGATTTTGCAGCTCAGGGGAAAAGAGGCACTGCCCTGGCCCCAGGGCCGTGCATTGGCTGATTTAATGTAATCTCTAACATAAATGAATCTGTAACCCTTGCAAGAGCAACAATAATTCACATTTCATGAATGCGCACACTGAGTTACACCGTGATCTCTGACTGCTGGACACCAGTGCCCATGAGTCAGGAGTTGTGTTGGGCTTTGGGATAGTTTTAACTCAGTCTCACCTGCAGGAATTCACTCGCTGGCTTCTGACACTTCCCCTCCATCTCACTAATCAGGTCACTGAGACAGGAAATCCCCTCAGAGAGTTTAGTGACATTTTCATTCTGTATCTTCACAATCTCCTTTTCCAGGTTTTCCAGCTGGGCCAGCAGACGTCGCTCTTGTTCCTCCAGGAAGTTCCTCAGCTGCTGAAATTCAGCCACAATCTTCTGCCTCTCGGTTTGTGTCTGTAGCTGTGTTTTTAGAAAAGGAAGGGACATAGAGGGAGCCTAGGGTCCTTTCACATAGTGCTGAGTGAGAGAGAATTTCTTTACAAACTCTGTGATGGCTGACACGTCACTAACACTGCAGTTACTAAGGAGAGGATTTTCTAAACCTTCCCATTTGTTCCTAATATCTCTTAATGGGATATTTCCATGTCTGACATCAGTGGCGCTGGAACAATTTCTAGAGTGGGGGTGTTGAGCTGCGTCCCCCCTTGTCCCTGTTGGCTGGGACCACAGCTGGGGGCGGCTGCAGAGCTCCAGGCACGGGGCCGGCGGCCGGGATCCCGGGTGGCAGCGGGGCCCCCGGGCTCGGGCTGGTGGCCGGGACTCCG
Organism: Natator depressus; assembly: GCF_965152275.1. Taxonomy (NCBI): domain Eukaryota; kingdom Metazoa; phylum Chordata; order Testudines; family Cheloniidae; genus Natator; species Natator depressus. The sequence goes on from NC_134257.1 coordinate 15,323,538, forward strand.
GTGTGGGGCGCAAAGCCTAGGGGTGCTGCAGCACCCTCTGCACCCCTACTTCCTGCACCTATGTCTGACATGGGCAGGACAGTGTGTTATCAGAGGCCTACGTCAATCCTGATCCAGAGCAGCAGGAGGCAGGACTCAGCCCTACATTAACAGAGATGCCAGGGGAGAAAAAAGAATGAAACAACTCAACAATATGAGAAATGCCTGCAGGCGGCAGACAGCCTGCCTGGGATCTAGTCAGTTCAGCTGGGGGGGGAGATTTATGAAAGCCACAAGGGCTAGAAAATTAACTCATTAATTTGGAATGGGAGCTTAGAGTCTGAGGCATATGAGTCGGTCCTGATCCTGGGAAAGGACTTCTCAGGCCCTGTGTATGTATGTATGAGTGCACACACACGAATCCAACACAGCAATCCATGGTCATGGAGCAACGCACACTAGCCCGCACTCCCCAAGGCCACAGAGCAATAGGCCTACAAACACACCTCCCATCGCAAGTCCCTGCGGGGTTAATAGCAGCGGGCACCTACCAGGTACTCCTGGCTTTTCCCCTCGCCAGTCACTTTAAATCCCAGCAGCTTCTCTCTCTCTTCCCTCAGAGTCTCCAAATGGGCCTGAATCTTTCCCTGGAGAAACTGAAATAAGTTGGCTGGTTCCATTCCGAGGGTTGAGAGCATGTGTGTAGTGTGTGTGTGTTGAGAGCATGTGTGTAGTGGGTGTTTTTTCACCCAATGCTCAGTCGGTGACTGTTGGCCTGTAGCAGGGCACTCACCCTCTCCTGTGAAAGGCTAGGCTGATTGGGGAAAGCAGCCACAGCTGAGGCCATGACCCAATCTGGCCACACCTGGCCCTATAAAAGGGAGGTGAGCCGGGCATTGAGGCAATCTCTCTCTAGCTCTGGAGAGAACGGCCAGCTCCAGCTCCAGCTCCAGCTCCAGCTCCAGCTCCAGCTCCAGCTCCAGCTCCAGCTCCAGCTCCAGCTCCAGCTCCAGCTCCCCTGACTGCAGGCCTTGTGCAAAGCCTACTGGGGATGCAGAGGGGCAGCCCGGGGATAGGCAGAGGCAGCTTGTCCTACCCCATTGCCAATGATGAGTAGCTATTACAGACTACGGTCTGCCCCAGTGAGCGGGGCTAGATGATGCCTGGCAGTAGCCACTGAGGCAAGGTGGGTTTAGAGGTTGGGGGGTCCCCTGGGAGGGGAGACCCAGACTGTAGGTTACTGCTGGGGCAGAACCCTGAGGTAAAGGGGCACTGGGGTCCAGGAGGGACATGGGGGTCTTGAGGCAGGTGAGCCACTGGCCTGCTGAGGGTGCTCTGGGCTGGACAAGAACTAATTCCCAAAATGACCAGCAGGAGGTGCTGTGCCAGTGAGTCTCAACCTTGCTACATGGCCTTACTAGGTTTATGACATCAGGGACACCAAGGAAATGAATTCTCATTCATGGAGACTGGGAGTGTTTTATATTCAGTCAGTTTAGAATTATTTGGCCTGACTTAAATCAGTGGAGAAAGCTGGAGACACAGGGTGGTGAATCAAAAATCAATTTTTTTAGACAGTTTAACTAACAAAGTGTGATTCTAACCCTGGTGGCTTCTGGGGTTTGTAATACGGTCTGGGTTGCTCCCAGGAGCCCAGCTCCCTCTGAATTTCAGCCCTGAACCCCTGGGGATTGGACAGGTCTAAGCACTAGGGCAAAGCCCACTAGCCGTGGTGATTTGTGTTGTGAGAAGTTGGTCTATGGTGTCCCAAACCCTTTCATTCGCAGTGGCCTCTGGGGAGCTGTCTGGACCCCCTTTCTGTGTGAATGCCAGTTACTTGGGGTCCACACAACATTTAGCACTGCGATCTCCTCTAGTACGGCCGGCAGCTGAATGTAATCACTCATGGGGCAACACGGGAACGTAGAATCCCAGTGGGAAACTTCATCTCACTGCTGGGCCTGGGGCCTTTAGCAAGGAGTCTTTTCCCTCTTAATGGCTGCACTTTGTCACTGCTTAGCGCTGCTGGGGAGGCAGCACGGCCTTGTGATTAGGGCCCTGGTTTGGGCCTGAGGAAAGCTGGGTTCTGTTCACAGCTCTGCCGGTGACCCTGGGCAAGTCCCTGCTTCTGTTTCCCCTCCCATTCTTGGCTGTCTTGTCTGGTTAGGCTTTAAACTGCTTAGGGCAGGGATTGTCCCTTGCTGTGTTTTGTGCGGGGGCCCAGCACAGTCAAGGTCGGGTCTTGTTTGGGGTCTGCAGGGGCTGCTGGGACGCAAAGAACAGCGATAATGCAGATGACAATACACATCAGTTATAAAAACAGCAGCTTGTAACTTCCCCTGCTCCAATCTGAGGACAACATGCCGATGAAGATCGGGCTGCAGCTTCTGTGACTTAAACCTCTTGGATCCTTTCGCCTGTTCATTTGAGGGGAAAGTTGCCTTATTTCCCCAGTGGGAAGTGGTTTGGAAATGGTGTCAGAAACGTTGCCCACATCCAGCCTCTTGGCTTTACAGCGTATAAGGGTGCAGTTACAGCAAAGGCTGTCAGGGAGAGAGATTGCGTCTGACCCGTAAATTGGGTTGAAATTACCCTGTCATTAAAATTCAATTTGAATGAATTAGACCGGCCAGTGCTTCCCTACCTTGTACTCCTGGGCAGCCTCCTCTATGGGCACTACCGTGTGAGCTCTGTGAGCCCGGGATCTGTCGCACACCACGCAGATCCGGGTTTGGTCCTCTTCACAGAACAGTTTGAGAGGCTCCCGGTGCTCGCCACACGCGCTCTCCCCTCCTGCATCCTTCATCACCCGTAGACTCAGCCGTTTGGCTAGTTCGAGGACATTCGCCAGGGGCCGGTTTGGCCTCAGGTTTCTCTGCTGAGTGGTTTCTCTGCACTGAGGACAGGGGAAGCTTGTATCCCGACCCTCCCAGCACTGGTTGATGCAGGCTCGGCAGAAACTGTGCCCACAGTCTATAACCACTGGGTCTTTAAAATACTTCCCACAGATGGGGCAGCTAGCTTCATCCTGGAGACGGTTCACGGGGTTCTCTGCGGCCATGGCTCCCTCTGGACACTGCTACTGGGTTAGTTTCACTTTCCCGAGCTCAGAAATCCACCCTGCTCGGAGCAGCAACTGGGCGTCTCCCTGCTCAGGACTGACTCATGCTGTTTGCGGAGCTGGAACGAGTCCAACGGTAACATAAATGCCCCATGATCCAAATGGATCCCTCCTGCTTCCTTCAGGATTCGGGCTGATCCGTCCCTTCCAACGCACAGACTCTCTGGCCACCCTCGCAGCCCGGTATTCACCCCCACCCCACCCTAGGAATGTCTCTCCGAGGTGAATCCTGCACAGGCCAGCACACGGGGACCAAATCTCTCAGGATTGCTGGGCAGATCTTGCATGTCTCACACTTTTCCAAGGGAGTGCTGGCCTCTCCCCAGTGACCCTGGGGATCTGTCCATCTGACCCAGACCCTTTCTCGGCGCTTCCCATGTCTCTTGGGATTGGGAGAGAGCCATCCAAAAAACCCCACCATGTTTCAGTAAGGGGCCAACATCCCCCTTGACATGAGCACAGCGAGTGTCAGCTAAAACCAGCAGTCACTTTTGACAAATGAGGCCAGGATGATTCACTACGTAATTCCATGGTTGTCCACCTATGTTCAAAGGAGCAGTTGCTTGGAGTGTGTGTTGAACTGGCAGGTTACTCTGGGTGGGATTCACAAAGGGATTTAGGTGCTGAGCCTCCATTGAAATCCATGGTAGTTAGTTGCCTAAATACCTTTGTGAATCCCACGCTCAAGTGCCTGATCAGATCATTGTCTCCACAGAGACGCTGTGGACTTGTTTAAGAATGAAAAGCTTTTTGTTTGTTTTGAAGAACAGACTTTAAAAAAAAAAAAAATTCTGAAAAATTGTCAGCAGTATCACGATTTTCTTTTGTGAGCATTTTGATCAACTCTGTTCTAGAAATTGTACCAATGTCCCCACTCAAAAAATCGTTTTTTTCTGATAGAAAAGCTTTGGCAACCATTTTGATAGAACATCAATGAAAATTGTGGGGGAAATGTCATGAAAACAATAAATTGGGTGTATTTGGAACTCTGCAAAATAAATTCAGCGTTGACATTTTGAAATCTTTCACAAAGCAGCTTTCCTTTGCTCTGACCAGCTCTTTCCTGCCTCTTCTTTACAAATCCTGGCTTTTCATTAGAAAGCTCACAGCTTGGAAAGCAGCTGTAAAAAGAGAAAACAGCTCTTGTGAATGAGCAAGTGCCCAGGAGGCTCCAGCAAGTGCTCAGTGGGACCAAGAGTGGCCTGTACCTGAGCCATACTATCATAGCTGCATAATATGGTGGTTGCATGAATAATGTAAAGGACGACTGACAAAGAACAAGAAAATCACACTTATTCAAGTTTCAGAGTAGCAGCCGTGTTAGTCTGTATTCGCAAAAAGAAAAGGAGGACTTGTGGCACCTTAGAGACTAACCAATTTATTTGAGCATGAGCTTTTGTGAGCTACAGCATCCGATGAAGTGAGCTGTAGCTCACGAAAGCTCATGCTCAAATAAATTGGTTAGTCTCTAAGGTGCCACAAGTCCTCCTTTTCTTTTCACTGTTATTCAAATTCACATGTTGAAAACATGGCACTGGACCATGGGGATTTTCTACCTTGTAGCTCTGGGCAGCCTCCCTTAATGGGATGGGAGAGCGCTGTCCCTGGGTCTCTAGCACTTGCACATAGCAGGGCCTGAGCCTTTCCACAGAGGAATTTGAAAGCTGCTTTGTGGTTTCACACCCTTTTGCCTCCTCCTGGCTTTCTCACTGATTGGCTGGATTGTTCAGCTCTGTCAACCCTGGTGGCCATGTCATTCAAGAATCATAGAAGATTAGGGTTGGAAGAGACCTCAGGAGGTCATCTAGTCCAACCCCCTGCTCCACGCAGGACCAACACCCACTAAATCATCCCAGCCAGGTTTTTGTTAGGGGTGGCTTAATTATGTCAGGGGAGACAGCTCACCTGCCAGCACTGAGTGGCTACACGGGAGACCTCACAGCTGGGCCGCTGTAAGATCTGTAGTGTAGGCAGAGCCCCAGTGTTTGTTGCTTTTGTCTGCATGCCAAATGGATTGCAGGATTGCCCTTCTCTGCTGCAGTTAGCTGTTTCTGGGCAACTCCCTGTGTTAATGTATCAGTTCTAGGTGTTAACACACTCTCTTGGTTTTTCACTTTGAAATTCTTTTTTATCTGCTCCCCTGCAGTCTACCTGCAGCTGTCTCTTAAGGTGCTCTGTTAACCGGACCGTTTTCTCCTTCATCTGATTTACCAGTCTGGTGAAAATATTGTTTGCTACTTCTCCCTCCTGGTCACTTTGTGATTCCGAATGTCTGCATTGCAGGACCCATTCCAATCCTTCCATGTTCCATTTTTTAATTTTTGCTTGGGCCATCATTTTCCATTTCTGTTCCCATTCTTCAGACACTATATCAGCACTGGAAGCCTGTTACCCAACAAGATTTCTAACAGGGGATGTCACTTCTCTTTTATTGCAGATTTTCTACTGCTGTTTCCAATTTTCTATTCTGTTCCTCTGATTGCTGTAACATATATCTCGGGACTGCTTGCTGCCCAGCTAGGAGGGCGGGAACTTTCCAGGGCTCTGTTGATGCTCTTCTGTCTTTTAATTCTTGTTTGTTTGTTCCTGTTACTTACCTTGTCAATTTTGTGGCATGTTGTCTTAACCATTGAACAGGCCTGATGGCCAGAGTTTGCAATATTGTACATTTCTTACTTATTATTTTTCAAGGCTACAGTCTCTGCCCTGGTCTTAGCGATTCCGGTCTGTTTCTTCCCCACTTTGGTTTTTAAACTCATATGGACTGGGTTTTTTTAGTTACCCAGCACATCCAAAACTGATCAAACTTTGTGGGGATTTGAGCTAGGAAATCCCCTAATCCCTTCCCTTCATCGTTTTCTGTCATGTTAGATTGCAACCCCTACAACAGTCAGCTTGTCACTTATTGTATCAGAGGTCAGGATCACCAGTGCTGTTAAGTGCTGAGGGCTGGAATGTTATTGCCAAGTAACACCATTCAGGGGCTGCTTTGAGCTATTACAGCTGCTCAGTGTTTCTGTTCCTGGAACTCCAATGTTGTTAACACGAGGATAGAATGTGGCTTGCTAATTTGGCAGACCTCAATGTTATTCATAAAGAATGACCACAGGCACAGTTTGGTGACGAAGGCACTTAGCCAGGTTTTTTGCCCACAAGGCCCAGTACTACTGCCCTGACTCTGTGGTTACAGGCACACTAACACATGAGTGCCCATTGGCAAGGATCGGCTCAGTCAGCAGCAGGAGTCTGCTATCCCCAAGGCCACACAAAGGGTTAAGGCGAGGTACACCGACATTTATAGACTGAGACAAACAATTTACGTGTTTTCATGACATCTGCTTGTTACCTCCCCTTGTATCGTGCTCCAGGTGTCTGAGGCAAAACATCCCTGTTCATCATTTCTGTCAAACCCACTTATCTAGTGTTAGGTCAGGATGCTCCTGGGCTAATCTTTTGAAGTATGTTCATGCCCAGTATCTGTTGCTTCTTAGGAGTGCCTGTGTTTTAGCAACTCTAATAGTACCTTTACCAAGGTCATGCATCGGACGGTGAACTTTTAAGCATCTGTTTTAATCCGTGGCCTGACTTTGATTCCTGGTATGGCCTGACTTTGCTGACTCTGGTTCAGGACTCAGATCTTTCATCAGGCCCTGTGCTCCAGGCTGTCTTTCTCTCCTACAAATGGTTTACGTATTCTTGTGGACCAGGATTGTGTGTAAATTCTCTAGGGAGGAGATGTGACAGATGTGAGACCTGGGTGTTCAAAGGACTACATTGAAAATGTGCCAGACAGGAATTAACTTTTGGGACAATAAATGTAAACTGGATTTCCTGGGGAATCCCTAGAGAAAGGTTTGTGCAAATCTCCCAACTCCAGTTATGCAGAAACCCAGCATTATGAAGCTATGCCTTAAGGAGAGGATGATTGTCTGCTGATCAGCTGTGCCCAGAGGCTGGAGATCAAAGACCTAGGCTGATCTGCTTAGTCTCTGTTGTAACCATGGGGTTACCAGTTTTGGGGTTTGAAGGACTGACACATACCAGAGCCCAAGGTTGGATTTGGGGTGATCGCTCGTAAGCTTTTTAGCATGTGTGTTGCATCTTTTATTGTTTTTAGTGTTTTCTCTGTAATGCTTTCACCTTAAGAATAAATGCTCTTGCTTATAAAGAGCTGGGTGTTAACTTATAACTGCAGGCAGTGCTTGTGGAGAGAAAGCAAAGTGCAGATGCTGGATATCGCAGTGTAGGCAGGCAACCGTGCAGCCTTACAGATTTCCTGGTCAGGAGAGAGTGAGATGTGAGTCTCTGCCCAAAAGAGATGGGGTCTGGCAGCCTAAAGTGGGTCCTTGTATGTGCTCCTCCAAGGGCCCCTATTCCCACCAATCCCCTTGCCACTCACCCCCATGTCTCCCTCACAGAAGTCCCTCTCCTCTCCCCCTGTTCCGACCTACTCTTCCACCTCTAATCACGAGCATTTGCTTGTGTAATTTATTTTCTTTTCAAAAGAATTGTTTCAGCGTCTTTCAAATATTCTGCTGTGTTCAGATTACATTTCCCCAAAATAACCTTCCCCACCTTTGATAGGGGCAGATTGGAGCAAAATGGCAGCTATTTTTATGTCAGATTTCTCCTCTGGGTTGGATTTGAGCTCTCAGTGCCTGGGGTGAATCTCACATTCAAATACCTTAACAGAGATCAGACAGGAACTACATGAAGATGGGGTTACGGTGAAGAGCAGATATCAGTGTCTGAGGGTAAAATACAGCAATAGAATGTTTGTGATTATCGCTCAGCAAAAGCCTTAAACCCCAGGAAATTCAGAGTTAAGGTTACATTTCAGAGCAATCCAATCCTGCCAGGGCATGAAGTGTACACTTAAGGCACTCAAAAAACCCTTAACTCTGCCCGGTAGTGACACTAGGTGATACCACAGGATTGTGATTAAAGAATTTTAGTGTGTGGGCCCCAGATGAGACTAAACAGATTTGTTAGACACAATAGGTGTTTTCCCTCTCAGGGTGCCACCTGCACTGGGCTGTTCCTCTTATTGTCAATGGCCCAGCAGCAAGGAGGCAAATACAATTCTATCAGTTATAAGGTGTCCATTTCAGATTTCAGGGCAGTGTCTGTTTGTTCTGCACTGAGGCCCAGATCCAAGGAGAGGCTGAGCTGTGGCTCCGTTTTGATTTGTGCATGTTCAGCAGCTCCCAGAATTGGGTCCAAAGCAGGGCTTAAATTCGTAGGGAGTATTTCCCGGAGTGCCTCCCGTGTCCCCCCCGCATGCCCTCTCCGCTGCAACATTCTATAACACGGTGACAGGTTGGGTCACAGAAACCCCCTTGGGGGGCTGCCACCTGATGTGCGGAAACTACCTCTGAACCTGTTTTCCCTGCCAGCGTGGGACTTCAGTGCCCTGCCTGGTTGTGCCAGACACGCCAACCTGCTACAAACAAAGACCCAGATCTGAACCATGTCCCCCCAAAAGCTGCAGGCTTAACTGAAAACAGCTTAAGAAGTGCTCCTGTCTCCAGCACTCAGATACCCAACTCACAATGGGGTCCAAACCCCAAATAAATCCATTTTATCCTGTATAAAGCTTATACAGGGTAAACTCATAAATTGATTGCCCTCTATAACACTGATAGAGAGAGAGAGGAACAGCAGTTTGCCCCCCACCCCCACTCCCCAGTATGAATACTTACCCTGGGTTAATTAATAAGTAAAAAGTGATTTTATTAAGTACAGAAAGTAGGATTTAAGTGGTTCCAAGTAATAGGCAGAACAAAGTGAATTACCAAGCAAAATAAAATAAAACACACAAGTCTAAGCCTAATACAGTAAGAAAACTGAATACAAATAAAATCTCACCCTCAGATGTTTCAAGCAGCTTCTTTCACAGACTGGACGCCTTCCTAGTCTGGGCACAATCCTTTACCCGGTACAGCCCTTGCTCCAGCTCAGGTGGTAGCTAGGGGATTTCTCATGACTGCAGCCCCCTCTGTTCTGTTCCACCCCCTTATATAGCTTTTGCATAAGGCGGGAATCCTTTGTCCCTCTCTGCGGTCCCACCCCCTGCTTCTAAATGGAAAAGTACCAGGTTAAAGATGGATTCCAGTTCGGGTGACATGATCACATGTCACTGTAAGACTTCATTACTCACTTGCCAGCACACAGGTATACAGGAAGACTTACAAGTAAAACAGAGCCATCTACAGTCAATTGTTCTAGTCGATGGGAGCCATCAAGATTCCAAACCACCATTCATAGAATACCAGGGTTGGAAGGGACCTCAGGAGGCCATCTAGTCCAACCCCCTGCTCAAAGCAGGACCAATCCCAAATGGCTCCCTCAAGGATTGAACTCACAACCCTGGGTTTAGCAGGCCAATGCTCAAACCACTGAGCTATCCCTCCCCCCATTAATGGCCCAACTTTGCTTAACTACACTAGGACCTCAGAGTTATATTTCAAGTTTCAGATCCAAGAGGGACACATTTATACAAATGCGATGACCACGCTCCGTAGATTATAAGCTTTGTAATGATACCTTGCAAGAGACTTTTTGCATGAAGCACACTCCAGTTACAGTGTATTCACACTCATTAGCATATTTTGATAAAATCATATAGAGTGCAACGTCACAAACCCCTCCGGGTGGGGTGGGGGGGGGGTTTGAGAATATTTACTGGAGCTCTGCTCCAGGCAGCTCTGGCTGAATTTAAGCCTGGAAAATATTTCCATATTTCCTCGTCCTGTTGTAAAAGCGTTGCCACGGGCCGTGGGGGAGGGGCAGGTGCTGTTTGCAGCCCAGTCCTTGAGCTATTTGTAGCTCATGACAGGGACAGGTAAGCGCTGGGGATTTCATAAATACCTTAATAGTTCTTGGAGAGTTTTCATCTCGCAGTCCCATAAAACACTCACCAGTACACCTTGGCCACCTCCTGAGAGTCGTGGGATGGGAAGGTCTCTGTGCTTCCAGATTTGCCTCTGGGCTGAAATCGCCCTGTGTGGGTCTCCGCCTGAAGTTCCCTCCCTGGATAATTTGGGGAGGAGGCAGAGACGTTCCCTAGAAAGGGTTGTTTTCCCCTGGGGACGGATGATGAGCAGGGTCACATCCTCACTGACACAGCAGCCTGCGCGGACCATGGGAACTCTGGCTGTGCCTGAATGCCAGGGGGCGAGTGCCGGAGACGAGGGGCCAGGGGGAGCAAGAGGGGTACTCGGGGGGGGGGGGGTGAGAAATACAGAGGGGCCAAGAGAGAGACAGAAACACAGAATGAATCAGTGACTGAAACACAAAGTTCTCCCAACCCAGATCTGCTCCTCACAGGTGTTCGGTGGGACAGGGCAGTTCCATGGCCTCATGGGCAGCACTCTGGACTCTGAATCCAGTGTCCTGCATTGACGCCTTTGGATTGTTTTAATTTCATTGTTATTTTGTGGCCTTGTTTGGCTTAACTTGGACTTTGCTGAAATGGATTGACATTTTCATTTCATTTAGTTTTTCCCTTTATGTCGCTCTCTCGTCTGTCCATTTCAGGAATTATTATCCAATGGGCAGCAGCAAGAACTGACACAGACCTTGTTCACACCGTACTGCGGCGTGGTAAGGAACACACCTGGAGCTGGAATGGCAGCAGTAGACAATGAGCGACAGGGGGAGGTTGTTTTTCTCAAATCACACAAGGGCGCCCCTGTAGCTCGCTGTACATTCCAGCCTCCCTGTGGCTGTCCTGACCAGCTGGGCTGTGGGACTGTCATCACTCATTTTAATAACAATGTGATTGTAACAGAATAGGATTGAAATTAAACCAGTGGCAGCAGGGAAAGGGAAACCTGAGGGAGGTCCCAGGAATCAAACCCAGTGTGACATTCTATACCTTGGGGGGGGGGCTCTTGTGACCCCCCCATATTCCTCATCTGTTTATAATGGTGATATTGCATACAAAGCATGCCATGTGAGGTGTCAGGGAAAAGGTTATGATCGGCTGAAAGTCACTGTTTTATCTAAATATGTATATCAGTGCATATGAAGTTATGAGATTGTGTTGTATGGTGTGCCCTTGTTGCCAAGAAGGCAAACGCCATATTGGGATGCATTAGTAGGAGCATTGCCAGCAGATCGAGGGACGTGATTATTCCCCTCTGTTTGGCACTGGTGTGGCCACATCTGGAGTTTTGCATCCAGTTCCCCCTCTACAGAAGGGATGTGGACAAATTGGAGAGAGTCCAGCGGAGGGCAACAAAAATGATTAGGGGACTGGAACACATGAGTTATGAGGAGAAGCTGAGGGAACTGGGATTGTTTAGTCTGCGGAAGACCAGAGTGAGGGGGGATTTGATAGCTGCTTTCAACTACCTGAAAGGGGTCTCCAAAGAGGATGGATCTAGACTGTTCTCAGTGGGGGCAGATGACAGAACGAGGAGTAATGGTCTCAAGTTGCAGTGGGGGAGGTTTAGGTTGGATATTAGGAAAAACTTTTTCACTAGGAGGGTGGTGAAGCACTGGAATGCGTTACCTAGGGAGGTGGTGGAATCTCCTTCCTTGGAAGTTTTTAAGGTCAGGCTTGACAAAGCCCTGGCTGGGATGATTTAGTTGGGGATTGGTCCTGCTTTGAGCAGGGGGTTGGACTAGATGACCTCCTGAGGTCCCTTCCAACCCTGATATTCTATGAACACTATGCGGTCCCACCAGTCTGTGCTTGTTTCCCAGGCCCAGAATTGGCATTCCATGGCATGAGCCTGACCCATTGCCACCAGGATGGCCAAACTGCCGGGGCCCGTGCTTTGAGAGAAGTCTGTGTCCGTGTCCTCATCACTCTCATCGCTGCGCTGCCGTCGCCTCCTCGCCTGCTTTTGCAGGTTCTGGTTCTGCGTATACTGCAGGATAACGCACGAGGTGTTTACAATGCTCATAACTGCCGTGGTGATCTGAGCGGGCTCCACGCTTGCCGTGGTATGGTGTCTGCAGGAGAGCAGAGTTGCAGGGGAAGCGGTGGTTGGATGACCAGTTTTGCAGACGTACTGCACCGTCTGCTGCCAGGACACAACAGCTGAGCGGGCTGCAGGCTTGCCGTGGCATGGCGAGACAAGAGCAGCCGAGCAGAGCTGCAGCGGAAGCGGCCCTGCGAGACCACCAGGAGAGCAGAGTGCCAGTGGAAGCAGTGGATGACAATGGCCATATAGAGGACCTGCAAGGTGGATTCGTAGCATCAGGAGAGCGGAAGAGCAGAGTGCCAGCAGAAGCGGTCATTCGATGATGACGGTTTGCAGTCCTACTGCACTGTCTGCTGAAAGCAGTATGGCGCCTGCCTGGAAAAAAGGTGCAAAACGATTGTCTGCCATTGCTTTCAAGGCGGGAGGGGCGACGGATGACATGTACCCGAAACCACCCACGACAATGTTTTTTTGCCCCATCAGGCACTGGGAGCTTAACCCAGAATTCCAATGGGCGGTGGAGACTGCAGGAACTGTGGGACAGCTACCCACAGTGCAACGCTCCGAAAGTCGATGCTAGCCACAGTACTATGGACGCACTCCACCGACTTAGTGCGCTTAGTGGGGACACACACAATGTTGGACTCCGAGGCAGGAGTTTTGCTCATGGTCAGATGTGTTTGAGTCATGGTTATGGTGTTTTCCCAAATTAATGCCAATTTTCCACCCCCTTTTTTATTAAAAGGTTTCTCTGCTGTACACAGGCTCAGTGCTCGTGAGTGGGGAAGTACTGTCTCTTAGATGCGCCCAGGGGTGGTGGTTAATTTTCCCAGATCACTGGGTGGGGGCTTGAGCTGGTTCTGTGCTTTGTTGTTAAGAGGGACTCCTGGTTTTTGAGCCCAGCCCTTGTTGGTGCCGACTCCACCTGGTTACAGAATCATGAACTCTTATTTCATGGTCACCTTCACCCAAGCTGCCTTCCACCTTCAGATTCTCAACCAGTTCCTCCCTGTTTGTCAGAATCAAACCCCAAACAGCCTCTCCCCTAGTCACTTTCTCCACCTCCCGTAATAAAAAAACTCGTCTCCAGCAGAGCAGGTCCCATGGGAACCGGAGCTTCCACAGCCAATCACGTCTCACTTGCCCTTTCCTCTGCAGACACAGAGTCAGCTCAGCCCAGAGAAGCTGGGCTCTGCACCATGAGGCTTCCCCAGGAACGGCTCCCAGATGGGCCAAGACCCCCTAAGGGACAAACCCCTGCAGCCCCTTGTCCTCATTCATATCTCCTGTCCTTGGGGATCTTGTGAGGGCTGTAGGGCAAGAGCCCTGTTCCTGCTGGCTTTAGGAGAGAGGTGGCTGGAGGCATCTGGACATCAGGAAACCTGGAGGAAGAGCAGGGGCATATTCCCACCAGTCACTGCTGCTCCAAGGGAAATACGCTCTGTGCATCCCCCCCAACTAGCCACCAGGAGTCACTGCTGCTCCCATGGTAGGGTGGGGTGGGGGGAGGACACACTCTGTGCATTACCCCGACTGGCCACCAGGTGTCACTGCTGCTCCGAGGCTGACATGCTGCAGGATGGTGTGAATCGGAGCAGGGTCAGTTCCAAGGGTCAGATTTCCAGACGTGTGCAGGGCACAGCAGCCCCCATCAGGAACAAAGAGGATTTCTCCGTCCCCCCTGGGGAACAAGGGGAGCGGCTGGATGCTGGGGGGGTTGGAGAATCCTGTGGGAATCGTGCATCTCATGAGTGTGGTGTGGCCGCCCCAGTGGCCGAATGCGTCCCTGCTGTGCGCAGCGCGGCTGGGCCGAGTCCTCCCCTCCCAGAGCATCTGCCCCAGCGAGGGACCAGGCTCAGCTCCGAGCTGGCTGGAACAGCTCGTTCCCTGCCTTGTGCCTGGCGCAGCTCGCACTCAGCAGCACGGGCACAGAGGTACAGTGTCCCCCCGACAGCCAGTGCGTTCTGGGACTCCAGACGAATGTGTCCCTTAGAGCCCAGCACCATCACCGGGAGCAGGGGCTTTGGGGTAAGTCCCATGTGCAGAGCACTGCATCATGGGAAGGAGTCAGTCAGCGGGATGGGCTGAACCATGACTGCCCGGTGGCTCCTCGCCCATCCTGGGAACCAGCTTCCAGGGCCTGGCACTGGGGGCATTGGGCCTGCGCTGGAGACACCATCCCACGTGTCGCTACCAATCCTGTGACCAGCTGTGACAGCTGCAGTGTGGGGATCCCAGGTGCTGGGAGCAGGACACCAGCCCCGAATGTTCAGAAATTGCAAGTCAGACCCAAAACATCATGAGATTTTTTACAAAACCCACAAGTTTGGTCCAAAAATCATGAGATATTTTTGAGAAGCTGACACTGTGGGTTTTGGTTTCTGAACATCCCCTGCCCCGGTGCGTGTGTGTCAGAGACAATGACTGTGCCCGGCTCTCCCCGACGTACAGAGTAGGTGACTCTGACTCTCGTGGCTGCTGGGTAGAAAGGAGCTTCTAGCTTCTCCCCAGACCCCCACATGATAATTAATTAATTTTCTGTTCCCTGCCCAGCCCCACAGCTGCCCCTCCCCGAGACCAGCCATTAATTGCACACCCCCAGCCCCACATCGGCTCTGCCCCCCAAATCCCACTGCTGCTCCTCCTGCAGCTCTCGGGGGGGGGGGTCTTGTCCCCTCTCCCCCTCCCCTACCCAAACACTCCTCTGCCTCCTGAGGGGAGGGGGAGAGAGCTGCCTGTCTCCCGCAGCAGCTCTGATTGGCTGCCCTTCCCCAGGAGGTGGGGCAGTGGGTATTTCTGATGGAGCAACAGTGACACCTGGTGGCCAGTCTGGGTAACGTTTCCTTCATTAGAACAGCAGTCTTCAGAGTAACAGCCGTGTTAGTCTGTATTCGCAAAAAGAAAAGGAGGACTTGTGGCACCTTAGAGACTAACCAATTTATTTGAGCATAAGCTTTCGTGAGCCACAGCTCACTTCATCAGATGCATACTGTGGAAAGTGTAGAAGATCTTTTTATATACACACAAAGCATGAAAAAATACCTCCTCCCACCCCCCTCTCCTGCTTCTAATAGCTTATCTAAAGTGACCACTCTCCTTACAATGTGTATGATAATCAAGGTGGGACATTTCCAGCACAAATCCAGAGTTTAACAAGAACGTCTGGGGGGGGGGGGGGGGAGGTAGGAAAAAACAAGGGGAAATAGGTTACCTTGCATAATGACTTAGCCACTCCCAGTCTCTATTCAAGCCTAAATTAATTGTATCAAATTAGCAAATGAATTCCAATTCAACAGTTTCTCGCTGGAGTCTGGATTTGAAGTTTTTTTGTTGTAATATCACAACATTTCCAGCACAAATCCAGAGTTTAACAAGAACATCGGGGCGGGGGGGAGAGCTCAGTGGTTTAAGCATTGGCCTGCTAAACCCAGCGTTGTGAGTTCAATCCTTGAGGGGGCCATTTAGGGATCTGGGGCAAAAAAAAAAAAATTGGGGATTGGTCCTGCTTTGAGCAGGGGGTTGGACTAGATGATCTCCTGAGGTCCCTTCCAGCCCTGAGATTCTATGATTCTAACTTTCATGTCTGTAATCGCATGACCAGAGAGATTGAAGTGTTCTCCGACTGGTTTATGAATGTTATAATTCTTGACATCTGATTTGTGTCCATTTACTCTTTTACGTAGAGACTGTCCAGTTTGACCAATGTACATGGCAGAGGGGCATTGCTGGCAGATGATGGCATATATCACATTGGTGGATGTGCAGGTGACAGTGACACCCAGTGTCTAATTAGGGTAATGCACAGAGTGTATTTTCTAGGTGGAACAGCAGGGACTGTGCATTGCATGTTACTGCTGCTTCTTTAGGTAATAATATCTGAATGTAGAGCGGGAGCGCTGGGAGCCAGGACTCCTGGTTTCCATTGTGAGCTCGATGTCTGCAGCTGTTGTGCAATCTTGAGCAAGTCACTTATTTTCTCTGTGCTGTGAAAGGGGGAATCCTGCTCCTTTGAGGTCTGTGGCACAAATCCCGCCAGCTCCACTGGGAGCAGCGCTGTGCCCGAGAGGCCGACAGGGTTAATTCGTATGTAGAAGGCTCTGTGGTGAAAGGCTCAGGAGAGAAGAGTTCATTATTAGGCAGGAATTATGGGGCTGTGGGAGCAAGACAAACAGTTCACAAGACGGTGAGAAATCGTGTGTGAGGGGAGGGGACCTTAATTTTGTCTTATGATTGAAGAACAAACCTGAGTATGCGACCGGGAGATTCTTCCCCTGAGACTCAGGCCGGTTTCTCTGATTCCCAGACCAGCCTGGATTCTCTCCAAGGTCCGATCCCGACCTCATCCCCCGGGGATCCGAGCACTCTCCGGTCGGGTGTTAACTGAGGTGACTGACGTCTGTCAGGTGTGATTCGGTGCCTCTCATCCTCTCTCTGCGCTGTGCGTGCAGTGGGGTGGTTTGTTCTGGGGGGTGTCACGGGCTGGCCGGCCCTTTGAGGCAAGCCAAGCTCAGCCTGCCCTGTGAGCTGGCAGCTAGCCCCCCACTGGTGGTGACAGGGCGACTTAATGATAATTAGTGACCCCAGCTGGGCCAGGGCCAGGAGAAGACGATACAAGGGAGGGGGAACCCAGTTAGGGGCAGACCCAGGGGGGAGGAGTGGGAGCCCTGGGGTCTGAAGTCCATGAGAGAGGCAGGTACCAGAGGGAGCTCTCTGCTGGCTTCTGCTGGAGGGCAAAGGGACTGAGTGAGGCCGTAGCTCATTTACATATCAAGTGTGGATGGTTTGGGAACATCGGGGTTAAATGTGGCTACGTTTTGTACTTGGGCTGATACTCTGGAGGGTTCCCTGGTGGGAACCAGCTGGGCAAAGCCTGAACAGTGACTGAGTTCAGGGTCTATGTTCACCTAAAGACTCTGGTGCAGGCTCCCTGTCCTAACTGCTGAAATCATCCTAAGAGCCCCAGAACGGTGGAGTGGTGGCAGCGTTAGGTTTAAGGTCCAATGGACGTGTCCCCACACAGGTTTACAACCACTTCAGACATCATCAGAGCAGGACGTGGGTAGAGCCCCAGGGACCCTGATTCTCCTGCAGCTACAGACTGTGAGCGAGGGGCTGGGAGGCAGAACAAACTGGATCAGCCGCTCAGGGGCCAATTGGTCGGGGCTGTGACAGGTGCGCCCGGAGACAGTAGCTGGGGGAAGGTGTTGAACTGTAAACATTTGTCCCAGCTCACCCCGTTCTTCCCCAGGAGCCGCGCCTGTTTGGACTCGCTGTGGGCTACATTGGCACAAGCCAAGCCGCAGACCAAGCTGCCCACGGCTGGCATCACAGGGCTAAAAGGGGAAGTTGTTCTGACCCTGTTACCCCAAGTCAGCTGCCTCCAGGGTCCACTGCGAGCTTCAGCGAGCCAAGAAACGGCTTCTTCTGATAATGCCCCAAGAGAACGCTCCATACAGAGACCTGACACCAGCTATTGCTGCTGCTCTAGAGGAGCTGGTTGATTCTCTGCTCTAAGCACCAGCCCCCAGGGGTTAGCCTCCCTGCATGATGGGAGAACCCCCATGGGGCCTCAGGCTCATTAGTTCTAGCAGTGTCTACCCTGGAGCTTTGGTTGGCTGGATGTGGGGAAAGCCCCAGCAGGCTGATTGGGAGTCCTGGTTCCCACCCCCCTCCAGCAGACCCCACTCCCTTCAACACCCTCAGCTGGGGATGGAACCCCGGGGCCCTGACTCTGACTCGCCGCCTTTCACCGCTCTCCCTGCACTGTCCGGTTCCGCAAGGGAAGAAGCCTGGAGCCTCCTCCATGGAGACTGGATGGGCTCCGAGGGAGGCTGGCGGAAGCAATTGCCCTGGGCAAGGACAGTTGCAGGTGCTCGCAGGCGGGGCCCGGGGCCTGGCCAGGGCTTGCTGGATCTTTCTGTCCCACATGACTGAAGAGGAAACCAGGACTTGGAAACCAGCCAGACTTGATTTCCTGGAAACCACGTGGGGAACTAGAAGCAGCCCCCCAACCCCCCTCCCCCGGGTGTGGCCTCCCTTAGCGGTCTGCAGCGTTTTCATCTTCCAGCAGCCTCCTGCGAGCCGAGAGATCCTGCTCACCCCCTTCCCCCAAGAGCAGCGAGGGCGGCTTTTGCAAGCGTGCGGCTTTTGCGAGCGTGCAGCGAACGCGCTAGGGCCTCCTGGGGAGCAGGCTGGTGGCCCCGGGGGAAAGCAGCTGTTCCGAGCAGCCGCACACTGTACCTGTGTAACACTGACAGACCCTGGTCAGCCACAGGCAGGATCGAACCTGGGACCTCTGGAGCTTAGTGCATCAGCTTCTACTGCGTGAGCTAAAAGCTAACGGGCTCTTAGCTAAGGCTGTAGAGCAAACTCAATACTCTCTGTCTCTCGCCATGGTCTTGGTGCTACTAGATGGGACCGAACACCACACCCACAAGCTGTGTAGGTTACACCTGCACCTCTTCTGCCCACATGCCCTGCCCCACCGGTGGCTCCCTGCAGTCTCTCTCCTCATCTCCTTTTCACTCAGACGTCCTTCCCTCCTCGGCGGTCCCCCTTCCGCCCTCCCCGGGGCCCCCTCGTGGGCGTCCGCGGGCCGCCTCAGGCCGCACAAGTCTTTGAACCACCGCCTTCCCCGGGCCGCGAGGCTCGCGGAGAGCTCTAGGTACCTGGCTCCTGGGTGAGGGAAACGGTTCCGATCCCTCTGGGGCGTCCCCCCCCGCCGCCCCTTCCCGCCTACCGGGGTAGGCGGGTTGAGCGACGGACGGACGGCACGTGGAGTAGTGCCCGGCACCCGCCAGCTGGCTCCACGTTACCTCGGGGGGGCATCGTCCCAGAGGGCGCGCCGGGAAGCCGCTGCCACGGCCTCGCCCCACTCCCAGGGATCCGGGGTTTCCCTCTGTTCCCGGCGTGCCTGGGAGGGCAGACGTGATTGGGGCCACCGCCGTGTTTTTGCATCCACCCCGCGTGCGCCATCCCGGCCGCGCACCCCGACGTCGGGCTCCCCGTCCAGGGTCGGTCGCCCACGGCCCGGTCCCCCGTCCTTCCCCACGCCGCTGAAGCGCACGCGGAGGGACGGTCCCAGCGACCGGGGGCAGACCGCACGGGCGGGCAGCCTCTCCGAAGAGGGCAGGCGGCTCGGGTACGCGCACGGAGGGGATGGGCGCGATGGTGGCCCGGCAGCAGACCGGCGCGGATGGAGGAGACCCCCTCTGCCGACCTCGGTCCCGGCCGGCCCCTCCCAGCCGCCTGGGGGGGGGAGGCGCGGGGCAAGCGCGGAGGGGGCGCCCTGCCCTCCCTGCGCCCGGGACCCCGCCGCCGGGGTCCCATCCTGCACGCGGGGAGGCGTCCGAGGCCTCGGTCGTGAAAGCTGCGACGCCGTCGGGGGACCCCGAGCCGGCCGACCGCAACCCCCGTTAATGATCCTTCCGCAGGTTCACCTACGGAAACCTTGTTACAACTTTTACTTCCTCTAGATAGTCAAGTTCGACCGTCTTCTCCGTAGTCAAGGTTGCTCTTAATTAGTATGATTTTGAGTTCTTAGGGGAGGATCTGCAGCTGTTTCTTTCTCGTCCCTTTGGCTCAACTCCTTATCTCGTCCTTGGGGCGTATGCCTTTGCTTTAGGGTCGTCAATCTGCCATCCGAGTGATTGATCATAAAGTTGGTGCCTCTTGACTCCTCCCCTCCCTTCTTGACCATCCAGCCCAGCTGTCCTGGCTCAGTTAATTACCATACACTCTTCACTCACACCAAACTGTAAATAAGGCAATGACACCTCCTGGGCGTGGTGCTCTGTCCTGTTTGGTGGCACCAAGATCACTGAGAGAGAGAGAAAATGAGCCCAGAGGTCCCAGGTTCAATCTCGCCTGCTGACAACTGGGGTCTGTCGGCTTTACACCAACTCTGACTTTCTCTCCTAACGGAAGCTTTAGAAGCAGAGAGCCAAGCAACGTCCACTCCTTCGCTCTGCCAGGACAGCAGACACGCCGCTGCAGATGAGATCTCCCTTTACCACCCCCTCTCTGATTCATAGCCCGGACGTCCCCAGTCTGAGCTGGCTATGGGGGGCCGGGATTGCCCCCATGGCGCACTGCTCTGGTTTGCATCATGGCTCTCTTGGAGCCCACGGCAGCTGCCAAGTGGGTAACACACTTGATAGGTAAGAAACATTAAACATGAAGCAGTTATGCCAACCGAACCAAAGTCAGGCCAATAAAGGTTGCTGGGAAAGTCCCTGAAGGAGATAAGTAGAATGAAAGAATGCTTGTTTACGTTGCAGGGAGTAAGAAAAGAAGGGAGGCCTGCATTCCTGCATTTTTGTACCAGATGTTCTGGGAACAGTTTGGTGAGGTACGGGGGGGGGGGTTGGGGAGGGCACTGTTTTACACTCCCTGTTCTTGTGTTATCTCTGTTTTTAACTCCTCGTCTCCTGGCTGACACCCATACCGATAAGAAAGTTAGTGAAGCATTACGATTTGCTAAAAGTTATCTACAATAAGGGGGTAGAAGTGCATGCATAATAGAGAGAGAGGATTTTAACTAACATGAGGGGGGTGGGCTGCTTTATGAATAAATCTGTGACGCAACGGGACTGTCTATAAAAACCTATTTGTTTTACTTAGCAGCTGCTGGTTCTCTTTGGAGACGGGCTGCTGTCTATTGTTGTGTGCACTCTTCAATAAAGAGCTTTGTGTTCGGACCTTGCTGGTGTTGCCTGTCTCTCTGCGGTCAGACAACGAACCGTGCCGTCTGGGGTTCGAGTCCTCGACACCCTGATGTACTTTGCACACCCTCTACCACAGCAGTGCCCCTGTACGTCACCACCGCTGGCCTCTGCCGGGCGGGGGAGCCACCCTGAGAAGGAGGGACCCTGCAGCTGGGAAGGAGGGACTGTGGGACAGCCAGGATTCTTTAATTGACTGCACTCTTTTATTAAAAAAATTACGTCCAAGCAGATCTGAGATTCCCAATTCTTCATCAACAGTGAGAGACAGTCCCTGCCCCAGCTGAGATCAGGGCCCCGTTGTGCTGGGCACGGCTGAGACGCAGCGAGAGACAGTCCTGTTCTGAATCGCTCGCAGTGCAAAGAGAGAAGACAAAGGCCGCGCGGGTCAGCAGAGAAGGGAGGGGGTTTCCCCAATGTCCATATGACAGAACTGGCAAGAGGACGCGGCCTCTCTGACTCCCGGCCCAGTGCTGTACCTACTGGACTCCTGGATATAGGGGGCCTGCTCCAGCTCCTTCCCTGGCTCCGGGCAGCCCCTCGCTGCCTGATGTTAAGGAAAAATCATGAGAGCGGCTGAAAACCCGGAGATTTTAAAAAAGAATCCAGGCGGGGCCAGGCCTAGTAGCTTCCTGGCATCTGGGCCTCCAGGGCCTGCCCTGCCCTGCGTTTCTCCACACTGGCGGGGCCACAAGCCTGGGTAGCCAGGAGTTTCCCATCCTCCTGAGACTCCGGGCACCGGGGATGGAAGCCAGAACTGTCACAATGAAGATACAAGAGACGCCCTCGGCTCCGCCGCACCGAACTCGCCCTGCGCGGCTGTCAGCTTCAAGTAGGGTAACCAGATGTTCTGATTTTATAGGGACAGTCCCGATATTCGGGGTTTTTTCTTATATAGGCTCCTATTACCTCCCATCCCCTGTCCTGATTTTTCACACTTGCTGTCTGGTCACCCTAGCTTCAAGGGATTTCGGCTCCTGATTTCTGTCAGTTCCAAAGGGAGTTAGGAGCTGAAATACCTCTGAAGGTCGGAGCCCTTTTTTCAGTAGCGAAGGCAACGCTGCTGGGTGCTTTGGGAGTCACCCTCCAGCGCTTTCGAGAGGCAGGAAAGAACTCGCTGTGGCTAGTCTGTGGTGCTTTGTTCTTTCCTCTTTCTGCGCTGAAACGTGCTCAAAACATGCCTGAGCTGGAGACACAAAAGCTGCCGGCTTTCTTATGAGGCCTGGGACCTTCCTGGCTTTGCCTGGGCGCTTTCAGTGCATTGAAATCAGGAAGAGCAGCGGGAAAACATTTTTTAATGTATAAATAGGGCCATCGGACTGGCCAGACAGGCTCAGCCCAGAGGCCCTTTGCGCTGTGTCCTGCCTCTGTTAGTGACGGTACCTGATGTTTCAGTAGCAGGTTAGGGAGAGTCTGACTCGGGGTCAGTTCCTTCCTGACAGCCGAGAGTTAGAGGTTGGTTCATGCCATGGAGCATAAGAGTGTTTAATCTTTTCAAACTTAAAAAAAAATTCTTCTCTAATGTCATTCTGGCTCTCCTCATTAGCCATATAAATGTCAGATCCCTTTTCTGGGTCTTGCTGGGTTCTTGCCTCAGCAAGATCATGTGGCAGTGAGTTCCACAGACAAATTCTGGGATTATATGAAACAACATGCCCTCTACTCCATTTCCAAGGGGCTGCCTCTCAGTTCCATTGCACACCCCCTTGTCCTTGCACTTGGGATCCAGGTGGGGAACCGCTTTCACCCCCTCGCTCGCGCTCTCTGCTTTGTTTCCCAGCCCTGCGATGCTCTCCCTGTTCTTCAGCACAGAGAGCGAAAGGGAGAGGCTCGTGCGCGCCAGCCAGTCGCTGCTCGACTCCCTGCAAGGATGCATCTCGGCCACCCGCGCGCTGCTCTGCATCCTCACCCAGCACCTTGACACCAGCGTGCCCCTCAACCCGGTGGGGGGCGACGTCGGTGTGGGGGAGAACCTGGAGCGCCTGCTACAGGCGGCACAGGAGATGCACGCAGGAGCAGACGGACAGACACGTGCAGAAGAACACCAGCCGGGACCTGTACGCCCGCATGGCCTCCCCCCACACCTCGCTGCAGGAGAAGGGGGCCATTGTCCGGGACTTCCACCAGGCCACCCTGGGGATCTTCGGCAGCGTGGGTGGCCCCGTGGTGGCCGTGCTGCTGCGGAACGCCAGCCTCTCCGAGCGGCTGGAGGCGGCTCTGCAGGAGGCGGAGGCCTCCCCGGTGCTGCGCCTGCCGATGGACGCCCTGCGCCGGAGCAGTGAGGAGATCGCCAGGGCCGTGTCTGCTTGTGCCGCCCCTGGGGGCCCAGCTGGGGAAACGGCTGCAGGGCCCCCCGAGAACGGCCCCTTCTCCGGGACCGGTGTGGTGCAGAGCCTGGGCGACTACCTGCCCGATGCCCTCACGGGGCGCTGTGCTAGGAACGCCCTGGCAGCAGCCGCCGGGCACCTGGAGGAGGCGCTCCGGGCTCTGGCACCGGCCTGCAAGTCTTTCCAGTTGGCGGCTGCCGCAGCTGAGGTCTACGTGGCCCTGATCACGGAGCAGCAGCCGGGAACGGGAGAGGGGCTGGGCCAGAATCCTCCCGGCGTCGCCCACTGAGCTGAGCAGGCAAAGCCATGACAGCGCCCCCCTCGGCGTGGCACACGCACCGGCAGGCTCCGCCCTGGGCTCTGCGCTGGTTAACGAGCCCGGCACAGCCCAGCATGTGGGGCTGGCAGCCAGGAACCACAGCAAATAAAGGGACCCGAGCAAAACCGTGGGCCTGAGTCTTAGTGGTTTGTCCCGGCTGGCGTGCTGGCCCACCCGCCTTCGAACCAGACTCCCCTCCCGGCCCCTGGTGTAAATCAGGAGTGACTCGGGGGTGGGGGCGATTCCCCTCTCTGATGTAAATTAGGAGTAACTCCATGGGTGTCAAGGGGCTGATTCCCCCTCCCTCTGGTGTAAAGCAGGAATAACTCCCTTGGACTCAATGGGGCTGATTCCACCTCACTCACCCTGGTGTAACTCCAGGAGGTCAATAGGGCCAATTCCCCTCTGTGATGTAAATCCAGAGTAACTCCATAGGTGTCAAGATGCCATTTCCCCCTCCCCGGTGTAAACTAGGAGTAACTCCACTGGAGTCAATGGGCCCGATTCCCTCTTACTCACCCTGGTGTAAATCAGGAGTAATGCAAAAAATGCCATTTTCAAAAACGATTTTTGGGTTCAACTAAAACAAAAACATTCGAGGTTTTGGTTAGAAATCGGGAAGAAAGGCAGCGAATATTCTCCTGCCACGTTTAAAATACTGAAACCTGCTGGGTTTTAACCGGAAAACAAAAACCTGAGCCACAAATATTCCGGTTCCTGCTTTTTCTGCCCTTTTTTTTTTTTTTTTTTTGGTGGGGGGAGGGGCACTGAAAAAACAAAATTTTCCAAACCCGTTTTTGGTAAAAAAATGGTTCTGGAGGGGAGGGGGGTGGGTCAAAAGTTGGTGATTTGGTGTTTTTTAAAACTTCCCTTTTTTTTTTTTTAAACAAATGAAAAAAGTTTGAAAACCGTCACCTGATTTTTCTTTTTACGTCGAAAAGGACCCATTGGTCCCAGCTTTGGTTCCCGTTTTCTCCCAGGTTTTGCAAACCGCCTCGGTTCACGTGCAAACAGGGAGCCCAGATGTCCGGACATCAGGGGCTTGGTGTCAGCCAGGCAACTAAACCTCCCCCTCCCCCCAAAACAAGTGTCCCGTTGTTCACACTCCATCCCTGGTCCCCGTCCTGCCAAGCACAAACACGACCTGCCAACGGCCCCGTTGAACTGATCCCCGCAATGGGCTCTCCAAAGACCCCAGCTCCCCGTGTCAGGTGGGGGGTCCTGGGGCTGGAGAGCGGGTCCCAAGTCCCAGCCCCCCACCTCTGCACAAAGCCAACTCTCCCTCCTCGGGGGGCAGGGTCGACTCCTGGCTCCCCTGCCCCATAACAAGAGCACTGCACGGGCCTAACGCAGGCCAAGTCCGGCTCAGACCCTCCAATGGGGGTTACACAGACCCCTCCCGCCCCTTGGCTTGACCCACAACGACTGTCCCCCACCAACGCAGCCCCCAACCCTGCCTTGCACTCCGTGCACTGGCAGCTCCCCCTGCTGGGCCCGTTCTGTGGTTTCAGCCCCAGGCCAGGCGTTCACATGGCATCCGCTTCAAGCAGCTCCTGGTTTGGGTGCCCACTGCCCTCGCTCCGGGCTCCAGCCTTCTGCCCCCACTTCTGCCAGCATTTCCTCCCCAAATTTCCCTCGCTGCCCACATCCCGCTCCCCAAATCTCCTCCTCTCCTCCCGTCCCACTCCCCAAATCTCCTATGCTGCCCCCTCCCCACCCACCCCGCCCTGCTCTCCTTCCGCTCATTGGGTCAACCCCCCCATCATTTTTGAGTTTGGCCAACGGCGGTGGGGGGGTGTGATGGGGGGAAGGATTAAGAAGATCCTGGCGCACCCGCCATTTATTTAAGTTTTTGGAAACTAATATTTTTAATGGAACACCCACCATTTGAACCCAAAATGTCCCCATTGCCAAATGGTTGAAGCCATCATTTAAATATCTATGTATCTATCTATCCCCATACACTCCCTCTACCTATCTATCTATCTATCTATCTATCTATCTGTCTATCTAAAGTTTGACCCACAAGTGTTCTTGGTCCAGTTTTTCGCTCTGTGTGCCAGGGGGCGACCTGTGGCCTATTCTGGGACCTCCTACCCCCCCAAGGCTGGGCAGACTCAGGAGTCCAGCCCCACAGGGCAGCCAGGGGCGGGTGTGAGTCTGAGCTCATTCCCCAGCGGGGGATGGTCAGGTCTGGGCATTGACCCGGCCCGTGGCGCTTTGCCTGGGCTGGACCAGACCCACCCGCCCTACAGCAGGCCAGCCCCCATTAGGGTCTCACTGTGTCACCGGGGAAGCCACGCGGCTTCACCATCTCTTGGGACCGAACCTCAGCGCCTCCAGCCCCCTCCCTCCAGCAACTCCGCCTTAGTTGGGCATCTGAGGGAGACGTGCACCCCCAAAGGGGGCACTGCCCCCCCAGCATCTGCTGGGGCTCTCAGCCAGCGGGGGAAGGGCAGGAGGGTTTGTTAGGTGGCTGCACCCAGCATGGCCAGTCCTCGGTCAGCCCAGAGAGCCGGAAGCTACAGCCTGGGCCATGGGCAGCTCCGAGCCCCAGCCAAGTGTGTCCGCCCTTGGCTCCCGCTCTTCCAGCTGGCTTCCTGCAAGGGGGGGGTCACCCTGGGCGTTAGTTGCTAGGTCAGAAATGTCCCGGCAGGTTGGCTTTGCCATTGTCTTCATGGACTCGCCAGTGACACTGGCCCCAAGTCGAGACAGCCAGGGATCAGCACCCCTGGGTGGCAGCCTGCCCGAGAGAAAACAGCCCCTAGGGGCCAGCGCAGCACATATGGGAAACTGAGGCACACACGGTCTTCATACAAAGTAGTGCAGACACTTTCCACTGCGCTACTCCATGCAGGTACAACCTGAGACTCACAGGAAACATGCGTGAGCAGAGCTCCCTTGACTGCTGGCTGGCATGGACACAACCATGGGACTGAGTAACTCCCCCGCCCCCACGTGTCTTGGGTGTGAGGGAACACACACACACACACACACACACACACAGAGCAGGGCTTGTCCCCTCTAACACACACTCACACAGCAACTCTATGTCCAAAGGGTTCCTATGTCACTGTGCATCAGATAAGCGCCTCCCCCCCAGAGATTCCCCTCATGTGACTGGGGTATGTGTCCCAGCCTGCCGGGTGAAGTGGTGTCCAATGGTTATAGCAGGGGGGCTGGGAGCCAGGACACCTGGGTTCTGTCCCAGCTCTGGGAGGAGAGGGGAGTGGGGTCTAGTGCTTAGAGTAGGAGACTGTGTGCCAGGACTCACCGCAGCTGGAGGGTTTTCGGCAGTTCTGCCAGGGTCATTACACGTTTGCAGGCCCATCTTCCAGTCCCTGCCCGGCCCCACTCACCCTAATGTGTGGCAATGAGGAGGCACCAGGCACATGATGGTTGCGGGAAAGGAGAGGGGAGGAGATCTGAGGCCCAGGATCAGGACCCAAGCCCATGTGTCCACCCCTGGCTTGTTGGCTCTGGGCCATGGCCCAGCCCCTCACCCACGTTCCCTGCCATTCCCCTGCGCTGGACCCACAGCTTGAAGTCTTGGGATTTCCCAGCCTGGCCCCAGGTGCTCCGTGCGCTGATTGGAGTCACCCTGGGGTAAATCAGGAGTAATGCAATGGGAGCCAATTCCCCTCTTCCTCACCTGGGGGTAAATCATTTCTGTAGTTCTTCTCAGAACACTCCCCAATTTATCCAATGTCCTGTTTGATGCGTGGCTCCCCCCCAGAGCCAGGCACAGTCTCCAGTCAGGGTCTCCCCCATGCTGTATCCAGAGGGGACCCCACCTCCCAGCTCCTACTCTCTAATCCCCTGCTTCTCCGGCCCAGGGCCGCACTTGATCTCTCACTCCGGTGCAGTGGGTTCCTGTGGCGCACTAGGGAGCAGGGCAGATGGCCCTGGGAATGTTGCAGGGCAGTTTTACTGGGACTGTCTGCATTGGGGATGGGATAGCAGGAAATGACTTTACTTGGGGGACGATACCTGAGCCTGTAACCTGAGCCAGGAGGGGGGTTGGGGCCAGCTGACACCTTTTCTGGGAAACTGGACAAAGGCTGGAGGAGGAGCCTGGGGGAGGGCTGGGTGAGACAGCTGGAGTGGGTTTCAGTTTGGAGCAGTCTGGGGACCTGACTGAGGGGTCCTGTTTGTACCTACAAGCTCTGTTTGGACTGTGTTCCTGTCGTCTAATAAACCTTCTGTTTTACTGGCTGGCTGAGAGTCATGGTGAATCGCAGGAAGTGGGGGTACAGGGCCCTGACTCCCCCATACTCCGTGACAGTTCCACCAGAATCTCCGGGTCCTCCCCGAATTGCTGCTTTCCAGGCTACAGCCCCCCACATGAAAATTGAAAGGTGGATAAGGAATTGGTTAAAGGAGAGACTACAGCGGGTCCTACTGAAAGGTGAACTGTCAGGCTGAAAGGAAGTTACTAGTGGAGTTCCTCAGGGATCAGTTTTGGGACTAATCTTATTTAATCTTTTTATTACTGACCTCAGCACAAAAAGTGGGAATGTGCTAATCAAGTTTGTGGATGATACAAAGCTGGGAGGTATTGCCAACTTAGAGAAGGACGGGGATATCATACAGGAGGATCTGGATGACCTTGTAAACTGGAGTAATAGTAATAGGATGAAATTTAATAGTGAGATGTGTAAGGTCATGCATTTAGGGATTAATAACAAGAATTTTAGTTATAAGCTAGGGACGCATCAATTAGAAGTAACGGAGGAGGAGAAGGACCTTGGAGTATTGGTTTACCACAGGATGACTATGAGCCGCCAATGTGATATGGCCGTGAAAAAAGCTAATGTGGTCTTGGGATGCATCAGGCGAGGTATTTCCAGTAGAGATAAGGAGTTTTTAGTACCGTTATACAAGGCACTGGTGAGACCTCACCTGGAATACTGGGTGCAGTTCTGGTCTCCCATGTTTAAGAAGGATAAATTCAAACTCGAACAGGTACAGAGAAGGGCTACTAGGATGATCCGAGGAATGGAAAACCTGTCTTATGAAAGGAGACTCAAGGACCTTGGCTTGTTTAGCCTATCCAAAAGAAGGCTGAGGGGAGATATGATTACTCTCTATAAATATATCAGAGGGATAAATACCAGAGAGGGAGAGGAATTATTTAAGCTCAGTACCAATGTGGACACAAGAACAAATTGATATAAAGTGTCCATCAGGAAGTTTAGACTTGAAATTAGGTGAAGGTTTCTAACCATCAGAGGCATGAAGTTCTGGAACAGCCTTCCAAGGGAAGCAGTGGGGGCAAAAGACCTATCTGGCTTCAAGATTAAACTCGATAAGTTTATGGAGGAGAAGGTATGATGGGATAACATGATTTTGGCGATTAATTGATCTTTAACTATTCATGGTAAATAGGCCCAATGGCCTGTGATGGGATGTTAGATGGGGTGGGATCTGAGCTACTACAGAGAATTCTTTCCTGGGTATCTGGCTGGTGTATCTTGCCCACATGCTCAGGGTTCAGCTGATCACCATATTTGGGGTCGGGAAGGAATTTTCCTCCAGGGCAAATTGGCAGAGGCTCTGGGGGTTTTTCGCCTTCCTCTGCAGCATGGGGCACGGATCACTTGCTGGAGGATTCTCTGCACCTTGAAGTCTTTAAACCATGATTTGAGGACTTCAATAGCTCAGACATAGGTGAGAGGTTTATCGCAGGAGTGGGTGGGTGAGATTCAGTGGCCTGCGTTGTGCACGAGGTCAGACTAGATGATCATAATGGTCCCTTCTGACCTTAATATCTATGAATCTATGAAACTCCTACCCACCTGAATCGTGTCCCCCTGTTAGCCAGTGCACTGCGCACTCATGGTGCGTTGATTCTTGAAAATCCAGTGATTTGTCCCATGTCACAAGAGGAGTCGGTGGCGGATTCGAACCCAGATCTCCTGGATCTCTAAACGCGAGGCTGGCTGTTATCAAGAGTCTGTAGCACAAGAAGGGATGTTATTGACTTACGTTCATGGGCAGCGCCAGGGCCGTCCTTAGGATTTATGGGGCCTTACATAGTATTATTAAACTGGTGCTCCTATGCCCAATGGCAGCCCGGGCTCGCAGCCTGGGTGGGGGACGAGGCAGCAAAGGATACCGAGCCGCCCACCCTGCCTCACGGCAGCGGAGAGTCACAGTTCCCTGCCGTTCCATCCGTTTCTCCCATCAGCTCCCGTCCCCCCCCGCCGGCTCCTCATCCACCCCTTTCCTGCCAGATAGATGGACAACGAGTTTCCATTGCTTTACTTCTGACTATTTGATGAACTAGTTTTAAGAGAACCCTCCAGCAAAATCAGAACCTTCGTGAGATACCAAACCCTTTGTGATGCCTAAAATCTTTGGAAACATATTTTTTAAAAAAAGAACAGGAGGACTTGTGGCACCTTAGAGACTAACCAATTTATTTGAGCATAAGCTTTCGTGAGCTACAGCTCACTTCATCGGATGCATTCAGTGGAAAATACAGTGGGGAGATTTATATACACACAGTACATGAAAAAATGGGTGTTACCATACACGCTGTAAGGAGAGTGATCACTTAAGGTGAGCTATTACCAGCAGGAGAGCGGGGGCAGGGAAGGGGAAGGGGGAAGAAAACCTTTTGTAGTGATAATCAAGGTGGGCCATTTCCAGCAGTTGACAAGAACGTCTGAGGAACAGTGGCGGGGGGGGGGAATAAATATGGGGAAATAGTTTTACTTTGTGTAATGACTCATCCACTCCCAGTCTCTATTCAAGCCTAAGTTAATTGTATCCAGTTTGCAAATTAATTCCAATTCAGCAGTCTCTCGTTGGAGTCTGTTTTTGAAGTCTTTTTATTGTAATGTTGCGACTTTTAGGTCAGAGATCGAGTGACCAGAGAGATTGAAGTGTTCTCCGACTGGTTTATGAATGTTATAATTCTTGACGTCTGATTTGTGTCCATTTATTCTTTTACGTAGCGACTGTCCAGTTTGACCAATGTACATGACAGATTTCAGACGGCTGCTACTCTGAAACCTGTCATATTTTTTAAAGTTGGTGATATTTCATAAACATGTCTATTGTTCTGGAGATCACACAAAGTAAATTAGGGTTCCCTTTTTCTAAAAACAGTGAACGTTGTTATGAACACCTGAAACCTCTGTGACTGACTAATTGAAAATAATGTCTTTGTTTCAGTGAGGTAAATGTGTAGTCATCGGGAATGATTAATTTCTGAAGGCTTAAGAGTACATTTAAAATATAAAATCAGCTTAGAAAAACTGATTGAGACAATGTGAAACAGAGAAGAGCTGCATCATGTATTCCATAATATCTAATGTTGTATTCAGCAAGACAGCTGACTTGCCCTTACGACAAAGTTTTTGCAAATAAATTTCTGACAAACTTCAGGGCATATCAAAAAACCCGAGACTGACGTTTTTTATTCCCAAGTTTAGTGCTTTTAATTAGGTACCTTCTGCCTGTCCAGTCTTCCCCTTCTGGCATGCCGTGGGAAACATGCTCCATTTTCTTGAGAAAGAAATGGCAGAAGAGTGTTTTTTTCAAATGTCATTTCCTTCATTTGGGTTCAGGAATTTGACTGGAAGGGGGTGATCAGGAAGGGGGAGGGAAGAGAGGAGGGAGACAGTGGGGAGAGGGCGGGGCCTGGGCAGAGTGGGGGCGGGGTCTGGGGCGGAGCAGGAGTGGAGTATGGGCGGGGCCAGAGGTGGGCTGGGGAGCTAACATCCCCAAGTGACAGTTTCACCCACCGCCCATGACAGCAGGTAAGAGCAGCTCGGCTCCCGCACACCCAGTGCGCGCTCCAGTCTGCTTAGGAAGGGCCCGTATTCACGGAGCCAAATGCATCGGTGCTGCACATTCTGCCTGAGGGAGAGGGTACGGGGGTCTCTGCGGGGAGCTGTGACTCTCCACTGCCATGAGGCGGGCCGGGCGGCTCGCTATCCTTTACTGCCTTGTCCCTCCCCCCCGGGCTGTGAGCCCGGGCTGCCATCGGGCATAGGGGCACCAGTTTAACAATACTGCGTAGGGCCCCATAAATCCTAAGGACGTCCCTGCTGAAGATGTTGCATCCAGCAGGGCAGCCAGTGGAGAGGAGTGGTGAGTGAGTGCCTGGACAGCAGAGTGAGAAAGGGGCCTCTTTACCCCAGCCCCTGGGTGGGAGGTGAACTCTGCAGATGCACCTCTGAACTCTGGGGCTGCACTGACCAAGGACAGCAACTGTGAGTGGGGTGCAGAGAAGGGACAGGCAGGTTAAAGGGACTTTTGGGTTGCTGAACTTGAGGGAAAAGGACACCGGCCAACCCACTTGGGGGTGGGTCTTTTGCTCATGGTTTATGTGCATGAACTCTGTTTGTGGTGTTTTCCCAAATTAATGCCAAGTTACTTCCTCCTTTTATTTAAAAGTTTCTTTGCTACACTCAGACTCTGTGCTTGCGAGTGGGGAAGTATTGCCTCTTAAAGGCGCCCAGGGGGTGGTGTGTAATTGTCCCAGGTCACTGGGTGGGGACTCGAGCCATTTTTGTGTTGTATTGTTGAAAAGGAACCCCTAGATACTGAGCCCAGCCCTTTTTGCTGCCAACTCTGACTGGCAGGAGGGTTACATCTATTCACAGCTGCAGAGTGAATCATTCTGTCCTCAGCAATTGCAGGTCCTCTTCTCTTCTTCCCGGGGCAGCCTGGTAACCCCTTCCTCAGCCTTCTTCCAAGTAGAGCATAGACCTGAAACCCTGAACTCTCTGCCCCCACCCCGTGTCTGGTGCACAAAGAGAAACATGGGGAATTGGTCCCCTGGCAATCTGTCTCCTGCTTAGGAAGACCTGAGGCAATCAGGCACTGGGCTGATTCTCAGGCATAGAATCGTAGGACTGGAGGGACCTCAAGCGGTCATGTAGTCCAGTCCCCTGCACCCACGGCAGGACTAAGTATTATCTAGACCATCCCTGGCAGGAACTTGTCTAACCTGATCTTGAAAACCTCCAAAGCCCCTCTGCCAAGTACATTGGCCAGACCAGACAATCTCTACGCAAAAGAATAAATGGACACAAATCCGACGTCAAGAATTATAACATTCAAAACCCAGTTGGAGAACACTTCAACCTCCCTGGACACTCAATAACAGACTTAAAAGTGGCAATTCTTCAACAAAAAAAAATTCAAAAACAGAATCCAACAAGAAACTGCAGTTCATTTGCAAACTGGACACCATGAAATTAGGCCTGAAAAAAGATTGGGAGTGGATCATAGAATATCAGGGTTGGAAGGGACCGGAGGTCATCTAGACCAATCCCCAACTCAAAGCAGGACCACTCCCCAAATGGCCCCTTTAAGGATTGAACTCACAACCCTGGGTTTAGTAGGCCAATGCATAAACCACTGAGCTATCCCTCCCCCTAATAAATAGGTCACTACAAAAACTAAATTTCCCCATGCTAATTTCCCCCACGGTTACTCACACCTTCTTGTCAACTGTTTGAAATGGGCCACCCTGATTACCACTACAAAAGTGATTTTTTTTCTCCTGTTGATAATATCCCACTTTAATTGAATTGTCTTGTTAGAACTGACCCCACACTTGGAAAGGCAACTCCCGTCTTTTCATGCACTATCTATATATATCTTCCTACTATATTTTCCACTCCATGCATTCGATGAAGTGGGTTTTAGCCCACGAAAGCTTATGCCCAACCAAATTTGTTAGTCTCTAAGGTGCCAAAAGTCCTCCTCATTGTTTTTTCCAGTGATGGAGATTCCACAGCCTCCCTGGGCAAAGTATTCCAGTGATTAACCACCCTCACAGGAAGGTTTTCCAAATGTTCAGTCTAAACCGCCCTTGCTGCAATTTAAGCTCATTTCTCCTTGTTCTATCCTCAGAGGTTCAGAAGAACAATTTTTCTCCCTCCTCCTTGTAACAACCTTTTATGTACTTGAAAACTGTTATCATGTCCCCTCTCAGTCTTCTCTTCTCAACACTGAACAATCCCAGTGTTTTCAATCTTCCCTCATAGCTCATGTTTTTTTTCTTGCTCTTCTCTGGACTTGCTCCAATTTCTTCACATCTTTCCTGAAATGTGGGGCCCAGAACTGGACACAATACTCCATTTGCGGCCTAATCAGTGCAGAGTAGAGCGGAAGAATTACGTCTCAGGTCTTGCTTACAACATGCCTGCTAACAGATCCCAGAATGACATTTGCTTGTTTTGCAACACTGTTAACTCACCTTTAACTTGTGATCCACTAGAACCCCCAGATCCCTTTCCGCAGTACTCCTTCCTAGGCAGTCATTTCTCATTTTGTGTGTGTGCAACGGATTGATCCTTCCTAAGTGGAGCACTTTGCGTTTGTCCTTATTGAATTTCATCCTGGTTACTTCAGACCATTTCTCCAGTTTCTCCAGGTCATTTTGAATTTTAATTCTATCCTCCAAAGCACTTGCAACCCCTCCCAGCTTGGTATCACACAGAATACACAAAGTGTATAAATGTACTCTCCATGCAATTATCTAAATCATTGTTGAAGATATTGAACACAGGGAACAGAACCATGTTGTGTCGTCATTTGCACCAGTGCAAAAAGGGTCTGGCTGTTAAACCCCAACTGGAGACTAAATTCTTAAATTGCTCCGGTCAGATTTTCGTTTTATTCCTGAGCTGGAGTTTGAGCTACTGCTGCAGAGTTTATACACTGACTTGCTTGTTGAGGCTGAGCTTAGGACTGGCCAAGTGTCTGGGAATCACTGACACTGCTTAGACTAGCCTGGGGCATGCGGACTGTAGTTGCATTGAGCTCTGATAGTGGTTGGTTCATATGATGCTATAAACCACTTTTTTGCAACAGATTTACTGTATTCTGCAATCAGGAACTGTAGTGAGGCCTTATTGGAAATCCTGGGACTTCTAAAGGCCCCTCCCCCAGCCTAGCAGGAGGGACCACTGGACCCAGGAACCAAATGAAGACGGGGGACAGCTAAGGAATAACTGGGACAGGAGTGAAGGTCATAGGTTCAAAACTAGGGGTACAGAGGGGTACACCGAACAGAGAACCCCGGACAGCTCCCACTGCTCCTCAAAGCTGTCAAGGGAGCCAGCGGATGCCACCCAGAGGAACTCTGCCCAGATGTATGAGACCAGGGAGGAATGGAAATAGGCCACACAGTCATGGAGCACCCCTCGTCTAGCATCCTCCTCCTGGTATTGTAGATGGTGCCTTTAGCCAGGGCCAGGAAGAGGTTGACAAGGAGGAGCCGGAACAGGGGCTGCAACCAGGCACATTCAAGATAGGCTTGCACCAGGGTCTCCCTCACGACGCAGAAGGGGCAGGACTCGGGAATGGGGGTGAACCGCGCCAGGTGGACGCACGTGCTCATGGCTCCATGAAGGCGGAATAGAAGCTGGCCCTGGCAGGCCGTGGGACCAAGGTGGAATAAAGGCTGGCCCAGCGGGGCTCCTCACCCTCGACAGGTGGTAAATAGTCCCGCAATTTGGTATCGGGGCGGGACACGAGGGTGAGGAAATGCAGAGGGTAGAGCATGAGCATGTGCAGTTGGTCTCTGGGCACGGTCCGGAACCAAACCGGCTTCAGGGTGCGCAGCCGGCTTGGAGTGTGGGAGCGGGGAGGCCGGGGGTGGTGGTGGTCATGGAACAGGGGCTGAATAAAAAGGTCCGGAGGGCCCAGGGTAAGGGGTGGGTGGGGAACACCCTTGCGCAGGGCCCCCTGCAGGAAGACGAGAGAAACGCGTGACAAGGCAGCCCCCTGGTGTAAGTGCAGGGGGGTCGGAAGGGTGAAAAGCCCCATGAGCTGACCGAGCACACA
Source organism: Natator depressus (assembly GCF_965152275.1). Taxonomy (NCBI): domain Eukaryota; kingdom Metazoa; phylum Chordata; order Testudines; family Cheloniidae; genus Natator; species Natator depressus. The sequence goes on from NC_134257.1 coordinate 15,358,757, forward strand.
GGGATCCACCCAGTCCCCTCTGTCGTAGTCCAGGAGCTCTCCGACCCTGGTGGTTTCTGCCAGGACCAATCTCCGGTGCATCAGGTTAATTGAGAAATCGCAAAGTGACTGGCGCAGCCCCATCGTCTTGGTCCCTAAACCGGATGGGACGGTCCGCTTCTGCATCGACTTTAAGAGGGTCAGTAATATTTGAAAATGTGAGGCCTACCCAATGCCGCAGATTGATGTACTACCAGACTGCCTGGGGGACGCACAGTCCATCAGTACCCTGGACCTCACAAAGGGGTATTGGCAACTCCCCCTAAGTCTGAGCTCTCGGGAGAAGATTGCCTTTGCTACCCCCACCAGGTGGTATCAATTCACCCGAATGCCTTTAGGTCTTCATGGGGCACCAGCCACCTTCCAGAGATTGATGGATCGGGTCCTACAGCAACACAAATCATTTGTGGCTGCGTACCTTGACAATGTGATAATTTACAGCCGCTGTTGGGAGGACCACCTCAACCAGGTCACCACCGTCCTACGGGCCCTGCGGGATGCCGGGTTGATGGCCAACCCCAAGAAATGAAAAATTGTCTGGCAAGAGGCATGAACTGGTGCTCTTCAGCCCTGACTTTGACAGGGAGTTCCTGTTACAGACTGATGAGTCAGAGGTGGGCCTGGGGGCAGTCCTTTCACAGGAGGTAGATGGGGAGGAACACCCTATATTATATATCAGCCGTAAACTGTTCCCCCGAGAGTGAAATTATGTGGTGGTTGAGAAGGAAGCACTGGCCGTCAAGTGGGCCATGGACACCTTATTATATTATCTTGTAGGCAGCCCCTTCGTACTAGTAACTGACCACTCATCTCTGAAGTGGCTACAAACAGCAAAGGAGACAAACCCTCGGATTATGCGGTGGTACCTAACCCTGAAACCTTATGCCTTCACCATTCAGCATTGACCATAGAATCATAGAAGATTAGGGTTGGAAGAGACCTCAGGAGGTATCTAGTCCAATCCCCTGCTCAAGGCAGGACCAATCCCCAACTAAATCATCCCAGCCAGGGCTTTGTCAAGCCTGACCTTCACCACCCTCCTAGTGAAAAAGTTTTTCCTAATATCCAACCTAGACCTCCCCCACTGCAAACATTGCTCCTTGTTCTGTCATCTGCCACCACTGAGAACAGCCGAGCTCCATCCTCTTTGGAACCCCCCTCCAGGTAGTTGAAGGCTGCTATCAAATCCCCTCTCACTCTTGTCTTCTGCAGACTAAATAACCCCAGTACCTTCAGCCTCTCCTTGTAAGTCATGAGCCTCAGCCCCCTGATCATTTTTGTTGCCCTCCAATTTGTTGCCCACTGGACTCTCTCCAATTTATCCACATCCCTTCTGCAGTGGGAGGACTAAAACTGGACACAATACTCCAGGTGTGGCCTCACCAGTGCTAAATAGAGGGGGAAAATCACTTCCCTTGATCTGCTGGCAACATTCCTATAAATACAGCCCAATATGCCGTTGGCCTTCTTGACAACAACAAGGGCACACTGCTGACTCATATCCAGCTTTTCATCACTGTAATCCCCAGGTCCTTTTCTGCAGAACTGCTGCTTAGCCAGTCGGTCCCCAGCTTGTAGCGGTGCATGGGATTTTTCCTTCCTAAGTGCAGGACTCTGCACTTGTCCTTGTTGAACCTCAACAGATGTCTTTTGGCCCAATCCTCCAATTTGTCTAAGTCACTCTGGACCCTATCCCTACCCTCCAGCGTACCTACCTCTTCCCTGAGCTTAGTGTGATCTGCAAACTTGCTGAGGGTGCAATTCATCCCATCATCCAGATCATTAATAAAGATGTTGAACAAAACTGGCCCCAGGACCGACCCCGGGTACCGGCTGCCAACTAGTCACTACCCATTGAGCCGACGATCTAGCCAGCTTTCTATCCACCTTTATAGTCCATTCATCCAGCCCATACTTCTTTAACTTGCTGGCAAGAATACTGTGGGAGACCGTATCAAAAGCTTTGCTAAAGTCAAAATATATCACGGCCATTGCTTTCACCATATCCACAGAGCCAGTTATCTCACCTTCCTCTCCTCCAAGCGCTTCAAATTGGATTCCTTGAGGGCCCACTCCATGATTTTGCCAGGGACTGAAGTGAGGCTGACCGGTCTGTAGTTCCCCGGGTTCTCTTTCTTCCCTTTTTTCTTCCAGACAGAGCTGTGTGCCAATGTGATCAACTTTGGCTGGTGTAGGGTTACAAATCACGTCAGTGCAGGGGTCATGAAATGTTGTTATCCTTATTGTGTGAGCAAAGGGCAGCAGAACTGTGCTTCGCCTGTCCAGATTGAGGGGGCCCCGAGCGTGTCCGGTCTCTGCACTGTGTGTCTGTGCCCTGCACTGAGCGTGTGTGCCGTCTGCACTCTGTGTCTCTGCCATGCACCAGTGTGTGCATGTAGGTGTGTATGTTAGGGTGAGCAGACAGCAAGTGTGAAAAATCGGGACCGGGGTGGGGGGGAATAGGAGCCTATATAAGAAAAAGACCCAAAAATTGGGACTGTCCCTACTGGTCACCCTAGTGTATGTGCATATTTCCCTGCTGCCCCATGCTGGAGGGGCTGAGTTCTGCTCTCTCTCGCTCGCTCGCTCTGTGGGTATGGGGGGTGTGTGTGTGTGTGTGTGTGTGTGTTATAAGTACACACTGTCACCCCCTGACTGCATTGTGACATTTAGGGCTGTGTGTCCACCTGGAAATGTGCTGAGGGGGGGCAGGTATCTCGGCTCCACTCTGCCCCACCCCTATTACCTCCCCACCCCCCAGCCGGCTGGGGTGAGGCCCTGCCCTGCTTCCTAGCCAGCTGCTGCTTTCACTTTCCCCACTCGCTGGAGCCAGAGCTGGAGGAAGGCAGCAGGAGAGAGCCGGGGGCCCAGCCAAAGGCAGGCAGGGGAGGCCCCGCACAGAGAGGGGGCGGCAGGAAGAGGGGGAGCGAGGCGCCCACAGACGGTGACAGCAGCTGAGACACTGCGGGCGGGACGGGGTGAGCCGTGTGCCCACAGATTGCTGCCCCTTCCCGGAGACCATCAACCTCCCCTGAGCGCAGCCCACCCTTGGGGACGGTAAGAGATTCCCCCTGCTAGGGATTTTCCTCCCCATCCTCAAATTCCTCTCCCCTCCCTCCTGTGAGTTCCTGGGGAACACCTGGCCCCTGGGCCCCCTTCGCGCCTCCCCCGGTGTGGCTGCAGTTTGGGGCTGTGTTTGGGGCAGCTGCTAAGCCGCCCTGCAGAGGAACTCATGCTGGGGACGATGTCCGGCCTGTGGCCCGCGGGGGGTCGGATTAGGTGGCCCCCAGGACAGTCCCCTTCCGGCTCTGCAGTCGATGAATCTGCGTTTTTCACCTGCAAAAGCTGTGGCTGAAAAGACTGGGCCCGGCTCTGGTTCCTCAGACTCTATCTTGGCATCAGTAGAAATAGCTGGGCCTCAATGCCGGTGTCCTCTGTTCCTGTGCGCCGAGCTGGGATGGGGTCCGAGAAAGCTGTGTGCTCCCCGTCTTCCTGCCAGGCCTTTCGGGTGAGCGAGAGCAGCTGCAGGGCTCCCCACGGCTCCTCTGACCTAGAGAGCAGCCAAGAGAGAAGGCTGGGTCTGAGCATGGCTCTGCCTATTCACAGGTGACATATTGTCCCCGTCAGCAGCAGTGCGCTGGGCTGGCTCGAAAATCTCCCCGCTCATTTCCAGGAGTTCATGGGAGCTGAGATCTTGTGAAAATTCTCACCTGTGGGGCTGCGCAGTGCTCAGATAATGGGGGCCCTGATCTCAGCCAGGGCCTGTGCAGCTCCTGGCACAATGGGGTCCCTGGTCTCGGTCGGGGTTCCTATGCACTACTATGCTACAAATAATAAATAATGATTAAAACCAAACAACTCCTGTTTTTTCCACACAGCCCCTGCCTCATTCAGTGCACAGGTCTGATACGTAAGGGGCAGAGTTAAGGTTGCATGGGCCACCATAAATGTGCCTTTTCCTAACTTTTGAGGGCTTGACACTGCGCTGTTGGCGCAGGATTTTCTGGACATAGCCTTAACTAGGAGCTGAAATGTTCAATCATAGAATCATAGAATATCAGGGTTGGAAGGGACCTCAGGAGGTCATCTAGTCCAACCCCCTGCTCAACGCAGGACCGATCCCCAATCAAATCATCCCAGCCAGGGCTTTGTCAAGCCTGACCTTAAAAACTTGTAAGGAAGGAGGTTCCACCACCTCCCTAGGTAACGCATTCCAGTGTTTCACCACCCTCCTAGTGAAAAAGTTTTTCCTAATATCCAACCTAAACCTCCCCCACTGCAACTTGTGACCATTACTCCTTGTTCTGTTATCTGCTACCACTGAGAACAGTCTAGATCCATCCTCCTTGGAACCCCCTTTTAGGCAGTTGAAAGCAGCTATCAAATCCCCCCTCATTCTTCTCTTCGGTAGACTAAACAATCCCATTTCCCTCAGCCTCTCCTCATAAGTCACGTGTTCCAGTCCCCTAATCATTTTTGTTGCCCTCTGCTGGACTCTTTCCAATTTTTCCACATCCTTCTTGTAGTGTTGGGCCCAAAACTGGACACAGTACTCCAGATGAGGCCTCACCAATGTCGAATAGAGGTCCTTCTAATGTTTCTTCTTCTCTGCCGCAGACTGAGCGCCATGGCTCTCGATGAGTTCAAAGCCGCTGTCTATGAAGGGAGGCTGACAGATGCGATTTCTAATGTGCAGCAGAGACCGCTGGAGTCGTTTAAGAGCCACACCCTCAGCATCGCCATCACGGGGGAGTCAGGCTCCGGAAAGTCTTCCCTCATCAACGCCATGCGGGGGCTATGTGCTAGTGATGAAGGCGCTGCTGAAACTGGGATGTTAGATACCATGAGGGAGCCGATGGTTTATCCAGATCCCATCCTTCCAGGTGTCACGCTCTGGGACCTGCCAGGGGTGGGGACATTCTATTTCCCTCTAGACACCTACTGTGAGCGGCTCAATTTGAGCCAATACGAGTTCTTCATCATCGTCGGCTCCCAGCGCTTCCGCTCCGACCACGCCAGGCTGGTCCGTGAGATCCAGAGAATGGGCAAGAGGTTCTACTTTGTGCGCTCCAAAGCCGACGTGGACCTGGATGCTTCCAGGAGGCAGCGTTCCTCCAGCTACAACCAGGAGAGGATCCTGCAGCAGATCAGGGAGGACTGCAGGAGAGGGGTAGCAGCTGAGGGAGTGGGCCACCCACAGGTTTTTGTCGTTTCGAGTAGGGAAACCAACTGCTACGATTTTCCCCTCCTGCGACAAACTTTGCAGATGGAGCTGCTGAGCCTGAAGAGACACGCCTTCCTGCTTAGCCTGCCTGCTGTCGCCTCGCCCATCATCAACCAGAAGAAAGCCGCCCTGAAGGGGGAGATTTGGAAAACAGCCCTTTTCTTATGTCTTCTCACTGCCATTCCTGTCCCAGGCCTCGCTTTCTTGTGCACCTTCTTTGGCTTCAGGAAACACCTGTTCCGACACTACAGCAGCTTTGGCGTGGACGACAGGTCCCTCTCTGCTCTCGCCCGGCAGGTTGGGGAGCCCGTGCGGGAGCTGACGGCTGTGATGACGTCCTTGGGAACGACCCCCATGATGGCTCTGAAGCTATTGTCGGATTCGGTGGGGGCCGCCGTGATGGTAGCGGAATATTCGTGGAAGCGCCTCCCCGTATTTGGTGCCATGGTGTCTGGAGGGGTGGCGCTGGTTACCACCTACTTCATGCTGCGGAAGTGTTTGGCCTCTGTAGCTGACGACACCCAGCAGGTTCTGAGCAAAGCTCTGGAGGCCGAACGGGAAAACACCATCTAGGATTTGCTGTTGCATTGGACGAGCCTGCTGCTGTCTAGAAGACACAGTCTTGGACTTCAAGCAGGAAAGATTCCTGCTTCTTCATCCAGGAGTTGCATGTGTAGGCCAAAAGCCTAATGGGAAGAAATTGTCTTAAGTAAAATTTTGCTTATTTTGCCTTATACTCCATTTTGCTAGCTTTGAATTAGTACGAAAAAATTATTCTGCGTTTATTTTTTGCTGATTGTGTTAACATTTGTTCTTCGAAAGATAGATGTTTTATGACTGTAATTACGTTATTTACTGTTTGATGTGAGTGAAGAATGTATGGTAATTAACTGAGCCAGGACAACTGGGCCGGATGGTCAAGAAGGGAGTGGAGGAGTCAAGAGGCACCAACTTTATGATAAATCACCTGGATGGCAGATTGACGACCCTAAAGCAAAGGCATACGCCCCAAGGACGAGATAAGGAGTTGAGCCAAAGGGACAAGAAAGAAATAGCTGCAGATCCTCCCGGTAACAACTCACAATAATGCTAATTAAGAGCAACCTTGTATACCTCGTGATTGACAGCTCTGGTGTAACACAGGTATGTCCATAGATTTGTATGGGAACTTATCACTATAAAGGAAGGGTGTATTGCCATGGGACTTCGGGTTCGTTCTGCATCAACCTCGGAGCTTCGAATGCATTCAACAGCCCAGCTCCCCTCCCTCATGTGCAGGTTCAGCTGGCCACTGGAACTGTCCGAGCAACACTAAGGACTAGTAACTGTAAGATTCAGCTGCAGAACCTTTTGGCTGTGTGTGTGTGTGTGTGAATGGAAGCACATGCTGATTTTAATACTTAAAATTGTACTCTCAATAAACACGGTGTATTGCCCACCATAAACCATCTGGGGCGTCGTTGCACACCAGTCAAAGCACCCATAATGAATGAGACAGACTCAGTGACAGCTCAGTGCTCCTGAGGTTTTACCCCACAAGGAATGAGGCAGCTTCCTTCTTCACATTCATACAACAAAAATAAAATTATACTGAATCCGGTTCTTTCAACTTAGGTCCCGCTGGGCTCCTCCTTCCCTTCGGTATCTGAGCACCTTACAAACATGAATGGACTGGATCCCCGCACTGGGGCAGATCAGCTGTCATTCCATTAGAGTCAACGGGGCCAGATCCCAGCTGGGGCCAATCAGCTGGAGCTCCATTGCAGCTTAGAAGCTGAAGGCCTTGTCCTCATGGGAAAGTTTTTCGGTACAACCTAAGGTGTGAATTTAAACCGATAGAATGACCCTGGTGTAACCTTGTGTGTGGACACTCTCACGCTGGCAGAAGAGTGGCTTTTTTCAGTTTCGTTTATGTCACTTGGGAGGGGGTTTAAGCTGAACCGGAGAATGTCACCATTCTACCGGCACAAGAGCGTCCACGGGGTAGGGGGTTAGAGCCGCGGACCCAATAAACCTGGCCTTTGAAGACAAGGCCCAAAAGCCTCATTAGAATCCTGCCCGGTGAATCGGGTCAGTTGCATTTAGCTGCAATGCTGGGGCAGTGGGTTTGCTGTGTGTGTGGTTTTCCATGCTGACCAGTATCGTCTTGTTGTTTCCTTGCTCGTTTTCTTGGCCTGTTTGTTGAATCTACCTATTGCCAATAGTCTTACACTGAGATTGAAAGCTCTTCTGGGAGGGCCTGTCTTTGTGTTATATCTTCGTACAGCGCCTGGCACAAGGGGGCCCTGGTTTCTATTTGCTACCGTAATACAAACAACTCACAATAATTGGCCCATAATATGGCCCATCGCCATATAAACAGGCTGACAGTCAATATCGATTCTAATCACGGCATCTTGCGATCACGTGACGCTTCATTGACTCATTCACTCCCTGCCACAGATCATGTTTAACGTAATAACGTTGTTAGATTCCACACCCGCCAGGCAGCGCGTATCCACGTTTACCTTCATTCACTAATCTCGGTATTTGTTGCCTTTGGGTTCACAGTCACCGCGCTGGTTTAATAAAGGTACATTGAACACACGCCGCTGCCTGCACCTTCCTGGGCATCTCTGCTCAGGCCTCCCGCCCAGGGTAAGTGGAGGGACCCAGGCTCCCCCCAGCTGCCAGCGCAGCTCTCCCCAGCCCGGCTCTGGGGGCTGCGGGTGGGAGGGGGTCGGAGCCGCAGGCTGGCCACAGAAAGGGCCAGGTGGGCAGCTGTGTGGAGCTGCCACGGACCCTCCACCTGCCTCCACCTGCCCTGGGTGGATTAGATGGGCCCCAGGGCAGTCCCCTTCCGGCTCTGCAGTCGACGAATCTGCGTTTTTCACCTGCAAAAGTTGTGTCTGAAAAGACTGGGCCCGGCTCTAGTTCCTCAGACTCTCCCTTGGCTTCAGTAGAAATAGCCAGGCCCCAATGCCGGTGTCCTCTGTTCCTGTGCGTGGAGCTGGGATGGGGTCCGAGAAAGCCGTGTGCTCCCCGTCTTCCTGCCAGGCCTTTCGGGCGAGCGAGAGCGGCTGCAGGGCTCCCCACGGCTCCTCTGACCTAGAGAGCAGCCAAGGGAGAAGGCTGGGTCTGAGCATGGCTCTGCCTATTCACAGGTGACATATTGTCCCCATCAGCAGCAGTGCGCTGGGCTGGCTCGAAAATCTCCCCGCTCATTTCCAGGAGTTCATGAGAGCTGAGATCTTCTGAAAATTCTCACCGGTGGGACTGTGCAGTGCTCAGATAATGGAGGCCCTGATCTCAGCCAGGGGCTGTGCAGCTCCTGGCATAATGGGGGCCCTGATCTTGGTCGGGGTCTGTGCAGCACCTGGCACGATGGGGCCCCGATCTCGGGAATCTGCCAATGGGAGCTGTGGGGGTGGCGCTTGCGGGCACGGTCAGCGCAGAGACACGCTCTCCCCCTCCCCCCAGGCACAAGCGGAGATGTGCCAGCAGCCAGCCGCTTCCGGGAGTGGCGTGGGGCTATTGCAGGCAGGCAGCCTGTCTGAGCCCTGCTGTGCCACCGGCCAGGAGCCACCTGTGGTAAGCGCCTCCTGGCCAGAGCCTGCACCTCGCACCCTCTACTGCACCCCAACACTCTGCTCCCTCCTGCACCAAACTCCCTCCCAGAGCCCACACCCCTCACTCTCTCTTGCACCCCAAGACCCTGCACCAGCCCAGAGCCCCTCCTGCACCCAAACTCCCTCTCAGACCCTGAACCCCCTCCTGCACCCCAATCCCTTACCCCAGCCCAGAGCTCCCTCCTGCACCAAACTCCCTCCCAGAGCCCACACCCCTCTGTGATGCTCTGTAACTCAGGTAACACCCGGCACCCCCATGTTCATCCTTGTAAAATAATTGTGTGGTATCCAATGCAAAGTTTGTCATGTCGGGTGTCTTTGGAAGGCTCACCATGTACTGAACATTGTTGTTACAGTGATGTTACAGGTTATAATTTCATGTATATAGTTATAAGGCTGAAAATGTATCCTCATGGATTAAAGCATGCCCAGACAAAAATTCTCCAAGAGCAGAGGGGCAGTTCACACCTCATCAGGACAGGCATGGGACAAACCCAGCCCAGCCTCACAGGAACAATGGACACTGGCCTAGGCAGCAACAACAGAATCTGTTAGACCCTCAAGGAAGTCACCCCCCTTCCTTTGGTCAGTTTGGATCTGCAATAAGGTAATGCTCCCCTGACTCTGAAGGGTGTGGGGGAAAGCCAATAGGGAAGAAAGAACATGATAAAAGGGAGAGATGTTTGCCATGCTCTTCCTCTCTCTTCCACCTACACCTACAGACACCACACCATGCGACTGAAGCACTGAGCAAAGGGAAGAGCCTGGCTAAAGAGCAAGCAGCCAGCCTGTGGTGAGAAGCATCTAAGTTTGTAAGGACATTGAAAGTGTTAAGATCAGCTTAGAATGCGTTTTGCTTTTATTTCATTTGACCAAATCTGACTTGTTATGCTTTGGCTTATAATCACTTAAAATCTATCTTTATATTTAGTAAATCTGGTTGTCTATTCTACCTGAAGCAGTGTGTTTGGTTTGAAGCGTGTCAAAGACTCCCCTTGGGATAACAAGCCTGGTACATATCAATTTCTTTGTTAAATTGACAAACTCATATAAGCTTCCAGCCTCCAGCAGGCATAACTGGACACTGCAAGACGGAGGTTCCCAGGGTTGTGTCTGGGACCAGAGATATTGGCTAGTGTCATTTGGTTGCAAGTACCTGGGAGCAGTTTACATGCCAGAGGCTGTGCGTGAACAGCCCAGGAGTGGGGGTTCTCACAGCAGAGCAGGGTAAGTCTGGCTCCCAGAGTCAAGGACTGGAGGGACCTAGCAGATCACCAGTCCGGATAATACCAGAGGGGAACTTCACACCCTCTCCAGCACCCCAATCCCCTGCCCCAGCCCAGAGTTCCCTCCTGCACCAAACTCCCTCCCAGAGCCCACACCCCTCACCCTCTCCTGCACCCCGACACTCTGCAGCAGCCCAGAGCTCTGTCCTGCACCCAAACTGCCTCCCAGACTCTGCAGCCCCTCCTGCACCCCAATCCCCTGCCCCCCTGCCCTGCACCAAACTCCTTCCCAGGAAAAAGACTTGTATACAGCGGCCCCACCAAATCTAGTAGCCCTGGGCTCACAGGAGAGTTAATCCGGCCCTGCCTATGCCCTGGTCCCTTACACCTCCCTACCCAGCAATCGAAGCTGCGCTCACTTCGGCTGGGTCAGGCTGCAGAGATGCTGGAGCAGCCCAGGCAGCCGATGGACCTTCCTGAATGTTTCGACTTGGCCAGCCTTGGACAACACACGGTGAGTGGGGAGCAGAGGGGGAGGGAAGAGGCTAGAATGCACCTGCCCCCCACCACTGAGATAGGCGCCCTGTGCTTGGGACTGTTGGTAAGACCGTCTGGATCAGGGGTGTGTGTCTTACATCCTAGATACTGTTGATGTATTAATTGCTGGCATCCCCAGGTTTATTCTATTGTCCCCGCTAATAATAAAGATTTCTTTGTTGAACTCCCAAGAGGTGCCGACTTCCCCAGTTCCCAAGGGGTTCTCGACCCCCACTCCGCCCCAGGCCCCACCCCCGCTCCAACCCTTCCCCCAAGCCCCCACCCCTGCCCTGCCTCTTCTCATCCCCGTGTCTCCCCCTCCTCCTGTATATCCGGAACGCCATTGGACAACTGATTGCAGCAGCTGGGAGGTGCTGGGAGGGAGGGGGAGGCGCTGATCCATGGGGCTGCCAATGGCTGCTAAACACCCACGATTTTTTCCATGGGTGCTCCAGCCCCAGAGCACCCACGGAGTCAGCGCCTATGGACCCTGCCTGGAGTCAATGCTTCAGTGGGGTGCCTTGACCATCACGGGTGCCCAGAGCGGCATACACAGGGCAGCACAGATACTTTCCTATGTTTCTGGGTGTGGCTCAAGTTGCTTTTAAGTTTGCAGAAGGAACCCCTTGGAAATTGAACCCCTTTCAGCTGCCAGCACTGGTGGAAGGGTTACACTGATATCCTTATAAACATCGACTCCCTTTCCAACATACAAAGATCCAGTCCAGACACCCAACCAGCAAGGCTGACACTTGGGTCCATTTTATGCCCTTTAATCCGTGTTTCCTAACTGCAATAAACCTCAGATGCACCAAGTGCCAGATCAAATTCCTTGGGCATTTATTAAAGGTTAAAAGCATTTCTATGGGGGAAGGGGGGAGTTGAATGATGATAAAGCCACAAGCAATGAGCACACATTGCAATTGAATCCACATTGCCCATTGCCTGCACAATAGACATGTGACCAGTTCCCCAGGAACCTGGAACTGGGGTACCGCTGAGCCCTCTGTCTTACCAACCTGGGCTCCCTCTCACACTGTGATGCTGTGACAAGCTGCAAACCCCTCCAGGTCCTTAACACAGCCATCCACAGGCAGGGACACACCCACCTGAGTTACTTGACTGCTTCTCCCAGCTACTCATGAACCATCAATAGGGAGGCTCCAGCCAATTCCCCCAGCTCTCCCCCTAGGACTCCAGGGCTGTACCGTCCTGCTCTGGTCAGAAGCCTGATCAGTGTAAGTTTATTACCCAGTCTGCCCCCCCTCGATGTGAAGAGGACATGCAACAGCTCTAGTTCCTGAGCAGATTCCCCCAAGCACTTTAGGCAAGACACACTCAGCCCTGGTCTACACTACGAGTTTAGGTCGAATTTAGCAGCGTTAGATCGATTTAACCCTGCACCCGTCCACATGACGAAGCCATTTTTGTCGACTTAATGGGCTCTTAAAATTGATTTCTGTACTCCTCTCCGACGAGGGGATTAGCGCTGAAATCAACATAGCTGGGTCGAATTTGGGGTAGCGTGGACGCAATTCGACGGTATTGGCCCCTGGGAGCTATCCCCCAGTGCTCCATTGTGACCACTCTGGACAGCACTCTGAACTCGGATGCACTGGCCAGGTACACAGGAAAAGCCCCGTGAACTTTTGAATTTAATTTTCTGTTTGGCCAGCATGGCAAGCTGATCAGCACAGGTGACCGTGCAGATCTCATCAGCAGAGGTGACCATGGAGTCCCAGAATCGCAAAAGAGCTCCAGCGTGGACCGACCGGGAGGTACTGGATCTGATCGCTGTATGGGGAGACGAATCCGTGCTGTTAGAACTCTGTTCCAAAAGACGAAATGCCAAAATATTTGAAAAAATCTCCAAGGGCATGAAGGACAGAGGCTATAACAGGGACCCGCAGCAGTGCCACGTGAAACTTAAGGAGCTCAGGCAAGCCTACCGAAAAACCCAAGAGGCAAACGCCCGCTTGGGGTCAGAGCCCCAGACATGCTGCTTCTAGTCAGCGGTACCGCACTGGAGATTAGGAAACCCGGCCTGTACCCCTGGCTCTGGGAGAGGAGGGTTGTTTCTTTGTAGTGATTAGAGATAACTCTAAAGGGTTGCACATTTTGTAACTTCTGCAGCCGAGCTCATTGCACCCCTCCATTCCCCCCACCTACTCCCTGTGTGCCACCCTCCCATCCCCCTCTATTTCTGGGGCTCCCTGCAGTGCCTTGCAATCTCCTCCCTGCACTGTGTGTCCCCCATCCCCTCTTGCCAGGGTTCCCCATTCTCCACCCATACCAGGGTCTATGTGTGCTCCCCCGTCCCACTACACTAGGGCCACCCATTCTCCATACTGTGCCTGGGTCTGTGTGTGTCTTCCCCAGCTCCAAAGTACCTTCCTTCCCCCCATAAGGCAAGGGAGGTTAGACAGCTGGTGCTTTCTCTTCCTTGCCTTGAGCAGGCTTTGAGGTGGCAGGAGTTTAGGAAGGAGGTAAGAATGAATGCATGGCCATCCCTAGACATTGTGGTGCCCTACACAGCCCCTCTGCTGGGGGGGAAGGGGGGGGAGAGCTGGCCCCAGGCATCCAAGGGGGGCCTGCGCCCAAGGTCTGTAGGGGGCAGGAGCAGGCTTGGGGCTTCGGGGGCAGGGGAGAAACCACCCCCCCAGTACGAGCCGGTGGAGCGGGTTGGGGCCGGGTCATTCCACTTCCTCCTGCCCAATGAGTGCAGGGAGGGCCCAACCCTGCACTCACAGGGTAGCGGGAAGTGGAGTGACCTGGCCCCAGCCCGCTCTGCTCTGCTCCCCTGGCTCTCAGCCTTGGGACTTGGGGGGTAGGGGAGAACTGCCCCCCAGCACTCACCGGCGGTGTCGCTGGGAGCCGGAGGAGTGGACCTGGCTGGGGCAGGGTCACTCCACTTCCCGCCTGACCCCTGCTGCAGTCCCCCAGGACATAGCTCAGGGGAAGGGATGGAGTGGGGGCAAGTCTTGTGTGGAGCAGGAGTGGGAAGAAGCGGCGTGGGGGCGGAGTAGGGTTAGGGGCTTTGGGGAAGGGGTAGAGTGGGGGAGGGACTGGGGCGGAGCAGGGGTGGGAAGAGGCAGCGTGGGGGTGGAGCAGGGGCGGGGGCAGCTTTCCTGGCCGGCTCAACCGGCCGGGGAATCGGGCTGGCCGCTGGAGCAGCACGCAGCTGCGTAGGGCACCAGGAAATTTGCGGCAATTTGGTGCCCCAAATTTCCTGGTGCCCTACACAGCTGCATAGTTTGCATATGGGTAAAGATGGCCCTGGATGAATGAAGCCTTCTCTCTCCAGCTGCCCTTGCTGGCTGAATATCTCTCCCTTGGGTCCCAACAGGGATAGTTTGTCATTTAGGGTGTTGACACATTACTCTATTGGAGGGATGAGCAGGGGTATTGTTACGCTGCAAGGTGCTAATGGCTGCTATTAAAATGAGAAAAGGAGTACTTGTGGCACCTTAGAGACTAACCAGTTTATTTGAGCATAAGCTTTCCTGAGCTACGAAAGCTTATGATCAAATAAATTGGTTAGTCTCTAAGGTGCCACAAGTCCTCCTTTTCTTTTTGCGAATACAGACTAACACGGCTGTTACTCTGAAACCTATTAAAATGAGAGTGACTCAATATGTCACCCATTTCCCCTTCTTTCAGTGTTCTGAATATCCCCCAAATCAATAGCGTTCTGGCCACTGATGCCTAGAACATGCCCTAAAATTCTGGAATCCATCAGATCCAGCATTCAAAATTTATCACATCCAATGCCAGACAGGGGTGTGGATCATTGGCTAAGGCTTGGCACTGGTACGCTTTCAAGAATTGGAGTTCCACCTGCTGTCTCCTGTCTTGGGCCACGTCTACACTACAGAGTGGAGTCCACTTAAGTTCCACTGACGATCATAAACTACGGTAATTACATCACTTGCGCATGCCCACACAATGCTCCTTATGCTGGCGGAGCACGTCCACAGTTGGTGCTTTAGCATCGACACAGAGAGCAGTGCACTGGGGGTAGCTATCCCACAGTGCAAATCGCCACTTTCTGTTTCTCAGCATTTTGGCAATGGATTGCAGTGTATCATAGGGATGGGCTTGTTGGGAGATATATATCCATGGGTATATATAATCCATATACTCACGTAATATGTTATAGGTCATTGAGGCCTAGTGTGGATGGAGTGTGCTTGACATGAGTATTTGCATTGCGTGTTGGCAACTGAACCAAGAACTTAAGGTTTCAAATGGTCAAGAATTGTTTGTGCAAAACAACTTTGTTATGTCCCTGGGAAAGAAGAATCAGCAGATAAGGAAATAACACCAGCTGGACTGCTATTCAAATGTATAAGGATTGGAAGAAATGGCACGCCTTGGATCATGGCAGCCTGCCCTGGACTGTCTCCTTAGAGTTGTGGGTGAAAGGCCCAGACAACAGAGACAGAAGATGAATGATGTCACGAAGTGGATTATAAATGCATGTTTGATGTGTTTGCAATTTGGAGTCTTTCATCGATCCAGAGTCCTGTTTGGATATTGGTGGGTAATGTTGGCTCCCCGCACCATGTCATTGAACTGAACCTCGACTGGCCATCAGGACTTCATTCTGATCTTCGGACTCTGGTGTAGTAGTTTGGGGTATGAATGTGGAGTGAGTGAGATTCATTTTGTAAGCAATAAAGAGCACTTAGAGTATTACATACCAACACTGTGTCTGGTATCTGCCTGCTCCCCCATCCCATAGGGAGACCCCTGTTGTGGGTCTAACAGTCTCACCATCTCATGATGTAGTTTACTCTGTCCCATCCTCCCAGGGGTTTCCAACTACATTCTGCGACATTTTTCAACTGCCCTTGTAAACTGTGCACCCACCATCTCTGCCTGAATGTATGGATCCTGCACGGCTCACCAGTCTTGTGATGAGCATTCTGAATAAAACGTGGCTGATCCTGCAGTATTTCATGAACTGAAAATCTGAAAGTAAAACTGTGGCACCTGCCCTCTGTGTGCCATGGAAAGAAACAATTCAAGATTAACGTTGGCATTCACGGAGCAGCTGCATACGGTAGACCATTGCTCCTGGACTCGGGAACGGCACTGAGTGGAGGGATCAGATCATGATGTGGGTCTGGGATGATGAGCAGTGGCTGCAGAACTTTCAGAAGCACAAAGCCACCTTCCTGGAACTGCATGCAGAGCTCGTCCCTGCCCTGTGGTGCCAGGACACCAGAATGAGAGCTGCCCTCATGGTGGAAAAGTGAGTGGTGATCACTTGGTGGAAGCTGGCAATTCCAGACTGCTACCGGTCAGTTGCAAATCAGTTTGGAATTGGGAAGTCCATCATGGGGGCTGTGGTGATGCAAGTGTGCAGGGCCATTCATTGCCTCCTGATATGAAGGACTGTGACTCTGGGTAACGCATGGGGAAATAGTGGAAAGCTTTGTGGCAATGGGATTCCCTAACTGCAGCGGGGCAATAGATGGCAGGTGTATCCCAGTTTTGGCCCCGACCATCTTGTGATGGAGTACATCAACAGAAATGGCTACTTCTTTATGATTCTGCAGGTGCTAGTGGATCACTGGGCGCATTTCACTGACATCAGTGCAGGGTGGTCAGGGAAGGTGCATGATGCACACATCTTCAGGAAGACTGGCCTGTATAGCAAGCTGCATGCAGGGACTTTCTTTCCAGAACAGAAGATTCGAATAGGGGATGTGGAAACGCCCACAGTGATCCTGGGAGACCCAGCCTACCCCTTACTCCTGTGGCTCATGAAGCCTTACACCAGGCATTTTCCAGCACCTGCATGATCCCCAGCCCGGCTTTCCCCCTCCTCGCCTCCCATCTCTCTGCCTTCCCAGCACACCCTGGGCCTGGTATCTGATTGTCAGAGGTTTACATTTAGCCACTCTCCACATTCTGGAAGGGCACCTCTGGGCCACCAAACTGCCACACTTATAAAGTTTTGGGAAGTTCATTTCCTTGGGGTTTTTTCAAAGATCATTTTCAGCCTGTGGAATAGGAGCAGTAATTTCACATGTGGGGGCAGATAGGGCTGAAAGGCCTTTGTCTTTGTAGCTAGGCTCACACTGAGAAACTCTGACTTTAGTCTGGGGAGCTAAAGCATTCCACCAATCGCTCTTTTGAGCTTTAAATGGTAAGTGTAGACATAGCCTAAGAGCCCATTCAGGGTGGAGTGGCCTGTTAACACCTCTGCAGTTATAGGACAAAAAGAGGTCACTGGGTTACAGATTGTTGCAGTAAGACATAAATCCAGTGCCTTTGTTCAATTCATGATTTTTAGTGTTTAGCAGAGTTATGAATTTATGCTCCCAAGAGCGTCTTTTGAAAGCGTTGTGCAGGTTTCCTTTGAAGTTGACTGATAGGTCAGATACAGAGTGATCACGTTGTGAAAAGTGTTCACCCCCAGGTGATAGGGTGTTTTTTTCTTGACTGACTCCCTGCTCTTCCTCCAGGTTTCCTGATGTCCAGATGCCTCCAGCCACCTCTCTCCTAAAGCCAGCAGGAACAGGGCTCTTGGCCTACAGCCCTCACAAGATCCCCAAGGACAGGAGATGTGAATGAGGACAAGGGGCTGCAGGGCTTTGTCCCTTTGGGAGTCTTGGCCCATCTGGGAGCTGTTGCTGGAGAAGCTTCATCGTGCAGAGCCCAACTTCTCTGGGCTGAGCTGACTCTGTGTCTGCAGAGGAAAGGGTGAGTGAGACGTGACTGGTTACAGAAGCTCAGGTTCCCATGGGAGAGTTACCTGCTCTGCTAGAGATTAGTTTTTTATTACGGGAGATGGAGAAAGTGACTAGGGGAGAGGCTGTTCTGGGTTTGATTCTGACAAACAGGGAGGAACTGGTTGAGAATCTGAAGGTGGAAAGCAGCTACTCCCCTCTCCCTCCCCCTCACAGGTGCTGTCCTTGGTCAGTGGAGACCCAGAATCCCGAGGTGCATTCTCATGAGATCACCTCCCACTCAGAGGGGAGTGGGAGAAACATCAAGCAACACTTGCACTGCTGATCACAATTGCCACTCCACCATCTTCTGCTGCCACTTCAGACTCTTGAGGTTCCACCCACGTGTCAGTGACTTGAGCTGTGAGTGGGGGTGTGACGGTGGACCCCATAAGGCTTTAGGGAAATATGCTTACAAATCATTCTGGATGTCCACCCAGAAGAGAAAGTCTATAAAAATCCCTGGGAGACCCCTCCATTTTGTCTTCAGCTGGCTCAAGAGATAGCCTCTCCACCCCCAAGGATACCTGAAAGAAACTGGAAAAAAGGACAGTAACTACGGGGGGGAGGGGCTTTACACAGGGTAAAACAGATTTATTTGGGGTTTGGACCCCATTGGAAGTTGAGCATCTGAGTGTTAGAGACAGGAACACTTCCTAAACCTCTTCCAGGTAAGCCTACAGCTGTTAGGGACGTGGTTCAGACCTGGGTCTGGGTTTGCAGCAGGCCAGCGAGTCTGGCTCAAACCAGGCAGGGCTCTGGAGTCCCAAGCTGGCAGGGCAGGAAAGCAGGGGCAGAAGTAGTCTTGGCATATCAATTGGCAACCCCAAGGGGCTTTCTGTGATCCAACCCATCACAGGGGGAACCTCCCTGCTAATACAGGCGGGCAGTCTCTTCCACAGCAGACCTAAGCAGCACTTAGACCCGACGATTGCTCATTTAACAAAACAAAACACTTTCAATGGAGCTTAGTTAGTTCTATCTTTAAACGGTGGAGAGGGGCGGGTTAATAGCACATGGGACTCGTCAGCAGAGCCCGGACCACCAGGCAACACGCCTGTCTCCACCTTCCCCACCCTCTCTCACTCTGCACTGGGCGCTGGCATCCCAACCCACTGCTTAGCGAGTTCAGTTCAGCTGAGGGGACCCCCTCAGTCCGGACAGGCGAAGCACAGTTCTGCTGCCCTTTGCTCACACAATAAGGATAACAACATTTCGTGACCCCTGCACTGACGTGATTTGTAACCCAACACCAGCCCAAGTTGATCACATTGGCACACAGCTCTGTCTGGAAGAAAAAAGGGAAGAAAGAGAACCTGGGGAACTACAGACCGGTCAGGCTCACTTCAGTCCCTGGCAAAATCATGGAGTGGGCCCTCAAGGAATCCATTCTGAAGCGCTTGGAGGAGAGGAAGATGAGATAACTGGCTCTGTGGGTATGGTGAAAGCAGTGGCCGTGATATATCTTGACTTTAGCAAAGCTTTTGATACGGTCTCCCACAGTATTCTTGCCAGCAAGTTAAAGAAGTATGGGCTGGATGAATGGACTATAAAGGTGGATAGAAAGCTGGCTAGATCGTCGGCTCAATGGGTAATGTTTAGTTGGCAGCCGGTACCCGGGGTCGGTCCTGGGGCCAGTTTTATTCAACATCTTTATTAATATCTGGATGATGGGATGAATTGCACCCTCAGCAAGTTCGCAGATCACACTAAACTCGGGGGAGAGGTAGATATGCTGGAGGGTAGGGATAGGATCCAGAGTGACTTAGACAAATTGGAGGATTGGGCCAAAAGAAATCTGATGAGGTTCAACAAGGACAAGTGCAGAGTCCTGCACTTAAGAAGGAAAAATCCCATGTACCGCTACAAGCTGGGGACCGACTGGCTAAGCAGCAGTTCTGCAGAAAAGGACCTGGGGATTACAGTGATGAAAAGCTGGATATGAGTCAGCAGTGTGCCCTTGTTGTTGTCAAGAAGGCCAACGGCATATTGGGCTGTATTTATAGGAATGTTGCCAGCAGATCGAGGGAAGTGATTTTCCCCCTCTATTTAGCACTGGTGAGGCCACACCTGGAGTATTGTGTCTAGTTTTGGTCCTCCCACTGCAGAAGGGATGTGGATAAATTGGAGAGAGTCCAGCGGAGGGCAACAAAGATGATTAGGGGGCTGGGGCACATGACTTAGAAGGAGAGGCTGAAGGTACTGGGGTTATTTAGTCTGCAGAAGAGAAGAGTGAGGGGGGATTTGATAGCAGCCTTCAACTACCTGGAGGGGGGTTCCAAAGAGGATGGAGCTCGACTGTTCTCAGTGGTGGCAGATGACAGAACAAGGAGCAATGGTCTCAAGTTGCAGTGGGGAGGTCTAGGTTGGATATTAGGAAAAACTTTTTCACTAGAAGGGTGGTGAAGCACTAGAATGGGTTACCTAGGCAGGAGGTGGAATCTCCATCCTTAGAGGTTTTTAAGGCCCATCTTGACAAAGCCCTGGCTGGGATGATTTAGTTGGTGTTGATCCTGCTTTGAGTAGGGGATTGGACTGGATAACCTCCTGAGGTCTCTTCCAACCCTAATCTTCTATGATTCTATGGTCAATATTGAACGGTGAAGGCATAAGGCTGCAGGGTTAGGTACCACCGCATAATCCGAGGTTTTGTCTCTTTTGCTGTTTGTAGCCACTTCAGAGATACGTGGTCAGTTACTAGTATGAAGGGGCCGCCTACAAGATAGTATAGTAAGGCGTCCACGGCCCACTTGATGGCCAATGCTTCCTTCTCAACCACCACATAACTTCGGGTGGTTGAGAAGGGAGAACAGCTTACGGCTGATATATAATATAGGGTGTTCTTCCCCACTTACCTCCTGTGAAAGGACTGCCCCCAGGCCCACCTCCGACTCATCGGTCTATAGCAGGAACTCCCTGTCAAAGTCAGGGCTGAAGAGCACCAGTTCATGCCTCTTGCCAGCCAATTTTGCATTTCTTGGGGTTGGCCATCAGCCCGGCATCCCGCAGGGCCCGTAGGACGGCGGTGACCTGGTTGAGGTGGTCCTCCCAACAGCAGCTGTAAATTATCACATTGTCAAGGTACATAGCCACAAAGGATTTGTGTAGCTGTAGGACCCGGTCCATCAATCTCTGGAAGGTGGCTGGTGCCCCATGAAGACCTAAAGGCATTCGGGTGAATTAATACCACCTGGTGGGGGTAGAAAAGGCAGTCTTCTCCCAAGAGCTCAGACTTAGGGGGAGTTGCCAATACCCCTTTGTGAGGTACAGGGTACTGATGGACTGTGCGTCCCCCAGGCAGTCTGGTAGTACATCAATCTGCGGCATTGGGTAGGCCTCACATTTTCAAATATTACTGACCCTCCTAAAGTCGATGCAGAAGCGGATCATCCCATCCGGTTTTGAGACCAAGACGATGGGGCTGCGCCAGTCACTTTGCGATTTCTCAATTACCCCGATGCGCCGGAGGTTGGTCCTGGCAGAAACCACCAGGGTCGGAGACCTCCTGGACTATGACAGGGGGGACTGGGTGGATCCCCGTGCTCTTGGTCGGCATATGGGGCTCTCCACCCTTCCGACCCCCCTGCACGTAGTCCAGGAGGTGGGGGCTGCCTTGTCACCCATTTCTCTCGTCTTCCTGCAGCGGGCCCTGCAAGAGGGCGTTCCCCATCCACCCCTTACCCCGGGCCCTCTGGACCTTTTTATTCAGCCCCTGTTCCATGACCATCACCACCCCTGGCCTCCCCGCTCCCACACTCCAAGCCGGCTGCACACCCTGAAGCCGGTTTGGTTCCGGACCGTGCCCAGAGACCAACTGCACATGCTCATGCTCCACACTCTGCATTTCCTCACCCTCGTGTCCCACCCAATATGCGGGACTATTTACCACCTGTCGAGGGTGAGGAGACCCCCTGGGCCAGCCTTTATTCCACCTTCATGGAGCCATAAGCACAGGCGTCCACCTGGTGCGGTTCACCCCCATATCCAAGGCCTGCCCTTTCTTTGTCGTGAGGGAGAACCTGGCGCAAGCCTATCTTGAATGTGCCAAGTTGCAGCCCCTATTCCATCTCAGTGGTTTGAGCATAGGCCTGCTAAACCCTGGGTTGTGAGTTCAATCCTTGAGGGAGCTATTTAGGGATCTGGTGCAAAAATTGGGGATTGGCCCTGCTTTGAGCAGGGGGTTGGACTAGATGACCTGCTGAGATCCCTTCCAACCCTGATATTCTATGATTTGATTCTATGAACCTCTTCCTGGCCCTGGCCAAAGGCACCATCTACAATATCAGCAGAAGGATGCTAGATGAGGGGGTGCTCCGTGTCTGTGTGGCTTATTTCCTTTCCTCCCTGGTCTCATACATCTGGGCAGAGTTCCTCTGAGTGGCATCTGCTAGCTCCCTTGACAGCTTTGAGGAGCAGTGGGCACTGTCCGGGGTTCTCTGCTCGGTGTACCCCTCTGTACCCCTAGTTTTGAACTTATGACCTTCACTCCTGTCCCTGTTATTCCTTAGCTGTCCCCCATCTTCATTTGGTTCTTGGGTCCAGTGGTCCCTCCTGCTAGGCTGGGGGAAGGGCCTTTAGAAGTTCCAGGATTTCCAATAAGGCCTCACTACTGTTCCTGATTGCGGAATACAGTCAATCTGTTGCAAAAAAGTGGTTTATAGCATCATATGAACCAACCACTGTCAGAGCTCAATGCAACTACAGACCACACGCCCCAGGTTAGTCTAAGCAGTGTCAGTGATTCCCAGACACTTGGCCAGTCCTAAGCTCAGCCTCAACAAGCAAATCAGTGTATAAACTCTGCAGCAGTAGCTCAAACTGCAGCTCAGGAATAAAACAAAAATGTGACAGGAGCAATTTAACAATTTAGTCTCCGGTTGGGGTTTAACAGCCAGATGCTTCCAAACCCTCCCAGGGTACAACTTTTCTTATTATTTGCACCAGGGCAGCGCCTACTGAGATATGGGTCCCATTGTGCCAGGCGCGGGAAAGACCCAGACTGAAATCAGGGCTCCCATTGTATGGGGCACGGTGCAGTCCCCATCAAAGATCTGGGACCCCACTGTGCCGAGCTCTGCACAGATCCTGCCCATATCGGGGCCCCCATTGTGCCGGCTGCTGCACGGGACCCTGACAGAGATCAAGGACCCAACCACATTGCACAGGCCTTGACTTAGATCAGGGTCATAGAATCATAGAATATCAGGGTTGGAAGGGACCTCAGGAGGTCATCTCGTCCAACCCCCTGCTCAAAGCAGGACTGATCCCCAATTAAATCATCCCAGCCAGGGCTTTGTCAAGCCAGGCCTTAAAACTTCTAAGGAAGGAGATTCCACCACCTCCCTAGGTAATGCATTCCAGTGTTTCACCACCCTCCTAGTGAAAAAGTTTTTCCTAATATCCAACCTAAATCTCCCCCACTGCAACTTGAGACCATTACTCCTTGTTCTGTCATCTGCTACCACTGAGAACAGTCTAGATCCATCCTCCTTGGAACCCCCTTTCAGGTAAGTTGAAAGCAGCTATCGAATCCCCCCTCATTCTTCTCTTCCGTAGACTAAACAATCCCAGTTCCCTCAGCCTCTCCTCATAAGTCATGTGTTCCAGTCCCCTAATAATTTTTGTTGCCCTCTGCTGGACGTTTTCCAGTTTTTCCACATCCTTCTTGTAGTGTGGGGCCCAAAACTGGACACAGTACTCCAAATGAGGCCTCACCAATGTCGAATAGAGGGGAACGATCACATCCCTCGATCTGCTGGCAATGCCCCTACTTACACATCCCAAAATGCCATTGGCCTTCTTGGCAACAAGGGCACACTGTTGAATCATATCCAGCTTCTCGTCCACTGTAACCCCTAGGTCCTTTTCTGAAGATATGTGCTATCATTGTATGTGAAGTTGTTAAGTATTGCTGGATGTGTTACTGAAATATGTTGTGAGGTTGGGAACACCCAGAATCAGCCTTTCAGGCACAACAATGATGTAGCTGGACAGCAGTTCATGGCTCGTCAACACCCACCAAGGAAAGAATCCACTATCCCAGAGACTGTATGCAATGGAGACTTCTCAAACAGATCACGTAAGCAATGGAGACTGCTTGACCTATGGGGACTAACTGACCCCCAAGTAGCAGCATAGATCTTTTCAGCAAGCTTCAAGAAACTATAAAGAGGGGAAGAGACATCATCACTTGGCCTCACTCCCCCCAATACTCAACACTTGGAAACATGTCTGGTGGACAAAGATTTTGAACTGCAGAGGTGGTCCCAAGCTGGAGGAGAGTCCCAGCCTACGTATTGAGGACCTGTTTGTACCATCTGTCGGGGGAAGACGCTGCTTGATTCAAATCCTGTTTAGTTTGTCCAGTGTAAACTGCAAGTTTATTTTTGTTGCTTAAGTAACCACCTTCGATCTCTACGCTTGCCACTTATAATCACTTAAAATCTATCTTTGTGTAGGTAATAAACCTCTTCTATATTTTACCAAAAACAGTGTGTTTTGGTTGAAATGCTTGGAAAATCTGCTCAGGTTACAAAGGGTGGTGCACGTCCAGTTTCCTTTGTAGAAGTGCTGAACTGGGTAATGAACTAACACTTGCCAGGCTTCTGACCAGGGCAAGACCATACAGCTGTGAGGAGCAAGGCTGGGAAGCTGGGGGTGGGGGAGCTGCTGGAACCTCGCCATTGTTGGTTCATGAGTGGCTGGGAGAAGCATTCATGGAACTCAGCTGGGTATTTCCCTGCCTATGGATGGCTGTGTCAGTGCAGTGCCTATCAGAGGTGTATAGCTTGACATCAGCATCACAGTGTGAGAGGCAGCCTAGGCTGGTGGGAAATAGGGGCTCAGCAGCCCCACACTTCATGTTGCAGACCGGGGACCTCATCACAGTAATATCTTTTATGGAACCATCTTCTGTTGCGGAGGGAGAGAAGCTTTCACGCGGCTGTTGGATGGACGCCAGGCTAAACAGCTCCAAATGCCGGTCCCTCGCCTGTGTTTCTATGCAAGAATTAAGGTCATCCAGAGTTTTCTTTACTGACTGAGAGCCAGGCCCGCTTCCTGGCTTTCTCCCATTTCTGGGAAAGGGGCAGCTCAGCCTGTTGCTTTCAGTTTCCATCAGAGTCAGATGGAAATGCAGGCTACAAACTGGCTCCTGAGACAGTCACAAGCTCCCTGTCAGTCA
The DNA here is from genome assembly GCF_965152275.1 of Natator depressus. Lineage (NCBI taxonomy): Eukaryota > Metazoa > Chordata > Testudines > Cheloniidae > Natator > Natator depressus. Next base: position 15,383,314 of record NC_134257.1, read on the forward strand.
GATGGGACTGTCTGAAGGAGGAAAGATTCTCCATTGCCTGCACATGGCAAACTCATTCACACCAATGCAAAGCGTACAGCTCGACTGAGCCAGAATAGCAGTTCCCCCTCTATTTAGCACTGGTGAGGCCACACCTGGAGTATTGTGTCCAGTTTTAGTCCTCCCACTGCAGAAGGGATGTGGATAAATTGGAGAGAGTCCAGTGGGCAACAAATTGGAGGGCAACAAAAATGATCAGGGGGCTGAGGCTCATGACTTACAAGGAGAGGCTGAAGGTACTGGGGTTATTTAGTCTGCAGAAGACAAGAGTGAGAGGGGATTTGATAGCAGCCTTCAACTACCTGGAGGGGGGTTCCAAAGAGGATGGAGCTCGGCTGTTCTCAGTGGTGGCAGATGACAGAACAAGGAGCAATGTTTGCAGTGGGGGAGGTCTAGGTTGGATATTAGGAAAAACTTTTTCACTAGGAGGGTGGTGAAGGTCAGGCTTGACAAAGCCCTGGCTGGGATGATTTAGTTGGGGATTGGTCCTGCCTTGAGCAGGGGATTGGACTAGATACCTCCTGAGGTCTCTTCCAACCCTAATCTTCTATGATTCTATGGTCAATGCTGAATGGTGAAGGCATAAGGTTTCAGGGTTAGGTACCACCGCATAATCCGAGGGTTTGTCTCCTTTGCTGTTTGTAGCCACTTCAGAGATGAGTGGTCAGTTACTAGTACGAAGGGGCTGCCTACAAGATAATATAATAAGGTGTCCATGGCCCACTTGACGGCCAGTGCTTCCTTCTCAACCACCACATAATTTCACTCTCGGGGGAACAGTTTACGGCTGATATATAATATAGGGTGTTCCTCCCCATCTACCTCCTGTGAAAGGACTGCCCCCAGGCCCACCTCTGACTCATCAGTCTGTAACAGGAACTCCCTGTCAAAGTCAGGGCTGAAGAGCACCAGTTCATGCCTCTTGCCAGACAATTTTTCATTTCTTGGGGTTGGCCATCAACCCGGCATCCCGCAGGGCCCGTAGGACGGTGGTGACCTGGTTGAGGTGGTCCTCCCAACAGCGGCTGTAAATTATCACATTGTCAAGGTACGCAGCCACAAATGATTTGTGTTGCTGTAGGACCCGATCCATCAATCTCTGGAAGGTGGCTGGTGCCCCATGAAGACCTAAAGGCATTCGGGTGAATTGATACCACCTGGTGGGGGTAGCAAAGGCAATCTTCTCCCGAGAGCTCAGACTTAGGGGGAGTTGCCAATACCCCTTTGTGAGGTCCAGGGTACTGATGGACTGTGCGTCCCCCAGGCAGTCTGGTAGTACATCAATCTGCGGCATTGGGTAGGCCTCACATTTTCAAATATTACTGACCCTCTTAAAGTCGATGCAGAAGCGGACCGTCCCATCCGGTTTAGGGACCAAGACGATGGGGCTGCGCCAGTCACTTTGCGATTTCTCAATTAACCTGATGCACCGGAGATTGGTCCTGGCAGAAACCACCAGGGTCGGAGAGCTCCTGGACTACGACAGAGGGGACTGGGTGGATCCCTGTGTGCTCGGTCAGCTCATGGGGCTTTTCACCCTTCCGACCCCCCTGCACTTACACCAGGGGGCTGCCTTGTCACGCGTTTCTCTCGTCTTCCTGCAGGGGGCCCTGCGCAAGGGTGTTCCCCACCCACCCCTTACCCTGGGCCCTCCGGACCTTTTTATTCAGCCCCTGTTCCATGACCACCACCACCCCCGGCCTCCCCGCTCCCACACTCCAAGCCGGCTGCGCACCCTGAAGCCGGTTTGGTTCCGGACCGTGCCCAGAGACCAACTGCACATGCTCATGCTCTACCCTCTGCATTTCCTCACCCTCGTGTCCCGCCCCGATACCAAATTGCGGGACTATTTACCACCTGTCGAGGGTGAGGAGCCCCGCTGGGCCAGCCTTTATTCCACCTTGGTCCCACGGCCTGCCAGGGCCAGCTTCTATTCCGCCTTCATGGAGCCATGAGCACGTGCGTCCACCTGGCGCGGTTCACCCCCATTCCCGAGTCCTGCCCCTTCTGCGTCGTGAGGGAGACCCTGGTGCAAGCCTATCTTGAATGTGCCTGGTTGCAGCCCCTGTTCCGGCTCCTCCTTGTCAACCTCTTCCTGGCCCTGGCTAAAGGCACCATCTACAATACCAGGAGGAGGATGCTAGACGAGGGGTGCTCCATGACTGTGTGGCCTATTTCCATTCCTCCCTGGTCTCATACATCTGGGCAGAGTTCCTCTGGGTGGCATCCGCTGGCTCCCTTGACAGCTTTGAGGAGCAGTGGGAGCTGTCCGGGGTTCTCTGTTCGGTGTACCCCTCTGTACCCCTAGTTTTGAACCTATGACCTTCACTCCTGTCCCAGTTATTCCTTAGCTGTCCCCCGTCTTCATTTGGTTCCTGGGTCCAGTGGTCCCTCCTGCTAGGCTGGGGGAGGGGCCTTTAGAAGTCCCAGGATTTCCAATAAGGCCTCACTACAGTTCCTGATTGCAGAATACAGTAAATCTGTTGCAAAAAAGTGGTTTATAGCATCATATGAACCAACCACTATCAGAGCTCAATGCAACTACAGTCCGCATGCCCCAGGCTAGTCTAAGCAGTGTCAGTGATTCCCAGACACTTGGCCAGTCCTAAGCTCAGCCTCAACAAGCAAGTCAGTGTATAAACTCTGCAGCAGTAGCTCAAACTCCAGCTCAGGAATAAAACGAAAATCTGACCGGAGCAATTTAAGAATTTAGTCTCCAGTTGGGGTTTAACAGCCAGACCCTTTTTGCACTGGTGCAAATGACGACACAACATGGTTCTGTTCCCTGTGTTCAATATCTTCAACAATGATTTAGATAATTGCATGGAGAGTACATTTATACACTTTGTGTATTCTGTGTGATACCAAGCTGGGAGGGGTTGCAAGTGCTTTGGAGGATAGAATTAAAATTCAAAATGACCTGGAGAAACTGGAGAAATGGTCTGAAGTAACCAGGATGAAATTCAATAAGGACAAACGCAAAGTGCTCCACTTAGGAAGGATCAATCCGTTGCACACACACAAAATGAGAAATGACTGCCTAGGAAGGAGTACTGCGGAAAGGGATCTGGGGGTTCTAGGGTATCACAAGTTAAAGGTGAGTTAACAGTGTTGCAAAACAAGCAAACGTCATTCTGGGATCTGTTAGCAGGCGTGTCGTAAGCAAGACCTGAGAAGTAATTCTTCCGCTCTACTCTGCACTGATTAGGCCGCAAATGGAGTATTGTGTCCAGTTCTGGGCCCCACATTTCAGGAAAGATGTGGAGAAATTGGAGCAAGTCCAGAGAAGAGCAAGAAAAAAAACATGAGCTATGAGGGAAGATTGAAAACACTGGGATTGTTCAGTCTGGAGAAGAGAAGACTGAGAGGGGACATGATAACAGTTTTCAAGTACATAAAAGGTTGTTACAAGGAGGAGGGAGAAAAATTGTTCTTCTGAACCTCTGAGGATAGAACAAGGAGAAATGGGCTTAAATTGCAGCAAGGGCGGTTTAGACTGAACATTAGGAATCCCTTCCTGTCAGGGTGGTTAATCTCTTGAATAATTTGCCCAGGGAGGCTGTGGAATCTCCATCACTGGAAAAAACAATGAGGAGGACTTTTGGCACCTTAGAGACTAACAAATTTGGTTGGGCATAAGCTTTCGTGGGCTAAAACCCACTTCATCGAATGCATGGAGTGGAAAATATAGTAGGAAGATATATATAGATAGTGCATGAAAAGACGGGAGTTGCCTTACCAAGTGTGGGGTCAGTTCTAACAAGACAATTCAATTAAAGTGGGATATTATCAACAGGAGAAAAAATCACTTTTGTAGTGGTAATCAGGGTGGCCCATTTCAAACAGTTGACAAGAAGGTGTGAGTAACACTAGGGGGAAATTAGCATGGGGAAATTTAGTTTTTGTAGTGACCCATCCAGTAGTGGGAGGGATAACTCAGTGGTTTGTGCATTGGCCTACTAAACCCAGGGTTGTGAGTTCAATCCTTGAGGTGGCCATTTGGGGATTAGTCCTGCTTTGAGTAGGGGATTGGTCTAGATGACCTCCTGAGGTCCCTTCCAACCCTGATATTCTATGATCCACTCACAGTCTTTTTTCAGGCCTAATTTCATGGTGTCCAGTTTGCAAATGAACTCCAGTTCTGCAGTTTCTTGTTGGATTCTGTTTTTGAAGTTTGTTTGTTGAAGAATTGCCACTTTTAAGTCTGTTATTGAGTGTCCAGGGAGGTTGAAGTGTTCTCCAACTGGTTTTTGAATGTTATAATTCTTGACGTTGGATTTGTGTCCATTTATTCTTTTGCATAGAGATTGTCCGGTCTGGCCAATGTACATGGCAGAGGGGCATTGGAGGTTTTCAAGATCAGATTAGACAAACCCCTGCCAGGGATGGTCTAGATAATACTTAGTCTTGCCATGGGTGCAGGGGACTGGACTAGATGACCTCTTGAGGTCCCTCCAGTCCTACGATTCTATGATTCTATGGCTGAGAATCAGCCCAGTGCCTTATTGCCTCAGGTCTTCCAAAGCAGGAGACAGATTGCCAGGGGACCAATTCCCCATGTTTCTCTTTGTGCACCGGACACGGGGTGGGAGCAGAGAGTTCAGGGTTTCAGGTCTATGCTCTACTTGGAAGAAGGCTGAGGAAGGGGTTACCAGGCTGCCCTGGGGAGAAGAGAAGAGGACCTCCAATTGCTGAGGACAGAATGATTCACTCTGCAGCTGTGGATAGATGTAACCCTTCTGCCAGTCAGAATTGGCAGCAAAAAGGGCTGGGCTCAGTATCGAGGGGTTCCTTTTCAACAATACAACACAAAACTGGCTTGAGTCCCCACCCAGTGACCTGGGACAATTACACACCACCCCCTGGGCGCCTTGAAGAGGCAATACTTCCCCACTCGCAAGCGCAGAGTCTGAGTGTAGCAAAGAAACTTTTAATAAAAGGAGGGAAGTAACTTGGCATTAATTTGGGAAAACACCACAAACAGAGTTCATGCACATAAACCACGAGCAAAAGACCCACCCCCAAGTGGGTTGGCCAGTGTCCTTTTCCCTCAAGTTCAGCAACCCAAAAGTCCCTTCAACCTGCCTGTCCCTTCTCTGCACCCCACTCACAGTTGCTGTCCTTGGTCAGTGCAGCCCCAGAGTTCAGAGGTGCATCTGCAGAGTTCACCTCCCACCCAGGGGCTGGGGTAAAGAGGCCCCTTTCTCACTCTGCTGTCCAGGCACTCACTCACCACTCCTCTCCACTGGCTGCCCTGCTGGATGCAACATCTTCAGCAGGGACGTCCTTAGGATTTATGGGGCCCTACGCAGTATTGTTAAACTGGTGCCCCTATGCCCGACAGCAGCCCGGGCTCACAGCCCAGGGGGGGAGGGACAAGGCAGTAAAGGATAGCGAGCCGCCCGGCCCGCCTCATGGCAGCAGAGAGTCACAGTTCCCCGCAGAGACCCCCGTACCCTCTCCCTCAGGCAGAATGTGCAGCACCAACGCATTCGGCTCTGTGAATACGGGCCCTTCCTAAGCAGACTGGAGCGCGCACTGGGTGTGCGGGAGCCGACCCGTTCTTACCTGCTGTCATGGGCGGTGGGTGAAACTGTCACTCGGGGATGTTAGCTCCCCAGCCCACCTGTGGCCCCGCCCATACTCCACTCCTGCTCCGCCCCAGACCCCGCCCCCACTCTGCCCAGGCTCCGCCCTCTCCCCACTGTCTCCCTCCTCTCTTCCCTCTCCCTTCCTGATCACCCCCTTCCAGTCAAATTCCTGAATCCAAATGAAGGAAATGACATTTGAAAAAAACACTCTTCTGCCATTTCTTTCTCAAGAAAATGGAGCATGTTTCCCACCACATGCCAGAAGGTGAAGACTGGACAGGCAGAAGGTACCTAATTAAAAGCGCTAAAGTTGGGAATAAAAAATGTCAGGCACGGGTTTTTTGATATGCCCTCAAGTTTGTCAGAAATTTATTTGCAAAAACTTTGTCGTAAGGGCGAGTCAGCCGTCTTGCTGAATACAACGTTAAATATTATGGAATACATGATGCAGCTCTTCTCTGTTTCACATTGTCTCAATCAGTTTGTCTAAGCTGATTTTATATTTTAAATGTACTCTTAAGCCTTCAGAAATTAATCATTCCCGATGACTACACATTTACCTCACTGAAACAAAGACATTATTTTCAATTAATCAGTCACAGAGGTTTCAGGTGTTCATAACAACGTTCATTGCTTTTAGAAAAAGGGAACCCTAATTTACTTTGTGTGATCTCCAGAACAATAGACATGTTTATGAAATATCACCAACTTTAAAAAATATGTTTCCAAATGTAACCCTTCTGCCAGGCCAAGTTGATAGCAGCAAGGGCCGGGTTCAGTACACAGGGGTTCCCTCTCATCAAAGCAAATACAAAACTGGCTCGAGCCCCCACCCAGTGACCTGGGAAAATCTTACACACCCCCTGGGCGCCTCGAAGAGGCAATACTTCCCCTCTCGCAAGCACGGAGTCTCGGTGTAGTAGAGAATCTTTAATAACATGAGGTAAACGACATCAGCATTAAATTGGGAAAACACCACAACTAGTGTTCATTAACCAAACCATGAGCAAAGCCCCACCCCAGAAAATTGGGCCACATCCTTTCCCTCGGGTTCTTGAGTCCCAGAACCCAAATGTCTCTTGAGTCCAGCAATCCTCAAATCACCCAAAATCCAAAAGGTCCAGCCCCAGAGTTCAAAAGTTCATCTGCAGAGTGTTACTCCCCAGTCTGGCTAAAATGTGCCTGTGTGTGGGGGAAAGAGGTAAGGGGTACCTTACGTGTCCTGAAGCTGACTGCCCCACAGGGCTCTGCTCTGCTACGCTGTCTCACGAACGGCTCCGCTCCACCACGACCGGCTCCACTCTGCATAGCTCGCCGTCTCACGAACAGCTCTGCTCAGCTTGCCATCTCACGAACGGCTCCGCTCCACCACGACCGGCTCCGCTCGGCACAGCTCGCTGTCTCACGAACAGCTCGGCTCAGCTCGCCGTCTCACGAACACACCGCTGTCTCACGAACGGCTCCGCTCCACCACGACCGGCTCCCTCTGCACAGCTCGCCGTCTCACGAACAGCTCGGCTCAGCTCGCCGTCTCACGATCACACCGCTGTCTCACAAACGGCTCCACTCTGCACAGCTCGCCGTCCCACGAACAGCTCTGCTCAGCGTCTCGCGAACACACCGCTGTCCCACGAACAGCTCTGCTCAGCTAGCCGTCTCGCGAACGGCTCCGCTCTGCACAGCTCGCCGTCTCACGAACAGCACCACTGCACTCTAGATCTTCCGGCTCCCCACTACTTGACACAGTGCTCAGTGATTTCAGCTCATAGTAGTGGGGGCCTTAGTGCTGGTGCACCATAAGGCCAAAGTGAATGCAGCACAGTACCTGTAGCAAGACTCTTAATAGACCCAACATTAGCTCTGACATTCCACAGTGGAGAGAGACAGAGGTGCAATTGGTGCTTCAGGCCCTCACAAAGGGGCCCACACCACCAGGTACTAATACCTATCTCAAGTCTCTCTCCCTTCACAGAGTTTTGGAACCCATGTCCCTTGCCTAGCGAGTGCTACTCAGTTGATGGTGAGTCCCTCCATCATAACAAAAGGCCAAGTACAGTTCCAAGCACAGTTCCCATAATCAGGGTAATAACAATTTACTCTTCCCGCCCCAATAACAAAGACACTGGGGATCCCACAACAGCCAAAGTGACCATTTGGGCAGTTATGGCCTCATTCTAGGCGGGGTGGGTGTGCCTATGCAAATTGAGATCAGCCCCTGAAGTTCTTTTCCACTACTTGCCACACCTCACCACCAGATGTCAGGGTGGAGCCCATCCTGACTCTGCTTACACAAAGATTTTAGGCATCACAAAGGATTTGATATCTCAGGAAGGTTCTGATTTTGCTGGAGGGTTCTCTTAAAACTAGTTCATTCAATAGTCAGAAGTAAAGAAATGGAAACTCGTTGTCCATCTATCTGGCAGGAAAGGGGTGGACAAGGAGCCGGGGGGGTGGATGGGAGCTGATGGGAGAAACGGATGGAACGGCAGGGAACTATGATTCTCCGCTGCCGTGAGGAGGGCCGAGCGGGTCGGTATCCTTTGCTGCCTCGTCCCCCACCCAGGCTGCAAGCCCAGGCTGCCATTGGGCATAGGGGCACCAGTTTAATAAGAGGGGGACACGATTCATTTTGGTAGGAGTTTCATAGATTCATAGATATTAAGGTCAGAAGGGGCCATTATGATCATCTAGTCTGACCTCTTGCACAACGCAGGCCACCGAATCTCACCCACCCACTCCTGCGATAAACCTCTCTCCTAGTCCCCAACTCTAACCACTAGACCCCTCTCCTCCCAGAGCCAGGACAGAACCCAGTTATCCTGGCTCCCAGCCCCCCTGCTGTAACCATTGGATAGGATACAGAGGGCCCTAGACAAATTAGAGGATTGGGCCAAAAAAAATCTGATGAGGTTCAACAAGGGAGGGATAGCTCAGGGGTTTGAGCATTGGCCTGCTAAACTGAGGGTTGTGAGTTCAATCCTTGAGGGGGCCATTTAGGGATCTGGGGCAAAAATTCGGGATTGGTCCTGCTTTGAGCAGAGGGTTGGACTAGATGACCTCCTGAGGTCCCTTCCAACCCTGATATTCTATAATTCTACGGACAAGTGCAGAGTCCTGCACTGAAGACGGAAGAATCCCATGCACCGCTACAGACTAGGGACCGAATGGCTCGGCAGCAGTTCTGCAGAGAAGGACCTAGGGGTTACAGTGGATGAAAAGCTGGATATGAGTCAACAGTGTGCCCTTGTTGCCAAGAAGGCCAATGGCATTTTGGGATGTATAAGTAGGGACATTGCCAGCAGATCGAGGGACGTGATCGTTCCCCTCTATTCGACATTGGTGAGGCCTCATCTGGAGTACTGTGCCCCGTTTTGGGCCCCACACTACAAGAAGGATGTGGAAAAATTGGAGAGAGTCCAGCGAAGGGCAACAAAAATAATTAGGGGACTGGAACACATGACTTATGAGGAGAGGCTGAGGGAACTGGGATTGTTTAGTCTGCAGAAGAGAAGAATGAGGGGGGATTTGATAGCTGCTTTCAACTACCTGAAAGGGGGGTTCCAAAGAGGATGTATCTAGACTGTTCTCAGTGGTAGCGGATGACAGGACAAGGAGTAATGGTCTCAAGTTGCAGTGGGGGAGGTTTAGGTTGAATATTAGGAAAAACTTTTTCACTAGGAGGGTGGTGAAGCACTGGAATGCGTTACCTAGGGAGGTGGTGGAATCTCCTTCCTTGGAAGTTTTTAAGGTCAGGCTTGACAAAGCCCTGGCTGGGATGATTTAGTTGGGGATTGGTCCTGCTTTGAGCAGGGGGTTGGACTAGATACCTCCTGAGGTCCCTTCCAACCCTGATAGTCTGTGATTCATTGGACACCACTTCACCTGGCAGGCTGGGGCACATACCCCAGTCACATGAGGGGAATCTCCCGGGGTGGAGGCGCTTATCTGATGCACAGTGACATAAGAACCCTTTGGACATAGAGTTGCTCTGTGTGTGTGTGTGTGTGTGTGTGTGTGTGTGTGTGTGTGTGTGTGTGTGTTGGAGGAGACAAGCCCTGCTCTGTGTGTGTGTGTGTGTGTGTTCCCTCACACCCAAGACACGTGTGGGCGGGGGAGTTACTCAGTCCCATGGTTGTGTCCATGCCAGCCGGCAGTCGTGGGAGCTCTGCTCACGCATGTTTCCTGTGAGTCTCAGGTTGCACCTGTATGGAGTAGGGCAGTGGAAAGTGTCTGCACTACTTTGTATGAAGACCGTGTGTGCCTCAGTTTCCCATATGTGCTGCGCTGGCCCCTAGGGGCTGGAAAAGGGCTGTTTTCTCTCGGGCAGGCTGCCACCCAGAGGATCCCTGGCTGTCTCGATTTTGGGCCAGTGTCACTGGCGAGTCCATGAAGACAATGGCAAAGCCAACCCGCCGGGACATTTCTGACCTAGCAACTAACGCCCAGGGTGACCCCCCCTTGCAGGAAGCCAGTTGGAAGAGCGGGAGCCAAGGGCGGACACACTTGGCTGGGGCTCGGAGCTGCCCATGGCCCAGGCTGTAGTTTCCGGCTGTCTGGGCTGACCAAGGACTGGCCATGCTGGGTGCAGCCACCTGAGAAACCTGCCTGCCCTTCCCCCACCAGCTGGGAGCCCCAGCAGATGCTGGGGGGGCAGTGCCCCCTTTGTGTGTTCACGTCTCCCTCAGGTGCCCATCTCAAGTGGAGTCGCTGGAGGGAGGGGGCTGGAGGTGCTGAGGTTCGGCCCCAGGAGACGGTGAAGCTGCGTGGCTTCCCCGGTGACACAGCGAGACCCTAATGGTGCTGGCCTGCTGTAGGACGGGTGGGTTCTGATCCAGCCCAGGCAAAGCGCCCCGGCCCGGGTCAATGCACAGACCTGAACATCCCCCACTGGGGAATGAGCTCAGACTCACACCCGCCCCTGGCTGCCCTGTGGGGCTGGACTCCTGAATCTGCCCAGCCTGGGGGGGTAGGAGGTCCCAGAATAGGCCACAGGTCGCCCTCCGGCACACAGAGTGAAAAACTGGACCAAGAACACTTGTGGGTCAAACTTCAGATTTCTGGTTAGATAGATAGATAGATAGATAGATAGATAGAAGGAGGGAGTGTATGGGGATAGATAGATAGAGGGAGGGAGGGTATGCGGATAGATAGATACATAGATATTTAAATGATGGCTTCAACCACTTGGCAACGGGGACATTTTGGGTTTAAATGGTGGGTGTTCCATTAAAAATATGTTTCCAAAAACTTAAATAAATGGCGGGTGGGCCAGGATCTTCTTAATCCTTCCCCCCACCCCACCGCCACTGGCCAAACACAAAAATGATGGGGGTGTTGACCCAACAAGCGGAAGGAGAGCAGGACGGGGTGTGTGGGGAGCGGGCAGCCTGGGAGATTTGGGGAGCGGGACAGGGGGAGAGGAGATTTGGGGAGAGGGACGGGGGGCAGCATGGGAGATTTGGGGAGTGGGACGGGGGGCAGCGCGGGAGATTTGGGGAGGAAATGCTGGCAGAATTGGGGGCAGAAGGCTGGAGCCCAGAGCGAGGGCAGTGGGCACCCGAACCAGGAGCTGCTTGAAGCGGATGCCATGTAAACGCCTGGCCTGGGGCTGAAACCACAGAACAGGCCCAGCAGGGCGAGCTGCCAGCGCATGGAGTGCAAGGCAGGGTGGGGGGCTGCGTTGGTGGGGAAGAGTCTTTGTGGGTCAAGCCAAGGGGCGGGCGGGGTCTGTGTAACCCCCACTGGAGGGCCCGAGCCGGGCTTGGCCTGCGTTAGGCCCGTGCAATGCTATTGTTACGGGGCAGGGGAGCCAGGAGTCCACACTGCCCCCTGTGGAGTTTTAAAAAACCCCAAAAGGGAAGTTTTAAAAACCCCAAATCACCAACTTTCAACCCACCCTCCTCCCCTCCTGACCTGTTTTTCTTTTACCAAAAACGGGTTTGGAAAATTTTGTTTTTTTGTTTTTTCACTGCCCCTCCCCGCACCAAAAAAAAAAAAAAAAAAAAGGCGGGAAAAGCAGGAACCAGAACATTTGTGGCTCAGGTTTTTGTTTTCCGGTTAAAACCCAGCAGGTTTCAGTTTTTGAACGTGGCAGGAGAATATTCGCTGCCTTTCTTCCCTATTTCTAACCAAAACCTCGAATGTTTTTGTTTTAGTGGAACCCAAAAATCGTTTTCGAAAATGGCATTTTTTGCATTACTCCTGATTTACACCACGGTGAGTGCGGGGGCATCGGGCCCATTGACTCCAGTGGAGTTACTCCTGATTTACACCAAGATGAGTGAGGGGGCATCAGGCCCATTGACTCCAGTGGAGTTACTCCTGATTTACACCAGGGTGAGTGAGGGGGCATCGGGCCCATTGACTCCAGTGGAGTTACTCCTGGTTTACACCGGGGGGGAATGGCATCTTGACACCCATGGAGTTACTCTGGTTTTACATCACAGAGGGGGAATTGGCCCCATTGACCCCCTGGAGTTACACCAGATTAAAACCAGGGTGAGTGAGGTGGAATCAGCCCCATTGAGTCCAAGGGAGTTATTCCTGCTTTACACCAGGGGGAGGGGGAATCAGCCCCTTGACACCCATGGAGTTACTCCTGATTTACATCAGAGAGGGGAATCGCCCCCACCCCCGAGTCACTCCTGATTTACACCAGGGGCCGGGAGGGGAGTCTGGTTCGAAGGCGGGTGGGCCAGCACGACAGCTGGGACAAACCACTAAGACTCGGGCCCGCGGTTTTGCTCGGGTCCCTTTATTTGCTGTGGTTCCCGGCTGCCAGCCCCACATGCTGGGCTGTGCCGGGCTCGTTAACCAGCGCAGAGCCCAGGGCGGAGCCTGCCGGTGCGTGTGCCACGCCGAGGGGGGCGCTGTCATGGCTTTGCCTGCTCAGCTCCGTGGGCGACGCCGGGAGGATTCTGGCCCAGCCCCTCTCCCGTTCCCGGCTGCTGATCCGTGATCAGGGCCACGTAGACCTCAGCCGCAGCAGCCGCCAACTGGAAAGACTTGCAGGCCGGTGCCAGAGCCCGGAGCGCCTCCTCCAGGTGCCCGGCAGCTGCTGCCAGGGCGTTCCTAGCCCGGCGCCCCGTGAGGGCATCGGGCAGGTAGTCGCCCAGGCTCTGCATCACGCCAGTCCCGGAGAAGGGGCCGTTCTCGGGGGGCCCTGCAGCCGTTTCCCCAGCTGGGCCCCCAGGGGCGACACAAGCAGACACGGCCCTGGCGATCTCCTCACTGCTCCGGCGCAGGGCGTCCATCGGCAGGCGCAGCACCGGGGAGGCCTCCGCCTCCCGCAGAGCCGCCTCCAGCCGCTCGGGGAGGCCGGCGTTCCGCAGCAGCACAGCCACCACGGGGCCACCGACACTGCCGAAGATCCCCAGGGTGGCCTGGTGGAAGTCCCGGACAATGGCCCCCTTCTCCTGCAGCGAGGTGTGGGGGGAGGCCATGCGGGCGTACAGTTCCCGGCTGCTGTTCTTCCACACATGTCTGTCCGTCTGCTCCACCACCGCGTGAATGTCCCACGCCGCCCGCAGCGGGCGCTCCAGGTTCTCCCCCACACCGACGTCGCCCCCCACCGGGTTGAGGGGCACGCTGGTGTCAAGGTGCTGGTTGAGGATGCAGAGCAGCGCCGTGGGTGGCCAAGATGCATCCTTGCAGGGAGTCGAGCAGGGACTGGCCAGCGCGCACGAGCCTCTCCCTTTTGCTCTCTGTGCCGGAGAACAGGGAGAGCAACGCAGGGCTGGGAAACAAAGCAGAGAGCGCGAGCGAGGGGGTGAAAGCGGTTCCCCACCTGGATCCCAAGTGCAAGGACAAGGGGGTGTGCAATGGAACTGAGAGGCAGCCCCTTGGAAATGGAGTAGAGGGAATGTTGTTTCATATAATCCCAGAATTTGTCTGTGGAACTCACTGCCACATGATCTTGCTGAGGCAAGAGCCCAGCAAGACCCAGAAAGGGATCTGACATTTATATGGCTAATGAGGAGAGCCAGAATGACATTAGAGAAGAATTTTTTTTTTAAGTTTGAAAAGATTAAACACTCTCATGCTCCATGGCATGAACCAACCTCTAACTCTCGGCTGTCAGGAAGGAACTGACCCTGAGTCAGACTCTCCCTAACCTGCTACTGAAACATCAGGTACCATCACTAACAGAGGCAGGACACAGCGCAAAGGGCCTCTGGGCTGAGCCTGTCTGGCCAGTCCGATGGCCCTATTTATACATTAAAAAATGTTTTCCCGCTGCTCTTCCTGATTTCAATGCACTGAAAGCGCCCAGGCAAAGCCAGGAAGGTCCCAGGCCTCATAAGAAAGCCGGCAGCTTTTGTGTCTCCAGCTCAGGCATGTTTTGAGCACGTTTCAGCACAGAGAGAGGAAAGAACAAAGCACCACACACTTGACACAGCGAGTTCTTTTCTGCCGCTCAAAAGTGGTGAGTGCGATTCCCAAAGCACCCAGCAGCGTTGCCTTTGCTACTGAAAGAAGGGCCCCGACCTTCAGAGGTATTTCAGCTCCTAACTCCCTTTGGAACTGACAGAAATCAGGAGCCGAAATCCCTTGAAGCTAGGGTGACCAGACAGCAAGTGTGAAAAATCAGGACAGGGGATGGGGGGTAATAGGAGCCTACATAAGAAAAAACCCCAAATATCGGGACTGTTCCTATAAAATCGGAACATCTGGTCACCCTACTTGAAGCTGACAGCCGCGCAGGGCGAGTTCGGTGCGGCGGAGCCAAGGGCGTCTCTTGTATCTTCATTGTGACAGTTCTGGCTTCCATTCCCGGCGCCCGGAGTCTCTGAAGGATGGGGAACTCCTGGCTACCTGGGCTTGTGGCCCCGCCAGTGTGGAGAATCACAGGGCAGGGCAGGCCCTGGAGGCCCAGACGCCAGGAAGCTACTAGGCCTGGCCCCACCTGGATTCTTTCTTAAAATCTCTGGGTTTTCAGCCACTTTCATGTTTTTTCCTTAACCTCAGGCAGCGAGGGGCTGCCCGGAGCCAGGGAAGGAGTTGGAGCAGACCCCACTATATCCAGGAGTCCAGTAGGTACGGCACTGGGCCGGGAGTCAGATCGGCCGGGTCCTCTTGCCAGTTCTGTCATATGGACATTGGGGAAACCCCCTCCTTTCTCTGCTGAGTGCTGACCCGCCCGGCCTTTGTCTCTCTTCTCTCTTTGCACTGTGAGCGATTCAGGACAGGACTGTCTCTTGCTGTGTCTCAGCCGTGCCCAGCACAACGAGGCCCTGATCTCAGCTGGTGCAGGGACTGTCTCTCACTGTTGATGAAGAATTGGGAATCTCAGATCTGCTTGGACATAATTTTTTTTTTTTTTTTTTAAATAAAAGAGTGCAGTCAATTAAAGAATCCTGGCTGTCCCACAGTCCCTCATTCCCAGCTGCAGGGTCCGTCCTTCTCAGGGTGACTCCCCCGCCCGGCAGAGGCCAGCGGTGGTGACGTACAGGGGCACTGCTGTGGTAGGGGGTGTGCAAAGTACATCAGTGTGTTACCCACTTGGCAGCTGCCGTGGGCCCCAAGAGAGCCATGATGCAAACTGGAGCAGTGCGCCATGGGGGCAATCCCGGCCCTCCACAGCCAGCTCAGACTGGGGGGTCCTGGCAAAGCCCTCTGCAGCCAGCCCACACTGGGGAGGTCCGGGCAGCCGCTTACGCGCTGGCTATGAATCAGAGAGAGGGTGGTAAAGGGAGATCTCACCTGCAGCGGCGTGTCTGCTGTCCTGGCAGGGGGAAGGAGTGGACATTGCTTGGCTCTCTGCTTCTAAAGCTTCCGTTAGGAGAGAAAGTCAGAGTTGGTGTAACGCCGACAGACCCCAGTTGTCAGCAGGCGAGATTGAACCTGGGACCTCTGGGCTTATTTTCTCTCTCTCTCTCAGTGGTCTCGGTGCCACTAGACGGGACAGAGCACCACGGCTGGCATCACAGGGCTAAAAGGGGAAGTTGTTCTGACCCTGTTACCCCAAGTCAGCTGCCTCCAGGGTCAACTGCGAGCTTCAGCGAGCCAAGAAGCGGCTTCTTCTGATAATGCCCCAAGGGAACGCTCCATACAGAGACCTGACACCAGCTATTGCTGCTGCTCTAGAGGAGCTGGTTGATTCTCTGCTCTAAGCACCAGCCCCCACTCCCCTCCCAGAGCTGGGGAGAGAGCCCAGGAGTCCTGGTTCCCACCCCCCTCCAGCAGACCCCACTCCCTGCTACACCCTCAGCTGGGGATGGAACCCCGGGGCCCTGACTCTGACTCGCCGCCTTTCACCGCTCTCCCTGCACTGTCCGGTTCCGCGAGGGAAGAAGCCTGGAGCCTCCCTCCATGGAGACTGGATGGGCTCCGAGGGGCACTGGCGGAAGCAATTGCCCTGGGCAAGGACAGCTGCAGGTGCTCGCAGGCGGGGCCTGGGGCCTGGCCGGGGCTTGCTGGATCTTTCTGTCCCGCATGACTGAAGAGGAAACCAGGACTTGGAAACCAGCCAGACTTGATTTCCTGGAAACCACGTGGGGAACTAGAAGCAGCCCCCCAACCCCCCTCCCCCGGGTGTGGCCTCCCTTAGCGGTCTGCAGCGTTTTTATCTTCCAGCAGCCTCCTGCGAGCCGAGAGATCCTGCTCACCCCCTTCCCCCAAGAGCAGCGAGGGCGGCTTTTGCAAGCGTGCGGCTTTTGCGAGCGTGCAGCGAACGCGCTAGGGCCTCCTGGGGAGCAGGCTGGTGGCCCCGGGGGAAAGCAGCTGTTCCGAGCAGCCGCACACTGTACCTGTGTAACACTGACAGACCCTGGTCAGCCACAGGCAGGATCGAACCTGGGACCTCTGGAGCTTAGTGCATCAGCTTCTACTGCGTGAGCTAAAAGCTAACGGGCTCTTAGCTAAGGCTGTAGAGCAAACTCAATACTCTCTGTCTCTCGCCGTGGTCTTGGTGCTACTAGATGGGACCGAACACCACACCCACAAGCTGTGTAGGTTACACCTGCACCTCTTCTGCCCACATGCCCTGCCCCACTGGTGGCTCCCTGCAGTCTCTCTCCTCTTCTCCTTTTCACTCCACCTCCCTCTTCTCCGAAGTTAGGATCCCCCTTGGACCGTCCCCTTTCCCTCTCCTCCCTTCCGCAACAGGGATCAGCAGCAGACCCGGGCTGGGAGGAGGGAGCGGGACACACACCACCCGGCTGGGGAGGAGGAAAAGTTAACGAAAAATAAAAGAAGGTGGCGTTTGCTTTTCCTGCCCATTCACAATATTCAGGTATCAACAGGAGGAACAGGATGCATCTGAAGAAGTGAGTTTTTAACCCACGAAAGCTTATGCCCAAATAAATCTGTTCGTCTTTAAGGTGCCACCGGACTCCTTCTTCTTTTTGTGGATACAGACTAACACGGCTACCCCCGATACTTAACAGAAGGACACTGACACGAAAACAAAAATACACAACAGTTCCTGGAGCAGAAAAGCAGCAATCAGGGCTGCAGAATGCAAGGGAGGGAGAGGCCTCTTAGCTGGGGAGGAAGATGGATTTGCACTCGACAAGGCTGGAGTAGCTGAAAACTTTTATTTAGAGAAAAGGGACGTGTTTTTTTTTTCTTGTGGATCCAAGTATCTCCAGGGCTGTCTCTTAAATGAGGGAGAGTTCTAAACAGTGCAGAGCTGAGTGGGATTTTAAAGGTCCCTTCAAGAATGCAGCACCTTCTTCCTCCCCCGTGGGAAAGACTTTTAAAAACAGCCTTAAATAATCCAAAACAAGAGCCCCCTGTTGAAGCATTGTTGAAACTGCCTGCTGAGTTATACCCAGTACGATCCCACGGAGCCGTGTGTGGCAACCAGGGGTGTAAATCAGGGCAGAAGAAAAGACCTGGTGCCTGAATATAATTCCTTTTCTTATTAAACTGCATGTCCCAAGCACCTCTTCACTTGTCAGGATGAGAGGGAAATGCTCGATTTTAGGGAGAAGGAAAGGCCATTTGGGAGTTGATGGCCCAGAGCCGTGGCAGGCAGGGGCCTGGATGAGGGCTGGACTCAGCCATTGGTATCAGCCATTTCTTTTTTGTCACTCAAATGGATTTTGGGTCATGGCTGACATCCCAGCCCTTGTGTAAAAGGCTTCCCTGTGGCCTTTTGACATGCACACAGAGGTATCTCACTGCCAAGTCCCTGTCCTAAGAGGGGAGGGGAGGGGGAAGGCTGCTGGGTGATCTCCCACCTCCATGCAGCCAGTGGCCTGTGCTTGCCACTGCCATGCTGGAGCCTCCACATTTATTTATTGACAAAATTTGCAGATTTTTGCAGATTTTAAAATATTGTGCACAGAATTTAATTTTTTGGTGCTGAATTCCCTCAAGAATATGGGGTGCTGGGCAGTTCAGGGGGTGTCTGTGAAAGGGGTGCTAGGAAGTGGGGGTGTGCCTGTGGGTGGTAGATTGCTGGGCATAGGGATCTGTGGTGGAGATCTCTGGATGAGGGGTGACTGGGCATGGGGGTTGCTGGGCATAAGGGGGTGGGGGTACTGGGCAGGGGGGCGCTGTGGCGGGGCAGGCTGGTGGTGCAGGGCTGGGTTTGGGGGTGCAGGCGGGAGGGAAGTGCAGAGGTTAGGGGTGAAGGCGGCACAATTAAACTGTTTTTAATAAAGTGCATGTGGCAAGTTTCCAGTACTGTCAGCTTATGTTTGTGTTGCTAAGAGCAAGTCGGGCACAGGGGGGGCAGAAGTTTACTAATACTGCGTCGGGCCCCATAAATCCTAAGGACGGCCCTGGGTACAAGAACACATCGGCCCCTCGTAAGAGAAGGATTGGATGGCAGGACAATGGGTGAGGAGGTTTTGTCCGAACTAGCTGGTACCAGGAGAAGGGTGGTAATTAACAACATCTGGAGTGTGATACGTAACTCGATTGTATCAATATAGAAAAGGAGAAGTCCTTGAGGTGCATCTTTGTACTGGCTCAGAGGACAGTGTCCTGGTGTCCTGTCTGAGCCTTTACCTTGGGATGGGCACACATGTGTTAGTGTCCCTGTGACCCACTGGACAGGGCACTATTCTGTGCTTTGCTGACAGTAAACCCGGCTGAGCACCTTTGCCACCGAACCGAGCCTGTGGGCTCTTTATGAAAAACACCCAGGCCTGCGGAATCGGGAGCTTCCTTCCCTCCTCGTGCCGCCGACACAGGAACTCCAGGAACAGCAGCGCTGAGCAGCCGTAAGAAATGTAACCCCCTGAACCACGCTCCACAGCCCCTGAACCACTCTCCACAGCCCCTTAACCACGCTCCGCAGCCCCTGAACCACGCTCCGCAGCCCCTGAACCACTCTCCACAGCCCCTTAACCACGCTCCGCAGCCCCTGAACCACGCTCCGCAGCCCCTTCCCACCACTAGGAAATGAGAGTGGAATGGCAGCGACACCACAGCTAAGGGGATGGCAGAGTTTTCTCTTTGCTAGCAGTGTGAAGCCTTTATTTGTAGGAAGTTTTGTTAAAGTGGCCAATTGCTGCTCTGGGATGATCCCTCGTACCCAGAACTGTGATTTAAACAGCTGCGGCTGGTTTCATACTCTTTGTTTATTATTTTGCGTGGAGCTCGGTTTCCCAGCTCCAGCCCATCTTTGCTCAGACTGACCCACCATGTCTGGATTGCAACTGTGCTAACGAAGAGGGGTTAGCTCATGTGATGGATCAGACACACGAATAATGGCTTTATGTGGATCTGTTTCCTTGTGTCTCCGTAGCGATCCTCACTCCATAATCCATGTTTGTAGCCTTTGGCGTTGTAACTGCCAGCTTTATAGGAATCATTTTACTGGAATAACCCTTAGCATTTAAGCAGCAGTTGACATATTCATGGCACTTTACAAGCATTAATCAGTGACAGTGTAGAAATGTACACTGTGCATTAAGAGCCTGTGTGTGCGAGTGTTGCTGCTTTGAGAAACTCACACCTCTCCCAGTGTCACTGATGACCCTGGGTGCCATCACATGGGCAGAAAAGAGTCTGTCCAGTGGCACACACGTATGTACTGAGCATTCAGGAAAGGTGCTGCTCTGCCAGCCCATTGGGACGGCAGGAATTTTCCCGACTAGGAGCTGGGCTGAGACTCTCCAACTCATTGCTCCCAGCCCCTGCCCCAAAGAGCTTCCTGACTCCAGAACCCAGACAGACAGAGCTGGACAGAGAAACTGCAACAGGCAAACCACCGACAGGACACGTCAGGAGCACGGAACTTGGTGTTTCTGTTCCCAAACCCATCGATCCTCGCTCCCCTCTGCCCTGTGCCTGGCTAAGCTATAACTGTAAGATCCAGCTTATAAGATCCAGGGGCATGCTAGCATTCAGCATGCTAACTGGAGGAGGAGGAAGACGGCTGTGGGACACAGTGGAGGGGGTTGGTTGTCATTACCAGACTGAGGGACTCTAACACCTGTGCTTCTGGGGCGGTGGGAGCCTTTGCTGCTGTGGGGGGCCAGGGGAGAGGCGTGGAGCCCCCCCCAGCTCAGCTGCCCCCCTCCACACTTTCCACCACCGCCACCCCCTCCACCAACCCAGCTAACCATGGGCACCTGCCGCTCGCCCCTCGACGGGGCCGCTTGCTCCCCCTCCACGACCATCTGGGACTGTACCTAGCAGCAAGCAAGGAGCAGAGGACCTGGGCATACGGGTGGTGTTGACCTCCGTCCCGCCCTTCCTCCCCAATGCTGCCCTGTTACCTGCCCTCTCCACCCTGGGGAAGCCCATTTCCGTCATCAGCCCTCTCCCGCTGGGCTGTAAGGACCCCGCCCTCCTCCACGTTCTGTCCTTCCGCCGGCAGGTGCAAATCCAAGGGCCGCCGGGGGCACGTGACAGGATGGCGCTCGAGGGGTCCTTCCTGGTGCCCTACTAGGGGGCCCATTACTGGGTGCACTATTCGACGAGGGAGGCCTGGTGCTTCCTCTGCCGGGCGATGGGGCACGTCCGGAGGGACTGCCCCCTGGCCCGGCACAGAGGGGCATCCGGGACCCCCGAGCCCCGGGAGGGTGCCGGCCCTGTTATTGCCGGTGACCCTGGAGGCCCGGGTACCACTGCCGACACCTCTCCTCCTCCTGCCGTAACGCCCGCTCGGGCCACAGGGACAGCCCCCCCGTCGCGCCCAGACGAGCGGGCGGGTCTCAGCTCAGATAGCCGCCCTGAGCCCTGGAACCGTCACCCTCACCCCTGGCCCTGCCGACCGGCCCTCCCCCTCCACCTCAGAGGGCTGGGTACTCATCCGGGGGAAGCGGGGCGCCCGCAAATCGCGGCCTCGATCCCCCCCGGAAAGATGCTGTGGGGGGCTGACGCTGCTACATCTTCCACCACGCCCCTGGAAGGAGCCCAGCAGGAGGCGCTGGCCGTGGAAGCCATGGCAGCAGATGGGGGCAGTACCGCCCCCCTCACGGAGCGCCCCCCAAGGAGGCCTCTGCAGGAGTTCTCCTGGCCCCTTTACCACCTCTGCCCCCCGCCACCGCCGCTGCCGGGGCAATTGTTGCCCCGGTTACTGGGGGGGAGGACTCTGGGGCTGTGGGAACTGATTTTACATCAATTATGGAGGACATCGAGGCCCTGGGTCTGACCCCGGTCACCCAGGGGGAGGACGACCCCCCACCAGTGGGCCTCGATCTTGGCGGCGATTTAGTCCCACCGCCCCCTCCTCCTCCCTGCTCCTCACCCCAAGCTGTCACCCCCGCTCTGTCCTTGGAGCACCCCTGGCCCTCCCTATCTGCCCGGCCACGGATGTCACCTTGTCCGAGGCCGCCGAGCCCCTCGGGGCGACAGCTGATGCTGAGCGCCTGGGCCCCAAGCCTATGGGTGCACCATCCACCACCCGGCCAGAGCGGCCAGTCTCCCCTCCGGAGGGGGGCCCCACTGAAGACTCCACCAGGCCTGACGCTGTGTCTGCGGGTGGCGCGCTTGTCGCGATGCCCGTGCCCGGCACCGGTGAAGGCCCCCTTCCCGCCCCCATCCCCTCAGCCCCATAC
Organism: Natator depressus; assembly: GCF_965152275.1. Classification (NCBI taxonomy): domain Eukaryota; kingdom Metazoa; phylum Chordata; order Testudines; family Cheloniidae; genus Natator; species Natator depressus. The sequence continues at coordinate 15,404,906 of NC_134257.1, forward strand.
CCCGGTAGAGAGGAGCCGCACCCCAGCAGCTCGGATGCTGGGGACCGAAAACCCATCTCTGTCCCTGCTTCCTCCCCATCCCTGTCCCCGCTCCCTATCGTGTCCCCTCTCCTGCCCCGGCCTCCGCCCCAGATCCTGCTCCGCTTTAGTCCCTGCCGCTGATCCCGCTCCCAACCCTTCTCCTGCCCTAGTCCCTGCTCCTGCTCCAATCCCTGCCCCTGATCCCGCTCCTGGCCCCGCTCCTGCCCCCAATGCATTGACAGCCCCTCTCCTCTCCGCTTCCCATGCTGCTGCCACCTCTGCGGTTGTCTCGTTTCCGCTGCCCACGGACAACCCTCAGGGGGCAGTTTTCATGTCTCCCCTTCCCGACATTGTGGGGGCTGCACTATTCCCTCCGCCGACCCCTCCCTTGCCGGGGACGGGGACGGGCTGCACGGAGCAGCCGCACCGGGGCTCGGCCCCTTGTTTGCCCGTCTCTGCAGGCCACGAGGTTCTCTCAGGGGCCCCTCCGGAGGACAGCAGCGGGTGGGTGCCATGTCCCCCTCTGCACTGAGGGATGAGCTGCGCCACTTCCTAACAGACACCCGTGGCTCGAAGGGCAAGGTGCAGCTCGCCCTCCAGCACTGGGGAGACTTCCATCGCGTCCTCCGGGCCGTGAAGGCCCTTTTGGGGGAGGGGAGAGGGACCGGGAGGCAGAACATCGCGGCCTACCAGCGGGCCCACAAGTTCCGCAACTCCCTATTGACCTTTGGGGTCGAAAGCGGGTTGTTGCAGGGCCCGCTGGAGGCTGTTATCATCCTGCCCATGAGGATTCGCCCCAGCCTCCCTATGAAATTTACCATCTTGGCTACATTAAACACCCGGGACTGTAGGGTGGGTCTCCGCAGGAGCCAGGTGCTCTCCTTCCTTCGGGAAGGGCGGTACTCTGTGATCTTCTTGCAAGAGACCCACACAGCCCCAGCCGTCGAGGCTAGCTGGAGGCTGGAGTGAGGGGACGGGGTTTATTTCAGCCACGTCAGAGCCCATTCGGCTGGGGTGGCCACCCTGTTCTCCCCCGAGCTACGGCCCGAGGTGCTGGGGGTCGCCAAGGTCAGGCCAGGCCGCCTGCTGCACGTCCGGGACCACGCAGAGGAACTGGCGTTGAACTTAGTCAACGTCTATGCCCCGAACAAGGGCCTGGACCGGGTGCGTTTCTTTCGGCAGGCGTCGGCCTTCCTCGGCACTCTGGATCCTCATGAGTGTGTCCCCATTTACTAACCGGACTCCCCCACACTCCGTGACAACTACAGTGCCTGAGAACAGTAGGGATGTTTTGTCAAAGCCAGTCAGGTCGTAACGTCTCCAGAGCAGCACCGCCACCTGCAGAAGTTGGCATTCATTGGCTCAAAGTGGATTCTCCAGGGACTAAAAGACAAAGAAAGAATTTTGGAATAAATAACCTGAGTTTTAACTGACTCTGGGCCTTCTTTTGGATCCAGAAAATGGATAGGACCTCCAATCCAAGGGTTCCCCAATCCTTAGGGAAGGGCTGCAAGGACTGGGCCTTCTGAGGCCCATAAGACACAGTGCTTATTCTAAGTTTCAGAGTAACAGCTGTGTTAGTCTGTATTCGCAAAAAGAAAAGGAGTTCTTGTGGCACCTTAGAGACTAACCAATTTATTTGAGCATAAGCTTTCGTGAGTAGCTCAAATAAATTGGTTAGTCTCTAAGGTGCCACAAGTACTCCTTTTCTTAGTGCTTATTCTGAGCAAAAGTTGTTATGAATTTGTGACCCCAGAGAAACCCGTGGGTGGGGTTTGAAGGGCTGCTCACCAGCCAGAGCTCAGCTCTTGTTGGAGTTTGGAGGATCTCTGATGAGCTTATTGGCATGTGTGTAGGATTTTTATTGTTTTTAATATGGTTTATCTGTATTGTATTTAGCTTAAGAATAAATGTGCCTGCTGAGAAAGAGCTGAGTGGTAACATATCTGTGGCAATTACACTGTTTACCGTCTCTGAAGAAGAAGCAAACAGGCCAGCTCCCGCAGTCTTTCTTGTGGGGGCAGGGAGGAGTTTTGCAGCCGATCTGTGACTTGTTACCTTCACTTTCGATATTAATCAGAACAATATCTCTGGTCAGTATACAAGGAGGAGACGTGTGTGTGTGCCTGTGTGTCAAGATATCACAGCTGGAGACTGGCCCATCTGTTCTACTTCAATAAAGCTCAGAAGAACTGAAGTGTTTCGGGACTAACGGTGAGAGATTCTTTTCTGGGTTGCGGCTTGTTAATCCATAGGTGCAACCAGGAGGGGAGGAGGGTGTAGTGGGGGGTGACATGCCTTCCACAGTTTAGTAGGGGGCACTGTGCTGCAAGGAGCAGGTCAGGGGCTAATTGGGCGGTGCTGTGTTTCTGGGAGTGGGGTAGGGTCTCAGTAGGGGGTGCTGTGCTGCAAGGAGAGGTTGGTGGACTCACAGGGGGCGCAGTGCCCCAGGGAACGTGGCAGGAGGCTTAGCTGGGAGCACTGGTCTGCAGGTAGCCAGCTGGCATGTTAATCAGGGGAGCTGGGCTGCAGGGAGAAGGGTGGTGGGCATCAGTTATGGGCATCATGTTGCATGGAGTGAGATGAGGGCTCAGTAGGGGGTGCTGTTCTGCAAGAAGCTGGGCGGGGGGCTCAGTCTGGGGTGCCTGCTGTGGGGTGGGGTGCTCAGTACGGGTGCCATGCTGCAGGGAGGCAGGGCTGAGAAGAAGTTTGGGAAGGTCAGGAGGGGGCGCTGTGGTGCAGGGAGGTGGGCAGGGATAGATTAAGCAGCAAAAACCTTCATTAACACAGAGAAAAGGTGCCCAATGATACCTTGGGCCCTTCCAGAATGTCAAGTTCAGCAAAACTCAAATGTCTGAAGACCATGAAATGCAGAGTTAAGGTAAATGCTTTATCTTAGCTCTGCCCCCACCCCTCTGTGCTGCCAATAGCCACTGGGACTTGTCCGTGTGAACTCCAGCTGCAGTCACTGTATGAGGTGTAGTTCTCCTGAATGAGGGAAGAATAATCAGGAGCCGATTAGGAGAATTGTGATTGTGATCTGAGGAGATCTGGGTCTGATTCCCCCAGGAGGCTGATCAAAGGAACAAGGTGCCCAAGGCCCCTGGAGGTTCCAGTCTGCATCGTTTCCGTACAGAATCGAGCAGGCTGGGTCAGTAGCAGGGCATTGGAATTTGCCTAAAACCAAGCAGGGTCAGCCTGTGACAGCATCAACAGCAGCAGCCGCTCCAGCTCGTCTAAACTAACTGTCCCACTTTCCCCCAAAAGGACAATTCATACCATCTCCGACGCCATCCTACAGACTGGCAAGCAGGGGTTTCTTCATAAAAGACAGGGAATGAATGAGGGAGACTGTGAAAATGAAAGTCCCACTTTATACTGTTGTCTCTTGGGGCCATGGGGTTCACCATTATTTGCAGGGCTATTTGCATTGGGAGGAGAAATCGAAGACACAAGTCAGGTCTGTTCTTGGTGTGATCCTGTTTATTTACACAGAGCGCACACACAGTTGTGGTTTCTGAACACAGCAGAAACAGTCACAGGCAGTTTCCTCGCTCCAAAATCCCCGTGCCTGCCCTCCAGTGGGCTCTGTGCCCAAGAAACTCTGTCCCTCTGCTTCCTCTAAGAGATGGTCTACACTGCAGAGTTAGGTCGACCTAATTACATCGCTCAGGGCTGTGAAAAATTTCACATCCAGCCAACCAAAGCTCCAGGGTAGACACTGCTGGAACTAATGAGCCTGAGGCCCCATGGGGGTTCTCCCATCATGCACACAGGATCTCAGGAAGGGAGAAAAATGGCCCTGCCTTCTTCCAAGCCTCTGATAGTCACCCAGTCCCCTCTCCCACCCACTCTGGCTCTCCTGGAAGCTCTAGGAAGAGATTCCTGCTCTAGATCAAAGGTGGGAAGAAGGGCTAGAGATTCTGTAGTGAGCAGAAGGCTTGAGGGGTCTGGAGTTCTTCCTCCCTTCCCTGTGGACTCGCTGAGCTCTGCAGGGTGGGGAAAGCCCCAGCAGGCTGATTGGGAGCCATTACCCATTCCAAGCACTTCATGGGAATCTTCTTCTTTCTCTAAGGAAATTCTTTGGCTTCCTGTTGGGAAAATACTAATCCTTTTCTGGGATTTCACGTGTCACATGTTGTGTGGGCCCTTCCATCCCCAGAAAACCAGAGGAGGTGTCTCTCCTGGCATTCCTATGGGGGCAGAATTAAGATTATGTGCTTGAGCTGAGTGGAAAGTGTCACCTTAACTTCACCTTTCCCATTTCCTGCCCAAACTTCCACTGGCCTCACTCATGTGAGCTAATGTCTATCTTCTGTCTAAACTAACCGTACATGGAATATCTCACTGTCTTTTTGCAGGCAGACTGAGCAGTGCACTGGATCTGCCATGGCTGGGTTAGATGCTAAAGAGCTTCCCAAGATACCTGAAGAGGATATAGAAGCACTGAAGGCTGCTCTTGGGACAGGAAACCTCATCGAAGCAGCTGTTAAAGTGAAAGAGACTCTGGAGATGGCTGATAAAATCACTCTGGACATCGCTGTCACGGGGGAGTCAGGCTCTGGAAAATCATCCTTTGTCAACGCCATCCGGGGCCTGGGGGATACAGATGACCATGCTGCTGCGATAGGGGTCACTGAAACGACAGTGGTGCCCACTGCTTACCCACATCCTACATACCCAAATGTAATAGTCTGGGATCTGCCAGGGATCGATACCCCAACATTTAAACCAGACACGTACCTCGAGCAGGTGAAGTTCAGCCGCTATGACTTTTTCATCATCATCTCCAGCCCCCGCTTCACATGCCACGACATTAGCCTCGCCCAGGAGATCCAGAGACAGGGGAAGAAATTTTACTTTGTGCGCTCCAAGGTGGACCAGGATTTGGCAAATGAGAAAAAACTGTATGATGAGAGGGGAATCCTGGAGAAGAGCAGTGCTTCCACGAAAAGGCCACATCAGTACAGTGAGAGTGCGATCCTCGATGCCATCAGAGAGAACTGCATCAAAGGCCTGAAAAAAGCAGGGGTGGCCTCCCCACGGGTTTTTCTTGTCTCTAGATGGGACTTGGGCAAGTACGATTTTCCCACATTGCAGGAAACGCTTGTGGATGAGCTCCCCAGTCACAAGAGACTCGCTCTTCTACGATCCCTGTCCCATGTTTCGAAAGAAACCGTGGAGAAGAAAAAAGAACAACTGCAAACGCAGATATGGCTGAAAAGTCTGGCGTCATGTGGAGTCGCTGCTATTCCTCTCCCGGGTCTCTCCACTGTTTGTGATCTCGTCATACTGGTGACGTCCCTAAAAGGGTTCTGCAGGGACTTCGGCCTTGATGAAAAGTCTCTCGCTGCACTTGCTAGACAGAATAACAAGCCCATTGCAGAGCTGAAGGCCGTTATACAGTCCCCACTGAGTGAGGCAGTAACAAACGATCTTGTAATGAAGCTACTGACCAAGTGCGTAGCTGCGGCAGTGCAATATTCAACAATTTTATTAAAATATATACCTGTGGTAGGTTCCATGGTAGCTGCAGCAGTTTCGCTCCCTACCACATACTTCCTGCTGCAGAGTTTCCTGGATGATGTTGCTGCTGACGCTCTACGAGTGCTGGAGGTGGTTATGGAGGGAGCCGTTTCAAACCCAGAGAAAAACTCCCGCAGCCCCTAAAAGGAAGAAACGTCAGGACGTGGCTGAAAGGATCCAAGTAAAGACCCTGTCCCCGCCGGAGCTCGGAGCTCAGCGCTCTGGGAAGTCTCATGAAAATGCTGCCTTTCTGCATCAGGGGGGAAACTTCACCATAACTGAGCTCTGAGCCCCATTTCCACTGAGCTCCCCCACCTACTGTAAAAATGACGTCATATTGAATTTAATTCAGCCATAAAAGGGGTGCGGGATCCTGACTGACACTGTTCTTTGTGTTTTCTTTATTTCACCAGCGAATGAGGCCAAGTTGTGATAAAGCTCCCCCAGGGTCCCCAGTGCCTTACGCTCTCTGCAGGGGAGCTCAGGGAATGGTTATTTCAGGCCCCAGCCGATAGCAGGGCCAGAGCAGAGCCCATCTAACACTTCACTAGGAAACGACAGGGAGCGACACCAACTTCTTGGTTCCTGTTGCCCTGAAATTGCAGCCTTGGCAGGCGCCACGTTGGCTATGTGGGTAAATTCACTCAGAGACAATCATAAAAACTCTAAATTTTGAAATGACAGAATCATAGAATCTCAGGGTTGGAAGGGACCTCAGGAAGTCATCTAGTCCAGCCCACTGCTCAAAGCAGGACCAACCCCAACTAAATCATCCCAGCCAAGGCTTGGCTGCCGACCCCCCCGTGCCAACTCCTCCCTCGTCACTGCAAGGCCCAAGGCAAATGAAACAGGCTTTTTAGCACAGACACTTTTGCACTTTCCCCCAGGCTGCCCCTGTCCGGGGAGGAGCTGCCTGTAACCTCCCATAGAGCCCCCGGACTGACCTCCTGCAAACGCCTCCTTCAGCATCACCCCTGCCATGGACCCTCCGGGTAACTCAACAATGGCCCGCAGCTGGAGCTCTGGGAGCGCTGCTCATTGCGTTATCCCAACCCTCTCCCTGCTCCCTTGTGCTCCCCTGTCTGCCTGGAGCACCCACCTGCTGGGTCTAGACTTAGATTGTCAGCTCCCGGGGGCAGGGCCCATCCTTTTGTTCTCTGTCTGTACAGCACCTAGCGCAACAGGGCTGTCTCCTGACAGGAGTCCTAGGTTCTCCTTTGAGACAATAATAGATTAAGAAATGCGTAGAATGATCACTGTAATTCTGTCCCTATGCTCATAGGTTTAACCAGCCCCTTATGCAAAGGTAGATTTATCCAGGGAAGCACCTGGGTCTGGCTGTGCTAGTAATCCTGTGAATGGCCCTGGATTTAAATGGAGAAGGGTTCAAGATGTGTCTGGCTGATAAACCCATGTTGGATGCTTGATAATTACCTAGCTGAGTGGCAGCTGTCACTTATACTCTGGGCTGTGCTCCCATTCATGGCTGGGGAGTTGGTGTGGAGAGAGGCTTCCATGTTTGATGCTGAGTTTATGGACATCTATTGCTCCTTGATTTGCTATTCTCAGTGTGAGCCGATTATGTAGTTTATTACAAGAGCCGATGATTGAACAATTCATTTGAGCAATTGGAGACTCCGATACATTGCAGCTGGGTTGGCCACTTGTATAGCCAGTGCGTCAGCCTCTGCCTTCCCTCCATGACCCATTGATTTGTTGCTTTTGTTCTCATAATGATTCACGGTCCGGTTCTGCTCCCCTTTCACACCCCCAGAACGGGCCGCTCTTGTCTTCTACAAATGATTTAATATTTCAATGATAATACACTTGCGTTTAATCTGGACTAAGAGCCCGTGTCTCTGAATTTCGCCATTGCTAAAGGCCCATGGTTTAAGGGCATTGCTGTGACTAGACAGGAGCTCTTCCCTCCAAGTGTCACTAATTGGGGGTTTAACGAGGGGGGAGGAATGCATCCGTAGGGTGTTTGTGAGGAGAAGAAGCAAAACCCTGAACCAACAGCGTCGCCAGCAACAAGGGTCAGGTCTTTACCTTGGGGGATTCTCTACAGTTTCTTCACTGTGACTCGAGCCCCCACCCAGTAATCTGGGAACCTGTATCCCCTCTGGGCACCTTTGCTGGCCAAATCTGCACCCACTCGCCAGCACAGTCAAAAGAGGGTTAAACAGAAGAACTTTGCTGGCGGAGGAAAGAGGAAGGAGGGGTGAGCTGGGACAAACGTTTACAGTTCAACACCTTCCCCCAGCTACTGTCTCAGGGCGCATCTGTCACAGCCCCAACCAATGGGCCCCTGAGCAGCTGATCCAGTTTGTTCTGCCTCCCAGCCCCTCGCTCACAGTCTGTAGCTGCAGGAGAATCAGGGTCCCTGGGGCTCTACCCCCGTCCTGCTCTGATGATGTCAGAAGTGGGTTTAAACCTGTGCGGGGACACGTCCATTGGACCTTAAACCTAACGCTGCCACCGCTCCGCCGTTCTGGGGCTCTTAGGATGATTTCAGCAGCTACGACAGGGAGCCTGCCCCAGAGTCTTTAGGTGAACGTAGACCCTGAACCCAGTCACTGTTCAGGCTTTGCCCAGCTGGTTCCCACCAGGGAACCCTCCAGAGTATCAGCCCAAGTACAAAACGTAGCCACATTTAACCCCGATGTCCCCAAACCATCCACACTTGATATGTAAACGAGCTACGGCCTCACTCAGTCCCTTTGCCCTCCAGCAGAAGCCAGCAGAGAGCTCCCTCTGGTACCTGCCTCTCTCATGGACTTCGGGCCCCAGGGCTCCCACTGCTCCCTCCTGGGTCTGCCCCTAACTGGGTTCCCCCTCCCTTGTATCGTCTTTTCCTGGCCCTGGCCCAGCTGGGGTCACTAATTATCATTAAGTCGCCCTGTCACCACCAGTGGGGGACTAGCTGCCAGCTCACAGGCCAGGCTGAGCTTGGCTTGCCTCAAAGGGCCGGCCAACCTGTGACACCCCCCAGAACAAACCACCCCACTGCAAGCACAGCGCAGAGAGAGGATGAGAGGCACCGAATCACACGTGACAGACGTCAGTCACCTCAGTTAGCACCCGACCGGAGAGTGCTCGGACCCCCGGGGGATGAGGTTGGGATCGGACCTTGGAGAGAGTCCAGGCTGGTCTGGGAATCACAGAAACCGGCTTGAGTCTCAGGGGAAGAATCTCCCGGTCGCGTACTCAGGTTTGTTCTTCAATCATAAGACAAAATTAAGGTCCCCTCCCCTCACACACGATTTCTCACTGTCTTGTGAACTGTTTGTCTTGCTCCCACAGCCCCATAATTCCTGCCTAATAATGAACTCTTCTCCCCTGAGCCTTTCACCACAGAGCCTTCTACATACGAATTAACCCTGTCAGCCTCTCGGGCGCAGCGCTGCTCCCAGTGGAGCTCGCGGGATTTGTGCCACAGACCTCAAAGGAGCAGGATTCCCCCTTTCACAGCGGGAAAGTGCAGCACAGAGAAAATAAGTGACTTGCTCAAGATTGCACAACAGCTGCAGACATCGAGCTCACAATGGAAACCAGGAGTCCTGGCTCCCTGTGCTCCCGCTCTACATTCAGACTTTATTACTTAATGAAGCAGCAGTAACATGCAATGCACAGTCCCTGCTGTTCCACCTAGAAAATACACTCTGTGCATTACCCTAATTAGCCACCAGGAGACACTGCTGTGCTAATAAAGGAAACGTTACCCAGACTGGCCACCAGGTGTCACTGTTGCTCCATCAGAAATACCCACTGCCCCACCTCCTGGGGAAGGGCAGCCAATCAGAGCTGCTGCGGGAGACAGGCAGCTCTCTCCCCCTCCCCTCAGGAGGCAGAGGAGTGTTTGGGTAGGGGAGGGGGAGAGGGGACAAGACCCCCCCCGAGAGCTGCAGGAGGAGCAGCAGTGGGATTTGGGGGGCAGAGCCGATGTGGGGCTGGGGGTGTGCAATTAATGGCTGGTCTCGGGGAGGGGCAGCTGTGGGGCTGGGCAGGGAACAGAAAATTAATTAATTATCATGTGGGGGTCTGGGGAGAAGCTAGAAGCTCCTTTCTACCCAGCAGCCACGAGAGTCAGAGTCACCTACTCTGTACGTCGGGGAGAGCCGGGCACAGTCATTGTCTCTGACACACACGCACCGGGGCAGGGGATGTTCAGAAACCAAAACCCACAGTGTCAACTTTTCAAAAATATCTCATGATTTTTGGCCCAAACTTGTGGGTTTTGGGAAAAAATCTCATGATGTTTTGGGTCTGACTTGCAATTTCTGAACATTCGGGGCTGGTGTCCTGCTCCCAGCACCTGGGACCCCACACTGCAGCTGTCACAACTGGTCACAGGATTGGTAGCGACACGTGGGATGGTGTCTCCAGCGCAGGCCCAGCGCCCCCAGTGCCAGGCCCTGGAAGCTGGTTCCCAGGATGGGCGAGGAGCCACCGGGCAGTCATGGTTCAGCCCGTCCTGCTGCCTGACTCCTTCCCATGATGCAGTGCTCTGCACATGGGACTTACCCCAAAGCCCCTGCTCCCGGTGATGGTGCTGGGCTCTAAGGGACACATTCGTCTGGAGTCCCAGAACGCACTGGCTGTCGGGGGGACACTGTACCTCTGTGCCCGTGCTGCTGAGTGCGAGCTGCGCCAGGCACAAGGCAGGGAACGAGCTGTTCCAGCCAGCTCGGAGCTGAGCCTGGTCCCTCGCTGGGGCAGATGCTCTGGGAGGGGAGGACTCGGCCCAGCCGCGCTGCGCACAGCAGGGACGCATTCGGCCACTGGGGCGGCCACACCACACTCACGAGATGCACGATTCCCACAGGATTCTCCAACCCCCCCAGCATCCAGCAGCTCCCCTTGTTCCCCAGGGGGGACGGAGAAATCCTCTTTGTTCCTGATGGGGGCTGCTGTGCCCTGCACACGTCTGGAAATCTGACCCTTGGAACTGACCCTGCTCCGATTCACACCATCCTGCAGCATGTCAGCCTCGGAGCAGCAGTGACACCTGGTGGCCAGTCCGGGTAATGCACAGAGTGTGTCCTCCCCCCACCCCTCCCGACCATGGGAGCAGCAGTGACACCTGGTGGCTAGTTGGGGGGATGCACAGAGCGTATTTCCCATGGAGCCCCAGTGACTGGTGGGAATAGGTCCCTGCTCTTCCTCCAGGATTCCTGATGTCCAGATGCCTCCAGCCACCTCTCTCCTAAAGCCAGCAGGAACAGGGCTCTTGGCCTACAGCCCTCACAAGATCCCCAAGGACAGGAGATGTGAATGAGGACAAGGGGCTGCAGGGCTTTGTCCCTTAGGGAGTCTTGGCCCATCTGGGAGCCGTTGCTGGAGAAGCTTCATCGTGCAGAGCCCAACTTCTCTGGACTGAGCTGACTCTGTGTCCGCAGAGGAAAGGGCAAGTGAGACGTGACTGGTTACAGAAGCTCAGGTTCCCATGGGACCTGCTCTGCTGGAGACGAGTTTTTTATTACAGGAGGTGGAGAAAGTGACTAGGGGAGAGGCTGTTCTAGGTTTGATTCTGACAAACAGGGACGAACTGATTGAGAATCTGAAGGTGGAAAGCAGCTACTCCCCTCTCCCTGCCCCTCACAGGGGCAGTCCTTGGTCAGTGGAGACCCAGAGTCCCGAGGAGCATTCTCATGAGATCACCTCCCACTCAGAGGGGAGGGGGGAGAAAAATCAAGCAACACTTTCACTGCTGATCACAGTTGCCACTCCACCATCTTCTGCTGCCACTTCAGTCTCTTGAGGTTCCACCCAGGCGTCAGTGACTCCAGCTGTGAGTGGGGGTGTGACGGTGGACCCCATAAGGCTTTAGGGAAATGTGCTTACAAATGTATATATATGACATAACTGGAATATGTTTTATGCTACATATGCCATGTAACATATCTCTGTAAAGCTTATGATCTACTGAATACATGCCTCCAATTTGTATGCATGTATCATTTTTGTGTTCAAAGTTATGAATATTGGCTGTATACTTGCTTGATTTCTAAGTAGCCTTAGTAAAAGTATTTGGTCAGCTTTCTGAGAAAAGACTATTCTCACTAAGTGCCCAATCAAGAACCACTTGAGCCAACAATGAATTTGGAGACGCCAATCCACACCTGAGCTTTCCCAGGAATGTGGCTTGGCTGGTAAGGAATTGAGTCTTGCAGGGACATGTGACTTGCCCATGTGACTCCAAAACTCCATTTTGTAACAGGATTCTACACAGGGGGAGGGAGGGGTGTCCACCCAGAAGAGAAAGTCTATAAAAATCCCTGGGAGACCCCTCCATTTTGTCTTCAGCTGGCTCAAGAGATAGCCTCTCCACCCCCAAGGATACCTGAAAGAAACTGGAACAAAGGACAGTAGCTATGGGGGGTGGGGGGTGGGAGGGGTGAGTGATTGCTGGACCCAGACTAAAGGGAGACTAGTCTGTAAAAGGAAGCACTGGAACATCACTGAGGGTGAGTTTTACCTGTATTCAGTTTTACTACTGTAGTAGACGTAGATTTGCATGTTTTATTTTATTTTACTTGGTAATTCACTTTGTTCTGTCTGTTACTACTTGGAACCACTTAAATCCTACTTTCTGTATTTAGTAAAATCACTTTTTACTTATTAATTAACCCGCAGTATGTATTAGTACCGGGGGGAGGGGGGGTAGCTGTGCATATCTCTCTATCAGTGTTATAGAGGGCGAACAATCTATGATTTTACCCTGTATAAGCTTTACACAGGGTAAAACAGATTTATTTGGGGTTTGGACCCCATTGGAAGTTGAGCATCTGAGTGTTAAAGACAGGAACACTTCCTAAGCTGCTTCCAGGTAAGCCTACAGCTGTTAGGGGACATGGTTCAGACCTGGGTCTGGGTTTGCAGCAGGCTAGCGAGTCTGACTCAAACCAGGCAGGGCTCTGGAGTCCCAAGCTGGCAGGGCAGGAAAGCAGGGGCAGAAGTAGTCTTGGCACATCAATTGGCAACCCCAAGGGGCTTTCTGTGATCCAACCCATCACAGGGGGAACCTCCCTGCTAATACAGGCGGGCAGTCTCTTCCACAGCAGACCTAAGCAGCACTTAGACCCGACGATTGCTCATTTAACAAAACAAAACACTTTCAATGGAGCTTAGTTAGTTCTATCTTTAAACGGTGGAGAGGGGCGGGTTAATAGCACATGGGACTCGTCAGCAGAGCCCGCACCACCAGGCAACACGCCTGTCTCCACCTTCCCCACCCTCTCTCTCTCTGCTCTGGGAGCTGGCATCCCAACCCACTGCTTAGCGAGTTCAGTTCAGCTGAGGGGACCCCCTCAGTCCGGACAGGCGAAGCACAGTTCTGCTGCCCTTTGCTCACACAATAAGGATAACAACATTTCATGACCCCTGCACTGACGTGATTTGTAACCCAACACCAGCCCAAGTTGATCACATTGGCACACAGCTCTGTCTGGAAGAAAAAAGGGAAAAAGAGAACCCAGGAACTACAGACTGGTCAGCCTCACTTCAGTCCCTGGCAAAATCATGGAGTGGGCCCTCAAGGAATCCATTTTGAAGCGCTTGGAGGAGAGGAAGATGAGATAACTGGCTCTGTGGATATGGTGAAAGCAGTGGCCGTGATATATCTTGACTTTAGCAAAGCTTTTGATACGGTCTCCCACAGTATTCTTGCCAGCAGGTTAAAGAAGTATGGGCTGGATGAATGGACTATAAAGGTGGATAGAAAGCTGGCTAGATCGTCAGCTCAATGGCTAGTGTCTAGTTGGCAGCCGGTACCCGGGGTCGGTCCTGGGGCCGGTTTTGTTCAACATCTTTATTAATGATCTGGATGATGGGATGAATTGCACCCTCAGTAAGTTCGCGGATCAAGCTAAGCTCGGGGGAGAGGTAGATACCCTGGAGGGGAGGGATAGGGTCCAGAGTGACTTAGACAAATTGGAGGATTGGGCCAAAAGACATCTGTTGAGGTTCAACAAGGACAAGTGCAGAGTCCTACACTTAGGAAGGAAAAATCCCATGCACCACTAAAGGCTGGGGTCCGACTGGCTAAGCAGCAGTTCTGCAGAAAAGGACCTGGGGATTACAGTGATGAGAAGCTGTATATGAGTCAGAGGTGTGCCCTTGTTGCCAAGAAGGCCAACGGCATATTGGGCTGTATTTATAGGAATGTTGCCAGCAGATCGAGGGAAGTGATTTTTCCCCTTTATTTGGCACTGGTGAGGCCACACCTAGAATCATAGAATCACGAATATCAGGGTTGGAAGGGACCTCAGGAGGTCATCTAGCCCAACTCCCTGCTCAAAGCAGGACCAATCCCCAATTAAATCATCCCAGCCAGGGCTTTGTCAAGCCTGACCTTAAAAACTTCCAAGGAAGGAGATTCCACCACCTCCCTAGGTAACGCATTCCAGTGTTTCACCACCCTCCTAGTGAAAAAGTTTTTCCTAATATCCAACCTAAATCTCCCCCACTGCAACTTGAGACCATTACTCCTTGTCCTGTCCTCTTCTACCACTGAGAACAGTCTAGATCCATCCTCTTTGGAACCACCTTTCAGGTAGTTGAAAGCAGCTATCAAATCCCCCCTCATTCTTCTCTTCGGCAGACTAAACAATCCCAGTTCCCTCAGCCTCTCCTCATAAGTCATGTGTTCCCGTCCCCTAATCATTTTTTGTTGCCCTCTGCTGGACTCTCTCCAATTTTTCCACATCCTTCTTGTAGTGTGGGGTCCAAAACTGGACACAGTACTCTAGATGAGGCCTTACCAATGTCGAATAGAGGGAAACGATCACGTCCCTCGATCTGCTGGCAATGCCCCTACTTATACATCCCAAAATGCCGTTGGACTTCTTGGCAACAAGGCCACACTGTTGACTCATATCCAGCTTCTTGTCCACTGTAACCCCTACATCCTTTTCTGCAGAACTGCTGCCGAGCCATTCGGTCCCTAGTCTGTAGCGGTGCATTGGATTCTTCCGTCCTAAGTGCAGGACTCTGCACTTGTCCTTGTTGAACCTCATCAGATTTCTTTTGGCCCAATCCTCCAATTTGTCTAGGTCCCTCTGTATCCTATCCCTACCCTCCAGCTTATTTACCTCTCCTCCCAGTTTAGTGTCATCTGCAAACTTGCTGAGGGTGCAATCCACACCACCCTCCAGATCATTTATGAAGATATTGAACAAAACCAGTCCCAGGACCGACCTTGGGGCACTCCGTTTGATACTGGCTGCCAACTGGACATGGAGCCATTGATCACTACCCGTTGAGCCTGACAATCTAGCCAGCTTTCTATCCATCCTCTTATAGTCCATTCATCCAGCCCATACTTCTTTAACTTGCTGGCAAGAATACTGTGGGAGACCGTGTCAAAAGCTTTGCTAAAGTCAAGGAACAACACGTCCACTGCTTTCCCTTCATCCCCAGAACCAGTTATCTCTTCATAGAAGGCAATTAGATTAGTCAGGCATGACTTGCCCTTGGTGAATCCATGCTGACTGTTCCTGATCACTTTCCTCTCATCTAAGTGCTTCAGAATTGATTCCCTGAGGACCTGCTCCATGATTTTTCCGGGGACTGAGGTGAGGCTGACTGGCCTGTAGTTCCCAGGATCCTCCTTCTTCCCTTTTTTAAAGATAGGCACTACATTAGCCTTTTTCCAGTCGTCCGGGACTTCTCCGGATCGCCATGAGTTTTCAAAGATAATGGACAATGGCTCCACAATCACATCCGCCAACTCCTTTAGCACTCTCGGACGCAGCACATCCGGCCCCATGGACTTGTGCTCGTCCAGCTTTTCTAAATAGTCCTGAACCACTTCTTTCTCCACAGAGGGCTCGTCACCTCCTCCCCATGCTGTGCTGCCCAGTGCAGTAGTCTGGGAGCTGACCTTGTTCGTGAAGACAGAGGCAAAAAAAGCATTGAGTACATTAGCTTTTTCCACGTCCTCTGTCACTAGGTTGCCTCCCTCATTCAGTAAGGGGCCCACACTTTCCTTGGCTTTCTTCTTGTTGCTAACATACCTGAAGAAACCCTTCTTCTTACTCTTAACATCTCTTGCTAGCTGCAACTCCAGATGTGATTTGGCCTTCCTGATTTCACTCCTGCATGCCCGAGCAATATTTTTATACTCATCCCTGGTCATTTGTCCAATCTTCCACTTCTTGTAAGCTTCTTTTTTGTGTTTAAGATCAGCAAGGATTTCACTGTTAAGCCAAGCTTGTCGCCTGCCATATTTACTATTCTTTCTACACATCGGGATGGTTTGTCCTTGTAACCTCAATAAGGATTTGAAGGGGTCATGCAGGGTTCATGCACCTGAAAACATCCAGGGCACACCCTGAGTGTTGTGTAGGAGCAGAGCACACACTGCTCCTTCCAAGGACATGGACCATGGGAAGTCGCCCAGAGGACATGAACCGTGGGAAGCTTCCTTGGACTGGGCTCAAGGCCTGAGAGCAAGGACTTTAGTAGATAGAAATTGGTAAATAAGAATATTAATCAAAGTCATATTATTTCCTTTGTTGTTTCCTTTTGCGGTTGGAGTATGTAATGCGCATGAGTGGAGAGAGAATAAAAGAGAAGGTGGAAAGCCGACCCGGCGGACCTTCCCGCTTGCTTGCTAAAAGCTTTGTTTGTCTTGCATTTGAACCACAACAAGGATTCTTTAAAATAAAGCCAGCTCTCCTGGACTCCTTTCCCCCTCATGTTATTCTCCCGGGGGATCTTGCCCATCAGTTCCCTGAGGGAGTCAAAGTCTGCTTTTCTGAAGTCCAGGGTCTGTATTCTGCTGCTTTCCTTTCCTCCTTGTGTCAGGATCCTGAACTCTACCATCTCATGGTCACTGCCTCCCAGGTTCCCATCCACTTTTGCTTCCCCTGCTAATTCTTCCCGGTTTGTGAGCAGCAGGTCAAGAAGAGCTCTGCCCCTGGTTGGTTCCTCCAGCACCTGCACCAGGAAATTGTCCCCTACATTTTCCAAAAACTTCCTGGATTGTCTGTGCACCACTGTATTGCTGTATTGCTCTCCCGGCAGATATCAGGGTGATTGAAGTCTCCCATGAGAACCAGGGCGTGCGATCTAGTAGCTTCTGTGAGTTACCTGGAGTATTGCATCCAGTTTTGGTCCTCCCGCCGCAGAAGAGAAGTGGATAAATTGGAGAGAGGCCAGTGGAAGGCAACAAAAATGATCAGGGGGCTAGGGCACATGACTTAAAAGGAGAGGCTGAGGGAACTGGGGTTATTTAGTCTGCAGAAGAGAAGAGTGAGGGGGGATTTGATGGCAGCCTTCAACTACCTGAAGGGGGGTTCCAAAGAGGATGGAGCTCGGCTGTTCTCAGTGGTGGCAGATGATAGAACAAGGAGCAATGGTCTCAAGTTGCAGTGCGGAGGTCTAGGTTGGATATTAGGAAAAACTTTTTCACTAGGAGGGTGGTGAAGGTCAGGCTTGACAAAGCCCTGGCTGAGATGATTTAGTTGGGGATTGGTCCTGCCTTGAGCAGGGGATTGGACTAGATACCTCCTGAGGTCTCTTCCAATCCTAATCGTCTATGATTCCATGGTCAATGCCAAATGGTGAAGGCATAAGGCTGCAGGGTTAGGTACCACCGCATAATTAGAGGGTTTGTCTCCTTTGCTGTTTGTAGCCACTTCAGAGTTGCGTGGTCAATTACTAGTACGAAGGGGCTGCCTACACGATAATATAGTAAGGCGTCCATGGCCCACTTGACGGCCAGTGCTTCCTTCTCAATCACCACATAATTTCGCTCTCAGGGGAACAGTTTACAGCTGATATATAATATAGGGTGTTCTTCCCCATTTACCTCCTGTGAAAGGACTGCCCCCAGGCCCACCTCCGATGCATTGGTCTGTAGCAGGAACTCCCTGTCAAAGTCAGGGCTGAAGAGCACCAGTTCATGCCTCTTGCCAGCCAATTTTGCATTTCTTGGGGTTGGCCATCAGGCCGGCATCCCACAGGGCCCGTTAGACGGCGGTGACCTGGTTGAGGTGGTCTTCCCAACAGCAGCTGTAAATTATCACGTCGTCAAGGTACGTAGCCACAAAGGATTTGTGTTGCTGTAGGACCCGATCCATCAATCTCTGGAAGGTGGCTGGTGCCCCATGAAGACCTAAAGGCATTCAGGTGAATTGATACCACCTGGTGGGGGTAGCAAAGGCAGTCTTCTCCCGAGAGCTCAGACTTAGGGGGAGTTGCCAATACCCCTTTGTGAGGTCCAGGGTACTGATGGACTGTGCGTCCCCCAGGCAGTCTGGTAGTACATCAATCTGCGGCATTGGGTAGGCCTCACATTTTGAAATATTACTGACCCTCCTAAAGTCGATGCAGAAGCGGACCGTCCCATCCGGTTTAGGGACCAAGACGATGGGGCTGCGCCAGTCACTTTGTGATTTCTCAGTTACCCTGATGCACCGGAGATTGGTCCTGGCAGAAACCACCAGGGTCGGAGAGCTCCTGGACTACGACAGAGGGGACTGGGTGGATCCCCGTGTGCTCGGTCAGCTCATGGGGCTTTTCACCCTTCCGACCCCCCTGCACTTACACCAGGGGGCTGCCTTGTCACGCGTTTCTCTCGTCTTCCTGCAGGGGGCCCTGCGCAAGGGTGTTCCCCACCCACCCCTTACCCTGGGCCCTCCGGACCTTTTTATTAAGCCCCTGTTCCATGACCACCACCACCCCCGGCCTCCCCGCTCCCACACTCCAAGCCGGCTGCGCACCCTGAAGCCAGTTTGGTTCCGGACTGTGCCCAGAGACCAACTGCACATGCTCATGCTCCACACTCTGCATTTTCTCACCCTCGTGTCCCGCCCCGATACCAAATTGCGGAACTATTTACCACCTGTCGAGGGTGAGGAGCCCCGCTGGGCCAGTCTTTATTCCACCTTGGTCCCATGGCCTGCCAGTGCCAGCTTCTATTCCGCCTTCATGGAGCCATGAGCACGGGTGTCCACCTGGCGTGGTTCACCCCCATACCCGAGTCCTGCCCCTTCTGCGTCGTGAGGGAGACCCTGGTGCAAGCCTATCTTGAATGTGCCTGGTTGCAGCCCCTATTCCGGCTCCTCCTCGTCAACCTCTTCCTGGCCCTGGCCAAAGGCACCATCTACAATACCAGGAGGAGGATGCTAGACGAGGGGTGCTCCGTGACTGTGTGGCCTATTTCCATTCCTCCCTGGTCTCATACATCTGGGCAGAGTTCCTCTGGGTGGCATCCGCTGGCTCCCTTGACAGCTTTGAGGAGCAGTGGGAGCTGTCCGGGGTTCTCTGTTCAGTGTACCCCTCTGTACCCCTAGTTTTGAACCTATGACCTTCACTCCTGTCCCTGTTATTCCTTAGTTGTCCCCCGTCTTTATTTGGTTCCTGGGTCCAGTGGTCCCTCCTGCTCGGCTGGGGGAGGGGCCTTTAGAAGTCCCAGGATTTCCAATAAGGCCTCACTACAGTTACTGATTGCAGAATACAGTAAATTTGTTGCAAAAAAGTGGTTTATAGCATCAAATGAACCAACCACTATCAGAATTCAATGCAACTACAGTCCACGCACGCCCCAGGCTAGTCTAAGCAGTGTCAGTAATTCCCAGACACCTGGCCAACCCTAAGCTCAGCCTCAACAAGCAAGTCAGTGTATAAACTCTGCAGCAGTAGCTCAAACTGCAGCTCAGGAATAAAACAAAAATCTGACAGGAGCAATTTAAGAATTTAGTCTCCAGTTGGGGTTTAACAGCCAGATGCTTCCAAACCCTCCCAGGGTACAACTTTTATTATTATTTGCACCTGGGCAGCACCTACTGAGATATGGGTCCCATGGTGCTAGGCGCGGGACAGACCCAGACTGAGATCAGGGCTCCCATTGTATGGGGCATGGTGCATACCCATCCGAGATCTGGGACCCCATTGTGCCGAGCTCTGCACAGATCCTGCCAATATCAGGGCACCCATTGTGCCCGCTGCTGCACAGGACCCTGACAGAGATCAAGGACCAACCACATTGCACAGGTCTTGACTTAGATCAGGGTCCTTGCTGGGTGTTGCACAGACACAGAGTGAGGTTCAAAAGGGATTTTTCTTAATGCCAGGTGTGACACTCTCTACCTCAGAGCAGCACCCTGGAACCCTCATATTCACCTCTGACATATCATTGTGATGTGTTTTGTACACAGTCTGCCTTGTGAGGTATCTTTTTTAAAATTCTTGCTCCGTTGAACATTAATCTCCTGTTGGATTATATGTGCTATGATTGTATGTGAAGTTGTGAAGTATTGCTGGATGTGTTACTGAAATATGTTGTGAGGTTGGGGACACCCACAACCAGCCTTTCAGGCACAACAATGGAGTAGCCGGACAGCTGTTCATGGCTCATCAACACCCACCAAGGAAAGAATCCACTATCCCAAAGACTGTACGCAATGGAGACTTCTCAGAGAGATCACGTAAGCAATGGAAACTGCTTGACCCATGGGGACTGACTGACCCCCATGTAGCAGCATAGATCTTTTCAGTAAGCTGCAAGAAACTATAAAGAGGGGAAGAGAATCATCACTTGGCCTCACTCCCCCCACTACTCAACACTTGGAAACATGTCTGGTGGACAAAGATTTTGAACTGGGCGGGGGGTCCAAAGCTGGAGGAGAGTCCCAGCCTATGTATTGTAACAGGTTTCAGAGTAGCAGCCGTGTTAGTCTGTATCTGCAAAAAGAAAAGGAGTACTTGTGGCACCTTAGAGACTAACAAATTTATTTGAGGATAAGCTTTCGTGAGCTACAGCTCACTTCATCGGATGCATTCAGTGGAAAATACAGTGGGGAGATTTATATACACAGAGAACATGAAACAATGGGTGTTACCATACACACTGTAACCAGAGTGATCAGGTAAGGTGAGCTATTACCAGCAGGAGAATGGGGAGAAAAAACTTTTGTAGTGATAATCAAGGTGGGCCATTTCCAGCAGTTGACAAGTACGTGTGAGGAACGGGGGGTGGGGGGGGGGAAGGGGGGAATAAACATGGGGAAATTGTTTTACTTTGTGTAATGACACATCCACTCCCAGTCTTTATTCAAGCCTAAATTAATTGTATCCAGTTTGCAAATTAATTCCAATTCTCTTGTTGGAGTCTGTTTCTGAAGTTTTTTTGTTGAAGAATTGCCATTTTGGGGTCTGTAATTGCGTGACCAGAGAGATTGAAGTGTTCTCCGACTGGTTTTTGAATGTTATAATTCTTGACATCTGATTTGTGTCCATTTATTCTTTTACGTAGAGACTGTCCAGTTTGGCCAATGTACATGGCAGAGGGGCATTGCTGGCACATGATGGCATATATCACATTGGTAGATTTGCAGGTGAACGAGCCTCTGATAGTGTGGCTGATGTGATTAGTGAAAAACTTTTTCACTAGGAGGGTAGCCTTCAGCAGGTGGGTACTGTAGTTGTAAGAACGCTTGATAGAGATCTTGTAGGTGTTTGTCTCTGTCTGAGGGGTTGGAGCAAATGCGGTTGTATCATAGAGCTTGGCTGTAGACAATGGATCATGTGATGTGGTCTGGATGAAAGCTGGAGGCATGCAGGTAGGCATAGCGGTCAGTAGATTTCCAGTATAGGGTGGTGTTTATGTGACCATCGCTTATTAGCACCGTAGTGTCCAGGAAGTGGATCTCTTGTGTGGACTGGTCCAGGCTGAGGTTGATGGTGGGATGGAAATTGTTGAAATCATGGTGGAATTCCTCAAGGGCTTCTTTTCCATGGGTCCAGATGATGAAGATGTCATCAATATAGCGCAAGTAGAGTAGGGGCATGAGGGGACGAGAGCTGAGGAAACGTTGTTCTAAGTCAGCCATAAAAACGTTGGCATCCTGTGGGGCCATGCGGGTACGCATAGCTTTGAAGGTATACATTGTCCCCAAATGTGAAATAGTTATGGGTGAGGACAAAGTCACCAAGTTCAGCCACCAGGCTAGCCGTGACATTATCAGGGATAGTGTTCCTGATGGCTTGTAGTCCACCTTTGTGTGGAATGTTGGTGTAGAGGGCTTCTACATCCATAGTGGCCAGGAGGGTGTTTTCAGGAAGACCACCGAGGGATTGTAGTTTCCTCAGGAAGTAGTTGTGTCTCGAAGATAGCTGGGAGTGCTGGTAGCGTAGGACCTGAGGAGGGAGTCTACTTAGCCAGACAATCCTGCTGTCAGGGTGCCAATGCCTGAGACGATGGGGCGTCCAGGATTTCCAGGTTTATGGATCTTGGGTAGCAGATAGAATGCCCCAGGTCGGGGATCCAGGGGTCTGTCTGTGCGGATTTGATCTTGTGCTTTTTCAGGGAGTTTCTTGAGCAAATGGTGTAGTTTCTTTTGGTAACTCTCAGTGGGATCAGAGGGTAATGGCCTGTAGAAAGTGGTGTTGGAGAGCTGCCGAGCAGCCTCTTGTTCATATTCCGACCTATTCATGATGACAACAGCACCTCCTTTGTCAGCCTTTTCGATTATGATGTCAGAGTCGTTTCTGAGGCTGTGGATGGCATTGTGTTCTGCACGGCTGAGGTTATGGGGCAAGTGATGCTGCTTTTCCACAAGTTCAGCCCGTGCACGTCGGCGGAAGCACTCGATGTAGAAGTCCAGTCTGCTGTTTCGACCTTCAGGAGGAGTCCACCCAGAATCCTCCTTTTTGTAGTGTTGCTAGGGAGGTCTCTGTGGGTTAGTATGTTGTTCGGAGGTGTGTTGGAAATAGTCCTTGAGTCGGAGACGTCGAAAATAGGATTCTAGGTCACCACAGAACTGTATCACGTTCGTGGGGGTGGAGGGGCAGGAGAGGCCCCGAGATAGGACAGATTCTTCTGCTGGGCTAAGAGTCTAGTTGGATAGATTAACAATATTGCTGGGTGGGTTAAGGGAATCACTGTTGTGGCCCCTTGTGGCATGCAGTAGTTTAGATAATTTAGTGTCCTTTTTCTTTTGTAGAGAAGCAAAGTGTGTGTTGTAAATGGCTTGTCTAGTTTTTGTAAAGTCCAGCCACGAGGAAGTTTGTGTGGAAGGTTGGTTTTTTACGAGAGTTTCCAGTTTTGAGAGCTCATTCTTAATCGTTCCCTGTTTGCTGTAGAGGATGTTGATCAGGTGGTTCCGCCGTTTCTTTGAGAGCGTGTGGCACATTGGATGCATACAGTGGAAAATAAAGTGGGGAGATTTATATTTTCCACTGAATGCATCCGATGAAGTGAGCTGTAGCTCACGAAAGCTTATGCTCAAATATATTTGTTCGTCTCTAAGGTGCCACAAGTACTCCTTTTCTTTCAGCCTACGTATTGAGGACCTGTTTGTACCATCTGTCGGGGGAGACACCGCTTGATTCAAATCCTGTTTAGTTTGTCCAATGTAAACTGCAAGTCTATTTTTGTTGCTTAAGTAACCACCTCCGATCTCTACACTTGCCACTTATAATCTGTCTTTGTGTAGGTAATAAACCTCTTCTATATTTTACCTAAAACAGTGTGTTTTGGTTGAAATGCTTGGAAAATCTGCTCAGCTTACAAAGGGTGGTGCACGTCCAGTTTCCTTTGTAGAAGTGCTGAACTGGGTAATGAACTAACACTTGCCAGGCTTCTGACCAGGGCAAGACCATACAGCTGTGAGGTGCAAGGCTGGGAAGCTGGGGGTGGGGGAGTTGCTGGAACCTCGCTATTGTTGGTTCATGAGTGGCCGGGAGAAGCATTCATGGAACTCAGCTGGGTATTTCCCTGCTGGTGGATGGCTGTGTCAGTGCAGTGCCTATCAGAGGTGTATAGCTTGACATCAGCATCACAGTGTGAGAGGCAGCCTAGACTGGTGGGAAATAGGGGCTCAGCAGCCCCACACTTCATGTTGCACACCGGGGACCTCATCACAGTAATATCTTGTATGGAACCATCTTCTGTTGCAGAGGGAGAGAAGCTTTCACGCGGCTGTTGGATGGACGCCAGGCTAAACAGCTCCAAATGCCGGTCCCTCGCCTGTGTTTCCATGCAAGAATTAAGGTCATCCAGAGTTTTGTTTACTGACTGAGAGCCAGACCCACTTCCTGGCTTTCTCCCATTCCTGGGAAAGGGGCAGCTCAGCCTGTTGCCTTCCATTTCCATCAGAGTCAGATGGAAATGCAGGCTCCAAACTGGCTCCTGAGACAGTCACAAGCTCCCTGTCAGTCAGATGGGACTGTCTGAAGGAGGAAAGATTCTCCATTGCCTGCATATGGCAAACTCATTCACACCAATGCAAAGCGTACAACGCAATTGAGCCAGAATAGCAGCTCCAGACCCTTTTTGCACTGGTGCAAATGACGACACAACATGGTTCTGTTCCCTGTGTTCAATATCTTCAACAATGATTTAGATAATTGCATGGAAAGTACATTTATACAGTTTGTGTATTCTGTGTGATACCAAGTTGAGAGGGGTTGCAAGTGCTTTGGAGGATAGAATTAAAATTCAAAATGATCTGGAGAAACTGGAGAAATGGTCTGAAGTAAACAGGATGAAATTCAATAAGGACAAATGCAAAGTGCTCCACTTAGGAAAGAACAATCAGTTGCACACACACAAAATGAGAAATGACTGCCTAGGAAGGAGTACTGCGGAAAGGGATCTCGGGGTTCTAGGGGATCACAAGTTAAAGATGAGTTAACAGTGTTGCAAAACAAGCAAACGTCATTCTGGGATCTGTTAGCAGGAGTGTTGTAAGCAAGACATGAGAAGTAATTCTTCCGCTCTACTCTGCACTGATTAGGCCGCAAATGGAGTATTGTGTCCAGTTCTGGGCCCCACATTTCAGGAAAGATGTGGAGAAATTGGAGCAAGTCCAGAGAAGAGCAAGAAAAAAAACATGAGCTATGAGGGAAGATTGAAAACACTGGGATTGTTCAGTCTGGAGAAGAGAAGACTGAGAGGGGACATGATAACAGTTTTCAAGTACATAAAAGGTTGTTACAAAGAGGAGGAAGAAAAATTGTTCTTCTGAACGACTGAGGATAGAACAAGGAGAAATGGGCTTAAATTGCAGCAAGGGCGGTTTAGACTGAACATTAGGAATCCCTTCCTGTCAGGGTGGTTAATCACTTGAATAATTTGCCTAGGGAGGCTGTGGAATCTCCAGCACTGGAAAAAACAACGAGGAGGACTTGTGGCACCTTAGAGACTAACAAATTTAGTTGGGCATAAGCTTTTGTGGGCTAAAACCCACTTCATCAGATGCATGGAGTGGAAAATATAGTAGGAAGATATATATATATATAGTGCATGAAAAGACGGGAGTTGCCTTACCAAGTGTGGGGTCAATTCTAACGAGACAATTCAATTAAAGTGGGATATTATCAACAGGAGAAAACATCACTTTTGTAGTGGTAATCAGGGTGGCCCATTTCAAACAGTTGACAAGAAGGTGTGAGTAACCGTGGGGGAAATTAGCATGGGGAAATTTAGTTTTTGTAGTGACCCATCCAGTAGTGGGAGGGATAACTCAGTGGTTTGTGCATTGGCCTACTAAACCCAGGGTTGTGAGTTCAATCCTTGAGGTGGCCATTTGGGGATTAGTCCTGCTTTGAGTAGGGGATTGGTCTAGATGACCTCCTGAGGTCCCTCCCAACCCTGATATTCTATGATCCACTCCCAGTCTTTTTTCAGGCCTAATTTCATGGTGTCCAGTTTGCAAATGAACTCCAGTTCTGCAGTTTCTTGTTGGATTCTGTTTCTGAAGTTTGTTTGTTGAAGAATTGCCACTTTTAAGTCTGTTATTGAGTGTCCAGGGAGGTTGAAGTGTTCTCCAAGTGGTTTTTGAATGTTATAATTCTTGACATTGGATTTGTGTCCATTTATTCTTTTGCATAGAGATTGTCCGGTCTGGCCAATGTACATGGCAGAGGGGCATTGGAGGTTTTCAAGATCAGATTAGACAAACCCCTGCCAGGGATGGTCTAGATAATACTTAGTCTTGCCATGGGTGCAGGGGACTGGACTAGATGACCTCTTGAGGTCCCTCCAGTCCTACGATTCTATGATTCTATGGCTGAGAATCAGCCCAGTGCCTTATTGCCTCAGGTCTTCCAAAGCAGGAGACAGATTGCCAGGGGACCAATTCCCCATGTTTCTCTTTGTGCACCGGACCCGGGGTGGGAGCAGAGAGTTCAGGATTTCAGGTCTATGCTCTACTTGGAAGAAGGCTGAGGAAGGGGTTACCAGGCTGCCCTGGGGAGAAGAGAAGAGGACCTCCAATTGCTGAGGACAGAATGATTCACTCTGCAGCTGTGGATAGATGTAACCCTTCTGCCAGTCAGAATTGGCAGCAAAAAGGGCTGGGCTCAGTATCTAGGGGTTCCTTTTCAACAATACAACACAAAACTGGCTCCAGTCCCCACCCAGTGACCTGGGACAATTACACACCACCCCCTGGGCGCCTTGAAGAGGCAATACTTCCCCACTCGCAAGCACAGAGTCTGAGTGTAGCAAAGAAACTTTTAAATAAAAGGAGGGAAGTAACTTGGCATTAATTTGGGAAAACACCACAAACAGAGTTCATGCACATAAACCCCATGAGCAAAAGACCCACCCCCAAGTGGGTTGGCCAGTGTCCTTTTCCCTCAAGTTCAGCAACCCAAAAGTCCCTTCAACCTGCCTGTCCCTTCTCTGCACCCCACTCACAGTTGCTGTCCTTGGTCAGTGCAGCCCCAGAGTTCAGAGGTGCATCTGCAGAGTTCACCTCCCACCCAGGGGCTGGGGTAAAGAGGCCCCTTTCTCACTCTGCTGTCCAGGCACTCACTCACCACTCCTCTCCACTGGCTGCCCTGCTGGATGCAACATCTTCAGCAGGGACGTCCTTAGGATTTATGGGGCCCTACGCAGTATTGTTAAACTGGTGCCCCTATGCCCGACAGCAGCCCGGGCTCACAGCCCGGGGGGGAGGGACAAGGCAGTAAAGGATAGCGAGCCGCCCGGCCCGCCTCATGGCAGCAGAGAGTCACAGTTCCCCACAGAGACCCCCGTACCCTCTCCTTCAGGCAGAATGTGCAGCACCGACGCATTCGGCTCTGTGAATACGGGCCCTTCCTAAGCAGACTGGAGCGCGCACTGGGTGTGCGGGAGCCAACCCGCTCTTACCTGCTGTCATGGGCGGTGGGTGAAACTGTCACTCGGGGATGTTAGCTCCCCAGCCCACCTCTGGCCCCGCCCATACTCCACACCTGCTCCGCCCCAGACCCCGCCCCCACTCTGCCCAGGCCCCGCCCTCTCCCCACTGTCTCCCTCCTCTCTTCCCTCTCCCTTCCTGATCACCCCCTTCCAGTCAAATTCCTGAACCCAAATGAAGCAAATGACATATGAAAAAAACACTCTTCTGCCATTTCTTTCTCAAGAAAATGGAGCATGTTTCCCACCGCACGCCAGAAGGTGAAGACTGGACAGGCAGAAGGTACCTAATTAAAAGCGCTAAAGTTGAGAATAAAAAACATCAGTCACGGGTTTTTTGATATGCCCTGAAGTTTATCAGAAATTTATTTGCAAAAACTTTGTCGTAAGGGCGAGTCAGCCGTCTTGCTGAATACAACGTTAAATATTATGGAATACATGATGCAGCTCTTCTCTGTTTCACATTGTCTCAATCAGTTTGTCTAAGCTGATTTTATATTTTAAATGTACTCTTAAGCCTTCAGAAATTAATCATTCCCGATGACTACACATTTACCTCACTGAAACAAAGACATTATTTTCAATTAATCAGTCACAGAGGTTTCAGGTGTTCATAACAACGTACATTGCTTTTAGAAAAAGGGAACCCTCATTTACTTTGTGTGATCTCCAGAACAATAGACATGTTTATGAAATATCACCAACTTTAAAAAATATGTTTCCAAAGATTTTAGGCATCACAAAGGATTTGATATCTCAGGAAGGTTCTGATTTTGCTGGAGGGTTCTCTTAAAACTAGTTCATTCAATAGTCAGAAGTAAAGAAATGGAAACTCGTTGTCCATCTATCTGGCAGGAAAGGGGTGGACAAGGAACCGGGAGGGTGGATGGGAGCTGATGGGAGAAACGGATGGAACGGCAGGGAACTGTGATTCTCCGCTGCCGTGAGGAGGGCCGAGTGGGTCGGTATCCTTTGCTGCCTCGTCCCCCCCCCCCGGGCTGTGAGCCCGGGCTGCCATCGGGCATAGGGGCACCAGTTTAATAAGAGGGGGACACGATTCATGTCAGTAGGAGTTTCATAGATTCATAGATATTAAGGTCAGAAGGGGCCATTATGATCATCTAGTCTGACCTCTTGCACAACGCAGGCCACCGAATCTCACCCACCCACTCCTGCGATAAACCTCTCTCCTAGTCCCCAACTCCAACCACTAGACCCCTCTCCTCCCAGAGCCAGGACAGAACCCAGTTATCCTGGCTCCCAGCCCCCCTGCTGTAACCATTGGATAGGATACAGAGGGCCCTAGACAAATTAGAGGATTGGGCCAAAAAAATCTGATGAGGTTCAACAAGGGAGGGATAGCTCAGGGGTTTGAGCATTGGCCTGCTAAACTGAGGGTTGTAAGTTCAATCCTTGAGTGGACCATTTAGGGATCTGGGGCAAAAATTCGGGATTGGTCCTTCTTTGAGCAGGGGGTTAGACTAGATGACCTCCTGAGGTCCCTTCCAACCCTGATATTCTATAATTCTACAGGACAAGTGCAGAGTCCTGCATTTAGGACGGAAGAATCCCATGCACTGCTACAGACTAGGGACCGAATGGCTCGGCAGCAGTTCTGCAGAAAAGGACCTAGGGGTTACAGTGGACGAGAAGCTGGACATGAGTCAACAGTGTGCCCTTGTTGCCAAGAAGGCCAATGGCATTTTGGGATGTATAAGTAGGGACATTGCAAGCAGATCGAGAGACGTGATCGTTCCCCTCTATTCGACATTGGTGAGGCCTCATCTGGAGTACTGTGTCCCGTTTTGGGCCCCACACTACAAGAAGGATGTGGAAAAATTGGAAAGAGTCCAGCGGAGGGCAACAAAAATGATTAGGAGACTGGAACACATGACTTATGAGGAGAGGCTGAGGAAACTGGGATTGTTTAGTCTGCGGAAGAGAAGAATGAGGGGGGATTTGATAGCTGCTTTCAACTACCTGAAAGGTGGTTCCAAAGAGGATGGATCTAGACTGTTCTCAGTGGTAGTGGATGACAGGACAAGGAGTAATGGTCTCAAGTTGCAGTGGGGGAGGTTTAGGTTGAATATTAGGAAAAACTTTTTCACTAGGAGGGTGGTGAAACACTGGAATGCGTTACCTAGGGAGGTGGTGGAATCTCCTTCCTTTGAGGTTTTTAAGGTCAGGCTTGACAAAGCCCTGGCTGGGATGATTTAGTTGGGGATTGGTCCTGCTTTGAGCAGGGGGTTGGACTAGATACCTCCTGAGGTCCCTTCCAACCCTGATAGTCTGTGATTCATTGGACACCACTTCACCTGGCAGGCTGGGGCACATACCCCAGTCACATGAGGGGAATCTCCCGGGGTGGAGGCGCTTATCTGATGCACAGTGACATAAGAACCCTTTGGACATAGAGTTGCTGTGTGTGTGTGTGTGTGTGTGTGTGTGTTGGAGGAGACAATCCCTGCTCTGTGTGTGTGTGTGTGTGTGTGTGTGTGTGTGCGTGTTCCCTCACACCCAAGACACGTGGGGGCGGAGGAGTTACTCAGTCCCATGGTTGTGTCCATTCCAGCCGGCAGTCGTGGGAGCTCTGCTCACGCATGTTTCCTGTGAGTCTCAGGTTGCACCTGTATGGAGTAGCGCAGTGGAAAGTGTCTGCACTACTTTGTATGAAGACCGTGTGTGCCTCAGTTTCCCATATGTGCTGCGCTGGCCCCTAGGGGCTGGAAAAGGGCTGTTTTCTCTCGGGCAGGCTGCCACCCAGAGGATCCCTGGCTGTCTCGCTTTGGGGCCAGTGTCACTGGCGAGTCCATGAAGACAATGGCAAAGCCAACCTGCCGGGACATTTCTGACCTAGCAACTAATGCCCAGGGTGACCCCCCCCTTGCAGGAAGCCAGCTGGAAGAGCGGGAGCCAAGGGCGGACACACTTGGCTGGGGCTCGGAGCTGCCCACGGCCCAAGCTGTAGCCTCCGGCTCTCTGGGCTGACCAAGGACTGGCCATGCTGGGTGCAGCCACCTGAGAAACCTGCCTGCCCTTCCCCCACCAGCTGGGAGCCCCAGCAGATGCTGGGGGGGCAGTGCCCCCTTTGGGTGTTCACGTCTCCCTCAGGTGCCCATCTCAAGTGGAGTCGCTGGAGGGAGGGGGCTGGAGGTGCTGAGGTTCGGTCCCAGGAGACGGTGAAGCTGCGTGGCTTCCCCGGTGACACAGCGAGACCCTAATGGTGCTGGCCTGCTGTAGGATGGGTGGGTTCTGGTACAGCCCAGGCAAAGCGCCCCGGGCCGGGTCAATGTACAGACCTGAACATCCCCCGCTGGGGAATGAGCTCAGACTCACACCCGCCCCTGGCTGCCCTGTGGGGCTGGACTCCTGAATCTGCGCACCCTGGGGGGGTAGGAGGTCCCAGAATAGGCCACAGGTCGCCCTCCGGCACACAGAGTGAAAAACTGGACCAAGAACACTTGTGGGTCAAACTTCAGATTTCTGGTTAGATAGATAGATAGATAGATAGAAGGAGGGAGTGTGTGGGGATAGATAGATAGAGGGAGGGAGGGTATGCGGATAGATAGATACATAGATATTTAAATGATGGCTTCAACCACTTGGCAACGGGGACATTTTGGGTTTAAATGGTGGGTGTTCCATTAAAAATATGTTTCCAAAAACTTAAATAAATGGCGGGTGGGCCAGGATCTTCTTAATCCTTCCCCCCACCCCTCCGCCACTGGCCAAACACAAAAATGATGGGGGTGTTGACCCAACAAGCGGAAGGAGAGCAGGACGGGGTGTGTGGGGAGCGGGCAGCCTGGGAGATTTGGGGAGCGGGACAGGGGGAGAGGAGATTTGGGGAGAGGGACGGAGGGCAGCATGGGAGACTTGGGGAGTGGGACGGGGGGCAGCGCGGGAGATTTGGGGAGGAAATGCTGGCAGAATTGGGGGCAGAAGGCTGGAGCCCAGAGCGAGGGCAGTGGGCACCCGAACCAGGAGCTGCTTGAAGCGGATGCCATGTAAACGCCTGGCCTGGGGCTGAAACCACAGAACAGGCCCAGCAGGGCGAGCTGCCAGCGCATGGAGTGCAAGGCAAGGTGGGGGGCTGCGTTGGTGGGGAAGAGTCTTTGTGGGTCAAGCCAAGGGGCGGGCGGGGTCTGTGTAACCCCCACTGGAGGGCCCGAGCCGGGCTTGGCCTGCGTTAGGCCCGTGCAATGCTATTGTTACGGGGCAGGGGAGCCAGGAGTCCACATTGCCCCCCGTGGAGTTTTAAAAAACCCCAAAAGGGAAGTTTTAAAAAACCCCAAATCACCAACTTTCAACCCACCCTCCTCCCCTCCTGACCTGTTTTTCTTTTACCAAAAACGGGTTTGGAAAATTTTGTTTTTTTGTTTTTTCACTGCCCCTCCCCGCACCAAAAAAAAAAAAAAAAAAAAGGCGGGAAAAGCAGGAACCAGAACATTTGTGGCTCAGGTTTTTGTTTTCCGGTTAAAACCCAGCAGGTTTCAGTTTTTGAACGTGGCAGGAGAATATTCGCTGCCTTTCTTCCCTATTTCTAACCAAAACCTCGAATGTTTTTGTTTTAGTGGAACCCAAAAATCGTTTTCGAAAATGGCATTTTTTGCATTACTCCTGATTTACACCACGGTGAGTGCGGGGGCATCGGGCCCATTGACTCCGGTGGAGTTACTCCTGATTTACACCGGGGGGGAATGGCATCTTGACACCCATGGAGTTACTCTGGATTTACATCACAGAGGGGGAATTGGCCCCATTGACCCCCTGGAGTTACACCAGATTAAAACCAGGGTGAGTGAGGTGGAATCAGCCCCATTGAGTCCAAGGGAGTTATTCCTGCTTTACACCAGGGGGAGGGGGAATCAGCCCCTTGACACCCATGGAGTTACTCCTGATTTACATCAGAGAGGGGAATCGCCCCCACCCCCGAGTCACTCCTGATTTACACCAGGGGCCGGGAGGGGAGTCTGGTTCGAAGGCGGGTGGGCCAGCACGACAGCTGGGACAAACCACTAAGACTCGGGCCCGCGGTTTTGCTCGGGTCCCTTTATTTGCTGTGGTTCCCGGCTGCCAGCCCCACATGCTGGGCTGTGCCGGGCTCGTTAACCAGCGCAGAGCCCAGGGCGGAGCCTGCCGGTGCGTGTGCCACGCCGAGGGGGGCGCGGTCATGGCTTTGCCTGCTCAGCTCAGTGGGCGACGCCGGGAGGATTCTGGCCCAGCCCCTCTCCCGTTCCCGGCTGCTGCTCCGTGATCAGGGCCATGTAGACCTCAGCTGCAGCAGCCGCCAACTGGAAAGACTTGCAGGCCGGTGCCAGAGCCCGGAGCGCCTCCTCCAGGTGCCCGGCGGCTGCTGCCAGGGCGTTCCTAGCCCGGCGCCCCGTGAGGGCATCGAGCAGGTAGTCGCTCAGGCTCTGCACCACACCGGTCCCGGAGAAGGGGCCGTTCTCGGGGGGCCCTGCAGCCGTTTCCCCAGCTGGGCCCCCAGGGGCGACACAAGCAGACACGGCCCTGGCGATCTCCTCACTGCTCCGGCGCAGGGCGTCCATCGGCAGGCGCAGCACCGGGGAGGCCTCCGCCTCCCGAAGAGCCGCCTCCAGCCGCTCGGGGAGGCCGGCGTTCCGCAGCAGCACGGCCACCACGGGGCCACCCACGCTGCCGAAGATCCCCAGGGTGGCCTGGTGGAACTCCCGGACGATGGCCCCCTTCTCCTGCAGCGAGGTGTGGGGGGAGGCCATGCGGGCATACAGGTCCCGGCTGGTGTTCTTCTGCACGTGTCTGTCCGTCTGCTCCGCTGTGGCGTGCATCTCCTGCGCTGCCCGCAGCAGGCGCTCCAGGTTCTCCCCCACGCCAACATCACCCCCCACCGGTTCCAGGGACACGCTGGTGTCAAGGTGCTGGGTGAGGATGCGGAGCATCACGTGGGTGGCCGAGATGCATCCTTGCAGGGAGTCGAGCAGCGACTGGCTGGCGCGCACGAGCCTCTCCCTTTCACTCTCTGTGCCGGAGAACAGGGAGAGCATCGCGGGGCTGGGAAACAAAGCAGAGAGCGTGGGTGAGGGAGTGAAAGAGTTTCCCCTCCAGGATCCCCAGCGCAAGGACAAGGGAATGTGTGATGGAACCGATAGGGAGCCCCTGTGAAATGGAGTAGAGGGAATGCTGTTTCACAACAACCCTGGGATTTGCCTGTAGAACTCACTGCCTCATGATCTCGCTGATACCAAGAGCCCAGCAAGACCCAGAAAGGGATCTGACATTGATATGGCTAATGAGGAGAGCCAGAATGACATTAGAAAATAAATTTTTTTTGTTAAGTTTGATAAGATTGAACAGTCTCATGCTCCAGGGCATGACCCCACCTCTAACGGCTGTCAGGCAGGAACTGTCCCTGCTGTCAGAATCTCTCTAACCTGCTACTGTGGGGTTCTCTGAAGCATCTGCTACCATCACTATCAGAGACAGGACACAGTCAAAGGGCCTCTGGGCTGAGCCAGTCTGGCCAGTCCGACAGTCCTAGTTGCGCAAAATAAAATGTCGTCCAACTGCTCTTCCTGATTTCAATGCACTGAAAGTGCACAGACAAAGCCAGGAAGGCCCAAGACCTCACAAGAAAGCCAGTGGTTTATGGATCTCCAGCTCAGGCATGTTTTGAGCAAGTTTCAGCGCAAGGGAGGCAAGAACAAAGCACCACAAACTTGCCACAGCGAGATGTTTTCCGCCACTCGAAAACGCTGGGGGCCGATTCCCAAAGCACCCAGCAGCGTCATCTTCGCCACGGAAAGAAGGGTCCTGACCTTCAGAGGTATTTCGGCTCCTAACTCCCTTTGGAATCACCAGAAAGGAGGAGCCAAAATCCCTTTAAGCTGACAGCTGCGCAGGCTGAGTTTGGTGATGGGGGGAGCCTCTTGTATCTTTGTTGTGACAGTTCTGTCTTCTGTCCCCAGTGCCTGGAGTCCCAGGGGGATGGGGAACTCCCAGTTACCCCAGCTTGTGGCCCCTGCCCCGGTGTGGAAAACCGCAGGGCAGGGCAGCCCCAGGAAGCCCAGACACCAAGAACCACTAGGCCCAGCCCCACCTGGATTCTTTCTTAAAATCTCCTGCTTTTCAGCCTTCTCATGTTTTTTCCTTAACCTCAGGCAGCAAGGGGCTGCCCAGAGCCAGGGAAGGAGCTGGAGCAGGCCCTACTATACCAGGAGTCCAGTGGGTACGGCACTGGGCCGGGAGTCAGAGCGGACGGGTTCTCTTGCCAGTTCTAACACATGGACATTAGGGAAACCCCCTCCTTTCTCTGCTGACCCACCCGACCTTTGTCTATCTCGTCTGGACTGCGACCCATTCAGAGCAGGGCCTGTCTCTCGCTGTGTCTGGGCAGCAGCCGGCATGAGGGGGTCCTGATCTCAGCTGGGGCAGGGCCGGTCTCTCGCTGTGTGTCTGGGGAGCACCTGGCACAACGGGGCCCTGATCTCAGCTGGGGCAGGGCCTGTCTCTCTCCGGGTCTGGGCAGCGCCTGGCACGATGGGGCCCTGATCTCAGCTGGGGCAGGGCCGGTCTCTCGCTGTGTGTCTGGGCAGCACCTGGCACAACGGGGCCCTGATCTCAGCCAGGGCAGGGCCGGTCTCTCGCTCTTGACTAAGAATTGGGAATCTCATGCCTGGGTCTCTCTGGACTACATTTATTTAAAAAAAAAAAAAAATCAAAGAGTGCGTTCAATTAAAGAAACCTGGCTGTCCCTCCTTCCCAGGGTGACTGTCCCGCCCGGCAGAGGCCAGCGGTAGTGATGGTGAGGTACAGGGGCACTGCTGGGCTAGAGGGGGGTGTGCAAAGCCTGTCAGTGAGTTACCCGCTTTGCGGCTGCCGTGGGCCCGAGAGAGCGAGGCTGCGAACTGGAGGCCGCGCCATTGGGGTGAAGCCCGGGGAGAGGGCGTGTGGAAACGACAGGGGAGTCTCTGGTACGTCGACACTGGAATAAAAGCCCCGTGGAACGGCCGGCGTCTGGTCTGACTCAGGCTGGGGGGCTAAAAATTGCCGTGTAGACATCTGGGCTCAGGCTGGAGCCCGGGCCCTGGGACCCTCCCCCCAGGCACAGTCCCCGCACTTGGGCTCCAGTCCAAGCCTGCACGTCTACAGGACGAGTTTGCAGCCCGGCAGGCCAGCCGAGGGTGTTTAATTGCAGTGCAGACATACCCCCAAGGGCCTGCACTGCACCCAGGCGGAGGGGGCGGAGGGGGGGGTCCCGGCCCTCCGTAGCCGGCTCGGAGACGGAGGAGGGGGCGTTGGGGGGGGGGGGGTTCCGGCCCTCCGCAGCCGGCTCCGAGCCGGGGGGGGGGGGGCGCGCCGGCCCTCCGCAGCCGGCTCCGAGCCGGGGGGGGGGGGGGGGGGAGCGCGTCGGCCCTCCGCAGCCGGCTCCGAGCCGGGGGACGGGGGGGGGGAGCGCGTCGGCCCTCCGCAGCCGGCTCCGAGCCGGGGGACGGGGGGGGGGGGGGGCGCGTCGGCCCTCCGCAGCCGGCTCCGAGCCGGGGGACGGGGGGGGGGGGGGGGCGCGTCGGCCCTCCGCAGCCGGCTCCGAGCCGGGGGACGGGGGGGGGGGGGCGCCGGCCCTCCGCAGCCGGCTCCGAGCCGGGGGGGACGGGGGGGGGGGACGGGGGGACGGGGCGCCGGTCCTCCGCAGCCGGCTCCGAGCCGGGGGGGACGGGGGCG
Organism: Natator depressus; assembly: GCF_965152275.1. Taxonomy (NCBI): domain Eukaryota; kingdom Metazoa; phylum Chordata; order Testudines; family Cheloniidae; genus Natator; species Natator depressus. The sequence continues at coordinate 15,440,289 of NC_134257.1, forward strand.
CCGGTCCTCCGCAGCCGGCTCCGAGCCGGGGGGGACGGGGGCGCCGGCCCTCCGCAGCCGGCTCCGAGCCGGGGGGGACGGGGGCGCCGGCCCTCCGCAGCCGGCTCCGAGCCGGGGGGGACGGGGGCGCCGGCCCTCCGCAGCCGGCTCCGAGCCGGGGGGACCCCAGAAAGGGGCCGGGGGCTCTCACCTGTAGCGGCGCGGCGAGTCTGCTGGCCCGGCAGGCAGACGAGCGGACGGCGCCCCGCTCTCCGGCTCTCCTTATAAAGCTCCCGTTCGGCCGGAAAGTGAAAGTTGGCCCAAGCAGCCGGGGCTCGCTGGCTCCAGACCTGATTTAGCTACTGGAGCCCCCCCCGCCACCCCTGTGACTGAGGCGAAACCAGGACTTGGAAACCAGCCAGACGCCGTTTCCTGGAAACCACGTGGGGAACTGGAAGCCAGGAGCCCCCCCCCCAACAACCCAGCACCCCCCCAACCCAACACCCCCATCCCGCGATTGGCTGCCTTAGTGGTCCTCAGCCTTTCCATCTTCTAGCAGCCTCCTGCTAGCCGGGAGATTCCGCTCCCCCCCCCTCCCCCCAGAGCAGGAGGCAGCTGGAGTGGGGGTCCCCGGGGTCAGTGGCCCCCCCCAGCAATCAGGAACCTTGGTTTCTGCAGTGAGGAGTTAGGTGCTTATGAACAATCCCATCACCCCCCCCACCCCCCGCGCGCCTCTTTAGGCCCCTGAATCCCTTCAGAAAGCCGGCCCTTGTCTCCACCAGTAGCCCCACCAGTGGGTCGTGCGGCCAAGGGACAGCGCCGTGCTCCCCCCAGTTTGGCCAATGTGCTTTGCAGTGGCTGGCGGTTGCGCTCCTGGGGCTACCCTCGGGGCGTCCTCAGCGGCAGAGGGGGAAGGTCAGGGGAGGAGGGTTGTCCCCAGCCCCTTGTTCCCAGCAAAGGCCGGCCTGCAGGGCAGGACAGGAGGGTGAGGGGCCTTTATTGCCACCCTGGTTATTCTGGACAGTGGCCAACACCCCTGGTTGGAGAATTAGCATCTTCCTTACCTTGGGATATGCCTATTCCTCACATCCCCCTGCTCCAGGCAAGTGCCACCCCGAGAAAGGGAGATCATGGCAAACAGGACATCGGGAAACTGGGAGGGCTCAGAGAAGAGCGATGGGGGCTGGAAATCCTGCCTGAGAGCCGGAGGCTGAAGGAGCCTGATCTACTGAGTTTCTCCCAGAGAAGGTGCAGACGGGACGAGATTCCTGACGATCAATATGTCTGTGGGGAGGAGGTTTTGGGGAGCGAGCAGAAGCTGTTTAACCTAGCAGACAAGGGCAGAGCCCGAGCCCACAGCTGGGGGATGAAGTCAGACAAATTCAGACTGGAAATAAGGGGCAGATTTTCTCCGGAGAGGGGAATTAACCCTGGGAATGAGTACCCCAGCAATGGGGCAGAGTCTCCATCCCTCTGAGTCTTTCCATTGAGATTGGGCATCTCTCAAAAACTCTCCTCTAGCTTCAACCCTCAGATATGGGCTTTGTGACACTCTGTACCTCAAAGTAGCACCGTGGAACCCCCACATTCACCACTGTCATATCATTTTGATATTGTAGTGGTTCCTCACTCTTATGTGGGGAGGGAGGCCGCTCCGCCTCACTGCAGGCAGACAATAATCAGTAGTCTATGGGGAAACTCTGGCACTCGGGGCAGGACACAGCCACAAACAGTCTTGAGCCCACAGCCGTCTGGCTGGTGTAAGCCAACAACACAGCACGGGCCTTTGGGCCAAATGGTGGGATTTCAGCCATCACCCCAGGGGTGAGGTCAGTGGCAGAGGGGTAGAGGAACCCAGGCCCACCCTACTCTACCAGGTCCCAGCCCAAAACCCTCATAGCTTCAGCACCAAGCTCCCGGGTTCTCCTTTAATATTTCCTGTCCCGCCCCGGGACTGAGGAAGGTGGGGCACATTTAGCTCTGCCCACCAGGGGGAATGTAGTTGTCCCTCACTCTCCAGTTCAGAGGGAGGCCACGCTGCCTCACTCCAGGTATGTTGGGTACAAAGTCTGCCTTGTGAGGTATCATTGTAAAAGCCTTGATCTGTTGAACATTAATATCCTGTTGGGTTGTATGTGCTAGCATTGTATGGGGAGCTGTAACGAAGTGGGACTGTTCTTAATGTTCCCTCTGAATAGTGTGGGGGTGCCTCAGTTTCCCCTATGCAGTTCTTAAGTATCTAGGTGGTGGGATAAGGGTGTATGATCGTTGCAGAGCCCCAGACGTGGTTGTCTGGCTCCCTGCCCCCCAAAATGGACCCAGCTGAGGGGTCCCGTTCTCTGTACCTGCAAGCTCTGTGTTAGACCATGTTCCTGTCGTCTAATAAACCTCTGTTTTACTGGCTGGCTGAGAGTCCCGTCTGACTGCGGAGTTGGGGTGCAGGACCCTCTGGCTTCCCCAGGACCCCGCCTGGGCAGACTCGCTGTGGGAAGCGCACGGAGGGGCAGAGGATGCTGAATGCTCCGAGGTCAGACCCAGGAAGGTGGAAGCCGTGTGAGCTGTGTGTCCTGCAGACAGGCTGCTCACAGAAAGGCGACTGCCCCAGAGTCCTGCCTGGCTTCATGGGGAGCAGTTCCAGAGCGTCGCCCAGGGACTCCATGACAGGAGCTATGAAGTATTGCTATGTGTGTGTTACTGACATACATTGTGAGGTTGGGAACACCCACAACCAGCCTTTTAGTGGCAAGAGAAGGAGTAGCCGTCAATAGGTAGATGGTCATTAAGGGCTCATCAACACCCAACCCACTATCCAAGAGACTCCTTGAAAGAGGCAAGTAGGCAATAGAAACTGCTTGACCAATGGGGATTCCCTGACCTCCATATCACAGCAAGGCTCTTTCTAGCATCTTGGAGAAGGTATAAAAGAGGGAGAATGACATCATCACTTGCCCCCCCACCCCCCAATCTCAACACAGGGAAGATTGTCTGGGTAAGACAAAGACTTGGAACTAGGGAGATTGGTCCCAGGCTGGAAGTGAGTCCCAGTCTGTGTACTGAGGAACTGTCACCTGCTTGGACCATCTGCCAGGGTGAGACAGTCCTTGATTTAACTCTTACTTAGATTAAAAGTTTAGGATTTCGAATGGGTGTTTACCTTTTATTTTCTTAAGGTAACACCCTCTGACCTTTTACCTACCACTTATCATCATTTAAAATCGATCTTTCTGTAGTTAATAAATCCATTTTGTATTTTACCTAAATCAGTGTGTTTTGATTTAAGTGCTTGGGAAATCTCAGCTCAATTAACAAAGGTTGGTATGTGCCCAGTCCACCCTGAGGTAGTGGTGAACTACTTAAGGAGCCAGCACTACCCAAGGGGGCCTTGAGCAGTGTAAGATGGTACAGTTCTGGGGTGTAGGGCTGGAGCTGGGGGGAATTGGCTGGAGCCTCCCTGTTCTTGGTTCACGAGTGGCTGGGAGACCATTCATGGAACCCAGCCGGGTGTGTCCCCGGGGCCTGTGGATGCTCTGCAAGTGCAGCCCCTGTCAGGGGATTGTAGTTTGGCATCAGCATCCCAGTGTGAGAGGCAGCCCAGGCTGGTGCATTCGAAGGGCTCAGTGGCCCCATAGCGCAGTTTGCACCCCCAGGAACCTGTCACAGGCCTGAAATCTACAAAGGGGTGGAGTTAAGGGAGCTCTAGCTCGGCTCCCAAATCAGGGCTGCAGGGAGTCAGAGAGAGGTGAAGGTGACTTCCCTACAGTCATGCAGTGACCTGGGAAGTCCTGACTCCCAGCCTCCCTGCTCTAAGCACTTGACCCCACTCCCCTTCCCGAGCGGATGATGGAACCCAGGAGTCCTGACTCTGAGTCTGCCCCCTTTCACCTCTCTCCCTGCACTGTCCAGTTCTGAGATGGGAGAAGCCTGGGGCCTCCCTCCAGGGAGGATGGATGGACTCCGAGTTGCACTGGTGGAAGCAATTCCCCCGGACAAGGCCGGCTGCAGGCGCTTGCAGCCAGGGACTGCCTGGGGCTCGCTGGCTCATGGATTGATTAAATCCTGGATCTTTCCGCCCCTAGTGACTGAGAAGAAAACCAGGACTTGGAAACCAGCCAGACTCGGCTTCCTGGAAACCACATGGGGAACTGGAAGTCAGAAGGCACTAAGCAACCAGCTGAGCCCCAGTAGCAGCCCCTTTAAGGACAATGTGACGTCTGCTGGCAGCGTGCTCCTGACCATAGCTGGGCTCCGGGAATGTGGGGAGGCCGACTGGGAAAGTGAAAGCAAGGATCAGCTCTCCTATAAAGGTGAGAGTCCCTGCTCCGCTGTGCACAGAGCGGCCGGGGAGCTGCAGCATCACAGCGAAGGGATCCTCTCTGGAGAGCCCAGGCTGCTGCCCACGGAGCTGAGTTGATCTGCCCAGGCGAACGGCTCGTCAGCTTCCCAGGAGCCCAGCAGGCAGGTAACTCGCCCCACCGGACAGGGCAGAGGAGACACGCATGGGAGCAGGGGTGGTTGCCCTGAGAGCCCCCCGGATCACTAGGTGAACTGAGCCCCTTCTAACAACGGGGGTTTCATGCAGCCCCTGGCAAGGTGCCACGTCTAGGGATAAAGAATATCAGTCCCCCACAGGCTGTGGGTGGGGGGGGGGTGTCCCGACTGTAACCGATGGGGCGGGGAGTTCTGCTTTCCAAGGGGGGACCCTGGTGAGCTGCAATTCTAGGAAGGACCCAGGTGTCCTGGTGGTTCCAGCCTCCCGTGAGCCCCCCAGGGGATGCTGTGGCTAGGCAGGCAAGAGCCACCCTGGGCTGGGGAAACTGGTGAATAGCGAGTAGGAGCCGGGAGGTGGGATCCCCTCCGGATAGCCGGGAGACCCTGACTGGAGACTGCACCCAGCTCTGGGGAGGAGGTGAAAAATGAAACTATTCCCAGGTGCCCCTTGAAGCTGCCCAGCTGCGCACAGCTCCAGGCCTGGCATTTTGTGCAAATTACTTCATGGGCTAATTTGCAGACAGCCAGAAACTGCAGCTTCTGACCCACGGCAGGGTCCCCCGGGCAGCAGAGGGGAGGGAGCAAGTCATGCAACTGCCAAGAACTGGGCAACTCCATGGCTGGGGCAGGGGGTGGCCAGGTAGATGGGGCATGCTGCCGTGCTTCTGGGGTGGATGGACTCGGGGTGCTGGAAGGTGTTGGGGGTGGCGGGGGGCTGGGACAGAGGTCAGGGGAATGTGGGGAGGTAACGTGCAGGAGGAGAATTGAGGGTGTCTGGGGCAGTAGCTGGGACACTCCTGGGGTGAGGGGGATCTCTGGCAATTTAGGGTCTGCTGGGGAGTGGGGCTGAGAGTCCCGAACTTACTTGGGCAGATTCTCCCTCTCCCAGCCGAGGCTCTGGCTGGCTCCTCGCTGCACTTTCCTCCTAAGGCCACATGGTTTGGTAAGGTGGGGAGCTTTTGGGGGCAGGGGCCCACTGGCCAAGTCCTTCTGCCCTAGAACCTCCAAGGTGTTTAGGTGCAGAACTCCCTCGGGTTGACGGGGAATTAGGCACCTAAAGACCTTTGGGGATTGGAGCCCTGGAGACTTTTTTGTTTTAATGGCAGCTGAATCTCTGCATTAGTTAAGTCTGTGATTGGAGGGGTGGGGGCGCAGTGGGGAGTGCTGGCTAACGCCTCCGTCTTCTTCCTGCCCTGGCAGCTCTCTCAAGAATGTCCTGGAGCGATATCCTGTACCCTGGCAACCCAGAGCGGCGGGAGAGGGTGGCGCGGTTACACCAGGAGCTGATCAACTGCATAGAGCTCAATTTTGATACCACCAACGAGCTGATTGGAGCCTTAAACGAACACTGTCATTGCAAGTTGCACCCCATTAAGATGAACATGAAGGGCACCATCCGGGACAACTGCGACTTGCTCCTCTCAGCCATCAAGTCCATCCAAGACATTCTGCAGGCCATCGACGCAAGGTTGAAGAGCAACCTGGAGCCAGATCTCTACCGAAAGCTTCACGATTTCCAGGAGACAGATGCCAAGAAGATGCAGATTCTGCGCTCTGTGGCCACGGTGGTGAGTGGGCTCACTGGGACAGTGGCCATGGGGATCTTCATCAAGCTGGCGTTATCGCAGGTGGTGACCAGAGTCCTGAGCCAAACGACCATGATCTTGGCCAAGATTGGTGCCTCTGTGATCGGCGCCGTGGCTGGCATGTTACTGGGCGTGGGTGTCGACCTGATTCTCAGCGCGATCCTGGGTGCCATAGAGAGAGACCAATTGGAAGACAAGATTCAGGAGCTCAAGGCTCTGGTGAGCGAGTTCAAGCCAGCCTCCAAGGAGTATAACAAAACCATCCTGAAGACCATCTGCATGCTGTCATAGCCGGAGGAGAATCAGCTGCTCAGATGACTCCAGACCAAGCTGCAAGTTACCATTTCTTGTAAAAATAAGGCCGTGGGGATCAGATCCCATCTCGCTTGATGTAGCCCAGCTCCATTAAAGCAGGAACAATAAATGATATCTAGCTCTTACGCAGTGCTTTTCATTAGTAGAGCTCAAAGCGTGTCAGGCTTCATTAATGTCTTTATCCTCCCACCACGTCTGGGGATAGGGCAGGGCTATTACCCCCATTCTACAGATGGAGAAACTGAAGCCCAGAAATTCAAAGCACTTAACTTCCATTGATTTCAGAGCAATTGGCTCAGGCTCTCTGCAGACTCAGGCAACATCACTGATTTCAAGGGAAGCTAGGTGCCTAAAGTGACTTGCCCCAACCCATACAAGAAGTCTGTACTGTAGTAGAGAATTGCCTGAGTTTCCCAAGTCACAGACAAGTGCCCAACAATCACTGGGCCATCCTTCCCCTCTAGCTGGTGTTTTTCATCTGTAGATCTCCAAGCGCCTCAGTATCAATACCCCGACTATACATGAGGGAAACTGAGTCACAGACAGGGACTCAGCCAGCAGGCCAGGAATAGCCCCTGGAATAAGATCAAAATAATCCATTTAGACTTTCCCCTGTCAAAACCAACATGTCCCCACCAAACATTTTGATTTTGACTAAATGGCCTTTTCCAACAGAAAAAGCTTTTTTCTATTAAAAGCTTTATGGCTAGCTCTGTGCCCAGCCCAGGCTGGAGAACCTACCTCAGGGTTTTCTGCTCCAGCCCAGATCTGGGAGTTGAGCTAGAGCGGAGCTCAAAGGTACAATAACTTCCCCAACATTTGCTAGGGTCTGTCAGGTGTTTAAATTCAGGGCCTCTTCTCTGAATCCGAGACTAGATAGGAGGGGGGATTCCGGGGCCATAGTGAGCTGAGACACTCCGGCCTAGGGAACCAGATGGAAAATGTTACGGTCCTAAAGGGCAGTAAACCCATTCTAGAGCAGGGGGGGTCTCCATCTTTTTGGGTGGGCCCACTTTGAAAATATTTCAGTTGTGACAACCCCACTCCACCCCCACAAAGTGACAGCAAATCACTGGACATACTCAGAGGCAGGGCCATCCTTAGGCACACACAGCATATGCGCTGTGTAGGGCACCCCAAAATTTGGGGCACCACCCTCGCTGGCTGTGGCGCGGGCTCCTCTCTGGCCACCCCCCAACATTGGGCCAGTGGGTTTCTCCCCTCCCCTCCACCCACTCACTCCTCAGCCAGCCTGAGGGCTGTGGCTGGGACAGGGCATCACGGGGCCAGGAGCAAAATTTGCATGTGAGTGAGCAGCGGGAGCCAGGCAAGGCTGGGAGCAGAACCAGGGGGCTACCTGGAGGCTGGGAAGAGAGTGGGGGGAGCTGAGCTGCGGGGGTAGAGCTGGGAATGGGACTTCAAGGAGTGGGGGGAGGCAGAGGTGGAACTGAGCTGGGGATGACTGGGGGGAGCTGGGCCAGGGGCAGGGGAAGGGGGAAGGGGGCAGGCAAGGCTGGGAACAGAGTGAGGGGACACCTGGAGGCTGGGCAGAGTAGGGGGTGAGCTGAGCTTGGGGGCGGGGGGTAGAGCTGGGCACAGGACTTCGGGGAGTGGCAAATGGAGGAGGAACCGGGCTGGGGGGAGCTGGGCTGGGAAGGGAAAAGAGTGAGGTGGGGCGGGGCGGGGGGGGGATTCTTTGTCTGGCTCAGTGAGTGAGCAGCGAATGCACTTGGGCCTTCTGGGGAGCAGGGTGGTGGCCCTGGGGGAGCAGCTGTTCCGAGCAGCCCCCCACTGTACCTGCCCCTCTTCTGCCCACGTGCCCTGCCCCACCGGCAACTCCCTGCAATCTCTCTGCTAGTCTCCTTTCCACTCCACCTCCCTCTGCTCTGAAGTTTAAGCCCAGACGCCGAGGATCCCCTTTGGACCCTTTCCTCTCCTCCCTTCCCCAGCAGGGATCAGCAGCAGACCCGGGCTGGGAGGAGGGAGCGGGACACACACCACCAGGCTGGGGAGGAGGGAAAGTTAACGGTGGCGTTTGCTTTTCCTGCCCCATCACAATAGTCCAGGGCCAACAGGAGGAAACTGACTCTCAGACAATGGGAGGAAGGGGATGTATCTGGAGCAGAAAAGCAGCACATCGAGACCTTTTGCATGAAGCATATTCCAGTTACATTATATTCACACTCATTTCATAAAATCATCGAGATTTGCAACGTCACAGGGGCTGCTGGGCATAAGGGGGTGGGGGTACTGGGTAGGGTGGGCGCTGTGGCGGGGCAGGCTGGCAGCGCAGGGCTGGGTTGGGGGCACAGGTGAGAGGGAAGAGCAGGGTTGGGGTGAAGGCGGCACAATGTTTAATAAAGTGCTCGTGGCAAGTTTCCAATACTGAGCGTTATGTTTGTGTTGCTAAGAGCAAGTCGGGCACAGGGGCAGCAGTTTACTAATCCTGCGTCGGGCCCCATAAATCCTAAGGACGGCCCTGGGTACAAGAATGCATCGGCCCCTCGTAAGATAAGGACTGGATGACAGGACAGTGGGTGAGGAGGTTTTGTCCGAACTAGCTGGTACCAGGAGAAGGGTGGTAATTAACAACATCTGGAGTGTGATACGTAACGCGATTGTATCAATATAGAAAAGGAGAAGTCCTGGAGGGGCATCTTTGTACTGGCTCAGAGGACAGTGTCCTGGTGTCCTGTCTGAGCCTTTACCTTGTGATGGGCACACATGTGTTAGTGTCCCTGTGACCCACTGGACAGGGCACTAGTCTGTGCTTTGCTGACAGTAAACCCGGCTGAGCACCTTTGCCACCGAACCGAGCCTGTGGGCTCTTTATGAAAAACACCCAGGCCTGCGGAATCGGGAGCTTCCTTCCCTCCTCGTGCCGCCGACACAGGAACTCCAGGAACAGCAGCGCTGAGCAGCCGTAAGAAATGTAACCCCCTGAACCACGCTCCACAGCCCCTGAACCACTCTCCACAGCCCCTTAACCACGCTCCACAGCCCCTTAACCACGCTCCACAGCCCCTGAACCACGCTCCGCAGCCCCTAACCACGCTCCGCAGCCCCTGAACCACGCTCCACAGCCCCTGAACCACGCTCCGCAGCCCCTGAACCACGCTCCGCAGCCCCTGAACCACGCTCCACAGCCCCTTAACCACGCTCCACAGCCCCTGAACCACTCTCCACAGCCCCTGAACCACGCTCCGCAGCCCCTAACCACGCTCCGCAGCCCCTGAACCACGCTCCGTAGCCCCTGAACCACGCTCCGCAACCCCTGAACCACTCTCCGCAGCCCCTGAACCACGCTCCGCAGCCCCTGAACCACGCTCCACAACCCCTGAACCACGCTCCGCAGCCCCTGAACCACTCTCCGCAACCCCTGAACCACGCTCCGCAGCCCCTTAACCACTCTCCACAACCCCTGAACCACGCTCCACAACCCCTGAACCACGCTCCGCAGCCCCTGAACCACTCTCCACAGCCCCTGAACCACGCTCCGCAGCCCCTGAACCACGCTCCGCAGCCCCTGAACCACGCTCCGCAGCCCCTGAACCACTCTCCACAGCCCCTGAACCACGCTCCGCAGCCCCTGAACCACTCTCCACAGCCCCTGAACCACGCTCCGCAGCCCCTGAACCACGCTCCGCAGCCCCTGAACCACGCTCCGCACCACTTAACCACGCTCCGCAGCCCCTGAACCACTCTCCACAGCCCCTGAACCACGCTCCGCAGCCCCTTAACCACGTTCCGCGCCCCTGAACCACGCTCCGCAGCCCCTGAACCACGCTCCACAACCCCTGAACCACGCTCCGCAGCCCCTGAACCACTCTCCGCAACCCCTGAACCACGCTCCGCAGCCCCTTAACCACTCTCCACAACCCCTGAACCACGCTCCACAACCCCTGAACCACGCTCCGCAGCCCCTGAACCACTCTCCACAGCCCCTGAACCACGCTCCGCAGCCCCTGAACCACGCTCCGCAGCCCCTGAACCACGCTCCGCAGCCCCTGAACCACTCTCCACAGCCCCTGAACCACGCTCCGCAGCCCCTGAACCACTCTCCACAGCCCCTGAACCACGCTCCGCAGCCCCTGAACCACGCTCCGCAGCCCCTGAACCACGCTCCACAACCCCTGAACCACTCTCCGCAGCCCCTGAACCACGCTCCGCACCACTTAACCACGCTCCGCAGCCCCTGAACCACTCTCCACAGCCCCTGAACCACGCTCCGCAGCCCCTTAACCACGTTCCGCGCCCCTGAACCACGCTCCGCAGCCCCTGAACCACGCTCCGCAGCCCCTGAACCACGCTCCACAACCCCTGAACCACTCTCCGCAGCCCCTGAACCACTCTCCACAGCCCCTGAACCACGCTCCGCAGCCCCTGAGCCACGCTCCGCAGCCCCTGAACCACTCTCCACAACCCCTGAACCATGCTCCGCAGCCCCTGAACCACTCTCCGCAGCCCCTGAACCACGCTCCGCAGCCCCTGAACCATGCTCCGCAGCCCCTGAACCACGCTCCACAACCCCTGAACCACGCTCCGCAGCCCCTGAACCACGCTCCGCGCCACTTAACCACGCTCCGCAACCCCTGAACCACGCTCCGCAGCCCCTCAACCACGCTCCGCAGCCCCTGAACCACGCTCCGCGCCACTTAACCACGCTCCGCAACCCCTGAACCACGCTCCGCAGCCCCTGAACCACGCTCCACAACCCCTGAACCACGCTCCGCGCCACTTAACCACGCTCCGCAGCCCCTGAACCACGCTCCACAACCCCTGAACCACTCTCCGCAGCCCCTGAACCACGCTCCGCACCACTTAACCACGCTCCGCAGCCCCTGAACCACTCTCCACAGCCCCTGAACCACGCTCCGCAGCCCCTTAACCACGTTCCGCGCCCCTGAACCACGCTCCGCAGCCCCTGAACCACGCTCCGCAGCCCCTGAACCACGCTCCACAACCCCTGAACCACTCTCCGCAGCCCCTGAACCACTCTCCACAGCCCCTGAACCACGCTCCGCAGCCCCTGAGCCACACTCCGCAGCCCCTGAACCACTCTCCACAACCCCTGAACCATGCTCCGCAGCCCCTGAACCACTCTCCGCAGCCCCTGAACCACGCTCCGCAGCCCCTGAACCATGCTCCGCAGCCCCTGAACCACGCTCCACAACCCCTGAACCACGCTCCGCAGCCCCTGAACCACGCTCCGCGCCACTTAACCACGCTCCGCAACCCCTGAACCACGCTCCGCAGCCCCTCAACCACGCTCCGCAGCCCCTGAACCACGCTCCGCGCCACTTAACCACGCTCCGCAACCCCTGAACCACGCTCCACAGCCCCTGAACCACGCTCCGCAGCCCCTGAACCACGCTCCGCAGCTCCTGAACCACTCTCCACAGCCCCTGAACCACGCTCCACAACCCCTGAACCACGTTCCGCGCCACTTAACCACGCTCCGCAGCCCCTGAACCACGCTCCGCAGCCCCTGAACCATGCTCCGCGCCCCTTATCCACGCTCCGCAGCCCCTGAACCACGCTCCGCAGCCCCTGAACCACGCTCCGCGCCACTTAACCACGCTCCGCAGCCCCTGAACCATGCTCCGCAGCCCCTGAACCACGCTCCGCAGCCCCTGAACCACGCTCCGCAGCCCCTGAACCACTCTCCGTGCCACTTAACCACGCTCCACAACCCCTGAACCACGCTCCGCAGCCCCTGAACCACGCTCCGCAGCTCCTGAACCACGCTCCGCAGCCCCTGAACCACGCTCCGCGCCCCTTATCCACGCTCTGCAGCCCCGTCCCACCGTTAGGAAATGAGAGTGGAATGGCAGCGACACCAGAGCTAGGGGACGGCAGAGTTTAATTAATTGCACACCCCCAGCCCCACATCGGCTCTGCCCCCCAAGTCCCACTGCTGCTCCTCCTGCAGCTCTGGGTGGGTCTTCTCCTCCCTCCCCCTCCCCTACCCAAACACTCCTCTGCCTCCTGAGGGGAGGGGGAGAGAGCTGCCTGTCACCTGCAGCAGCTCTGATTGGCTGCCCTTCCCCAGGAGGTGGGGCAGTGGGTATTTCTGATGGAGCAACAGTGACACCTGGTGGCCAGTCTGGGTAAAGTTTCATTCATTAGCACAGCAGTGTCTCCTGGTGGCTAATTAGAGTAATGCACAGAGTGTATTTACTAGGTGGAACAGCAGGGACTGTGCATTGCATGTTACTGCTGCTTCATTAAGTAATAAAGTCTGAATGTAGAGCAGGAGCACAGGGAGCCAGGACTCCTGGTTTCCATTGTGAGCTCGATGTCTGCAGCTGCTGTGCAATCTTGAGCAAGTCACTTATTTTTTCTGTGCTGCACTTCCCCACTGTGAAAGGGGGAATCCTGCTCCTTTGAGGTCTGTGGCACAAATCCCGCCAGCTCCACTGGGAGCAGCGCTGCGCCCAAGAGGCCGACAGGGTTAATTCGTATGTAGAAAGCTCTGTGTGAAAGGCTCAGGAGAGAAGAGTTCATTATTAGGCAGGAATTATGGGGCTGTGGGAGCAAGACAAACAGTTCACAAGACAGTGAGAAATCGTGTGTGAGGGGAGGGGACCTTAATTTTGTCTTATGATTGAAGAACAAACCTGAGTACGCGACCGGGAGATTCTTCCCCTGAGACTCAGGCCGGTTTCTGTGATTCCCAGACCAGCCTGGACTCTCTCCAAAGTCCGATCCCGACCTCATCCCCCGGGGGTCCGAGCACTCTCCGGTCGGGTGCTAACTGAGGAGACTGACGTCTGTCACGTGTGATTCGGTGCCTCTCATCCTCTCTCTGCGCTGTGGGTGCAGTGGGGTGGCTTGTTCTGGGAGGTGTCACAGGCTGGCCGGCCCTTTGAGGCGAGGCAAGCCAAGCTCAGCCTGGCCTGTGAGCTGGCAGCTAGCCCCCCACTGGTGGTGACAGGGCGACTTAATGATAATTAGTGACCCCAGCTGGGCCAGGGCCAGGAGGAGATGATACAAGGGAGGGGGAACCCAGTTAGGGGCAGACCCAGGAGGGAGCAGTGGGAGCCCTGGGGCCCGAAGTCCATGAGAGAGGCAGGTACCAGAGGGAGCTCTCTGCTGGCTTCTGCTGGAGGGCAAAGGGACTGAGTGAGGCCGTAGCTCGTTTACATATCAAGTGTGGATGGTTTGGGAACATCGGGGTTAAATGTGGCTACGTTTTGTACTTGGGCTGATACTCTGGAGGGTTCCCTGGTGGGAACCAGCTGGGCAAAGCCTGAACAGTGACTGGGTTCAGGGTCTACGTTCACCTAAAGACTCTGGGGCAGGCTCCCTGTCCGAGCTGCTGAATCATCCTAAGAGCCCCAGAACGGCGGAGCGGTGGCAGCGTTAGGTTTAAGGTCCAACGGACGTGTCCCCACACAGGTTTAAACCCACTTCTGACATCATCAGAGCAGGACGGGGGTAGAGCCCCAGGGACCCTGATTCTCCTGCAGCCACAGACTGTGAGCGAGGGGCTGGGAGGCAGAACAAACTGGATCAGCCGCTCAGGGGCCAATTGGTCGGGGCTGTGACAGATGCGCCCTGAGACAGTAGCTGGGGAAGGTGTTGAACTGTAAACATCTGTCCCAGCTCACCCCGTCCTTCCTCTTCCCTCCGCCAGCAAAGTTCTTCTGTTTAACCCTCTGTTGACTGTGCTGGTGAGTGGTTGCCGCTTTGCCCAGCAAAGGTGCCCTGAAGGGATACAGGTTCCCAGACTACTGGGTGGGGGTTCGAGTCACTGTGAAGGAACTGCAGAGAATCCCCAAAGGTAAAGACCAGACCCTTGTTGCTGGTGTCACAGAGTCACCGGGCGATGCTCTGGAACTACTCCATACAAAGCCAGTCAGGACTCTGGGGGAGCCTCCTCTCTGTGAGCAGACTGTCCCCAGGGCAAGACACTCACACAGCTTTGACCTTCCTGGGGCTGACCTCGGAGTATTCAGCATCCCCTTCCACACCATGCGCTTCCCACAGCGAGTCCACACAGGCGGGGTCCTGGGGAAGCCAGAGGGGCCTACACCCCAATTCCACAGTCAGGCGTGACTCTCAGCCAGCCAGTAAAACAGAAGGTTTTTTAGACGACAGGAACATGGTCTAAAACAGAGCTTGTAGGTGCAGAGAACAGGACCCCTCAGTCAGGTCCATCTTGCGGGACAGGGAGGCCAGCGCCCCATCTGGGCCTCCCTCCTTTTCCCCAGCCAGCTCCAAAACTGAAACTCTCCAGCCCCTCCTCCGGCCTTTGTCCCTTTCCTGGGCCAGGAGGCCACCTGATCTCTTTGTTCTCCAACACCCTGAGTGGGCACCTTTGCAGAGGAGGGGCCCAGGCCATCAGTTGCCAGGAGACAGGGTGTCGGCCATTCTCTATGCAGACACTATCACACTGGCCCTCTAGGACTCTGCAACAATCACACCCTTATCCCCCCACCTAGATACTTAAGAAATGCATAGGGGAAACTGAGGCACCCACCCAGTATTCAGAGAAAACATTAAGAACAGTCCCACTTCATCACAGCTGGTGACACTGCTGCTTCAGGGTTTTGCTTCTTCTCCTCACAAACAACCTACGGATGCATTCCTCCCCCCCTTGTTAAACTCCCCAATTAGTGACATTCAGAGGGAAGAGCTCCTGTCTAGTCAGAGCAATGCCCGTAACCCATGGCCTTTAGCAGTGGTGAAATTCAGAGACACAGGCTCTTAGTCCAGATTAAACGCAAGTTTATTATAATTGAAATATTAAATCATTTCTACAAGACAAGAGGGGCCCGTTCTGGGGGTGTGAAAGGATAGCAGAACTGGACTGCTAATCATTATGAAAACAAAAGCAACAAATGAATGGGTTATTGAGGAAAGGCGGAGATTGACACGCTGGCTATTGACTGAGGAATAGATATGGCCAAACCAGCCTCAGTGTATCCGAGTCTCCAACTGCTCAAATGAAATTGTTCAATATGGGAAACTGTTGAAAAATTCACAATACCATTTGATTACATCACTGTATTTGTGACCAATAATGCCATGTACCTGGGGAAAACTTAGGATTGAGGTTTGAAACCTTTGTTTTAAAATGTTTTACACCTTACATGTATGGCATACTTGCTTAACGTTGTGGGCGATCTGTGGCAACAGATACTTTTGAAAGTTAAGGAATTAGTTGTGGTTATACAATGTGCTTTCAGTGCCTACCCTGCAAGAAAAGCCTGGTTCTGCATGTTTCTAATGGAAAGAGGGAAAAGTCCTTCTGTCCCACCAACCCCACAAGAACTAGCTGGAACAGCTGGTTCAGTGTTTCTCTCTATCACAGTGAACACACTGAGGATCCAGTTTCATTTTTTACAGAGGAGAATGGTCATAGAAGCAGTTCAAGTGTTCAAGAGAGTGTTGATCTTTGCCAATCCGCAGCAGTCACTGAAGAACTCCCGGCTCTACAAGAGTTTGCACCTTGAATCAGGAACACGCTTCCAGCTTATGAAGAGCCCGCAGTTCATGAGCTTGCCTTGTGGGCAGAGACCTGCTCTGAAACTTGCCAGCACCCAACGGCAAAACCAACACTCTTGGAAAGCTCAAACAAGGAAAAGTCAGACACGGACACTGATTGAACCTTCCGCTTTTGCCAACCTGGTGCCGCTTTCTTCATGGCATGCTGTGTATGTGAGTCAAATCAAGTCAAATACCTTGACATTTGCGAGACCACAGTATTTGGAAATAGACCCCTGCTTGAAGACAACATTGCAGCACAGACAGAATATCGGTCTTACTGGGA
Organism: Natator depressus; assembly: GCF_965152275.1. NCBI lineage: Eukaryota > Metazoa > Chordata > Testudines > Cheloniidae > Natator > Natator depressus. Next base: position 15,456,435 of record NC_134257.1, read on the forward strand.
GCAGTTCAAGAATTGAGGAACGAGGACGTTTTGCCGCTTTTACAGATCCAGACTAACACGGCTACCCCTCTGAGGCTTGACTTCCTGTTCTGGAGAAGCACGATGGACACATTTCCAGCTCTGCCAGAAGTTGCCCTGCGATGCTTAGCAGTACCTGGCTACAGAACGCTCCTTCTTGTCTTATACAAATGTGCTTGGGGACAACAGACGCCGCATGAAAAATAACACTTTACCAACCTGTAACTTGTTACACGGTTGCAAGGGCCTTTACTAAAAAGAATCCGTTATTTTTGTTATATAGTTTTCGCTATTTTTGTTTGAAAAATGATTGCACGGTATGCATCTATCACTTCAAAATAGTTTACTTTGACAAGGAAATGAAAGCTGTTGCATGAACATTGTTTCATGTAAATGTGACACTGGACTACTTTATTGTTAAATTGTTACACGTTTTGTTGCCGTGACCGTACCCTGATTTTCTACTTTTTTAAAATGACTGTTCTGTGAATTTTGCCTAATTTTACCATGACAAAAATCCTATCCATAATTATTATCGATCTTACAGCAGCACCAGGGGCTCCCAGTTACACACTCATGCTCACAGAATTATAGATTGTAAGGCCAGGAGGGACCCTTGTGGTCCTCTGGTGGGACCTGGGTCAGAGAGTCACAGGTCAGTGCCCCACGGTGCTCAGTGCGATACAAACCCATAACACAAGGAGATGATCCGTGTCCCGTAGAGGTTACAGAAACAAAACAACAGGTGGGTACTGTGACAGTGCACCCCATATTCTGCACACGGGAGCAGAATTCACACCCGGAAGAGCAAAAGTGTTTAGCTCTCAAAACAGGCATCACATGCCTAACCGCTGAGAGGCCTGGAGGGTTTATAGCCACGATTTGGAGAGTGTGGGGCAGGGGCGCCGGAACAGGGAGGGCCGGTGGCCATGGCGCTTCCTCTTTTTACCGGCTATAAGGATGAGCAATGGGGGGTGGTGGCTTTGTAGGGATCTTGGGGGGAAGAGGCAGTGTGGGAGCGGAGCCTTGGGGGAAGGGGTGGTGTGAGGTCAGGGGCTTGTGGAGAAGGGGCACGTTGGGGGCAGGGCCTCAAGGGAAGGGGGTGGCGTGGGGGGCCTCGGGGAAAGGGGCAGTGCGAGGGCAGGGGCTCAGGGGGAAGAGGTGTTGGGAGGGTGGGGCCACAGTTCAGGCACCGGTGGGGGCCCCCCCGGTTAGGAAGCTTTCGCAGCACCTGTGTGAGGTGGATGTTTCAGCCGTCAGACATAACACCCAGGTCCTGAGTTCAAATCCACCCCAGGGCTGAGCTCTGAAAAGAAACGGGAAGCTACACGAGCAGTAATTCTTCTGCTCTACTCACCTGTGTCAGAGCTACTACGTGCCTGGCCTGCCTCAGGATTTCACGTTAACACCCCCCTTTTCCTCGAATGCAGACAAAGCCCTCGCTTTCTCCTAAAGCCCTGAAGTGTGTGTGTCCCTGCTGTGTGGGGTGAGTGCTGGTGTGTGTGTGTGTGTGTGTGTGTGTGTCCCTGCTGTGTGGGGTGAGTGCTGCTGTGTGTGTGTGTGTGTGTGTGTGTGTGTGTGTGTCTGCTGTGTGGGGTGAGTGCTGCTGCTGTGTGTGTGTGTGTGTGTGTGTGTGTGTGTGTCCCTGCTGCGTGGGGTGAGTGCTGCTCTGTGTGTGTGTGTGTGTGTGTCCCTGCTGTGTGGGGTGAGTGCTGGTGTGTGTGTGTGTGTGTCCCCCTGCTGCGTGGAATGAGTACTGCTCTGTGTGTGTGTGTGTGTGTGTCCCTGCTGTGTGGGGTGAGTGCTGGTGTGTGTGTGTGTTTGTGTGTGTGTGTGTGTGTCCCTGCTGCGTGGAATGAGTACTGCTCTGTGTGTGTGTGTGTGTGTGTGTGTGTGTGTCCCTGCTGCGTGGGGTGAGTGCTGCTCTGTGTGTGTGTGTGTCCCTGCTGTGTGTGTGTGTGTGTGTGTGTGTGTGTGTCCCTGCTGTGTGGGGTGAGTGCTGGTGTGTGTGCGTGTGTGTCCCCCTGCTGCGTGGAATGAGTACTGCTCTGTGTGTGTGTGTGTGTGTGTGTCCCTGCTGTGTGGGGTGAGTGCTGGTGTGTGTGTGTGTGTGTGTGTGTCCCTGCTGTGTGGAATGAGTGCTGCTCTGTGGGTGGGTGTGTGTGTGGGTGTGTGTTCTCAGTACACACTCTCACCCCCTGATTCCATGGTGACATTTAGGGCTGTGTGTCCACCTGGAACCACGCGGGGGGGGCAGGGGGGGGAAGAGGGATCTAGGCCCCACTCTGCCCCTCCCCTATTACCCCCCACAGCCAGCTGGGTGAGGCCCGGCCCTGTTCCTCAGCCAGCTGCTGCTTTCACTGATCAGGAGCGAGCCAAAGCCTGAGCAAGGGCCGCAGGAGACAGCCGGGGGCCCAGCCAAAGGCAGGCAAGGGAGGCCCCCGCACAGAGAGGGGGCGGCAGGAAGAGCGAGAGCGAGGAGCCCACAGACGGTGAGAGAGCAGCTGAGACACTGCAGGCGGGGCGGAGTGAGCCGTGTGCCCACAGATTGCTGCCCCTTCCCAGGGACCATCAACCCCCCCTGAGCGCAGCCTAGCTTGGGGGACGGTAAGAGATTCCCCCTGCTTGGGATTTTCCTGCCCCCCCCCTCGAATTCCCCCTGCACGCACACACCCGTTACTGCTCAGCTGCAGGGTTACCAATTTAGCCATTTTCCAACCCCCCTGTACATTGGCACATCCCCTCTCCTGTCAGTTCCTGGGGAACACCCGACCCCGGGCCCCCTTCGCGCCTCCCCTGGTGTGGCTGCAGTTCGGGGCTGTGTTTGGGGCAGCTGCTAAGCTGCCCTGCAGAGGAACTCGTGCTGGGGACGGTGTCCGGCCTGCATGAATCTGCGTTTTTCACCTGCAAAAGCTGTGGCTGAAAAGACTGGGCCCGGCTCTGGTTCCTCAGACTCTCCCTTGGCATCAGTAGAAATAGCCGGGCCCCAATGCCAGCGTCCTCTGTTCTTGTGCGCCGAGTTGGGATGGGGTCCGAGAAAGCCGTGTGCTCCCCGTCTTCCTGCCAGGCCTTTCGGGCAAGCGAGAGCGGCTGCAGGGCTCCCCACGGCTCCTCTGACCTAGAGAGCAGCCAAGGGAGAAGGCTGGGTCTGAGCATCGCTCTGCCTATTCACAGATGACATATTGTCCCCGTCAACAGCAGTGCGCTGGGCTGGCTTGAAAATCTCCCCGCTCATTTCCAGGAGTTCATGGGAGCTGAGATCTTGTGAAAATTCTCACCTGTGGGGCTGTGCAGTGCTCAGATAATGGAGGCCCTGATCTCAGCCAGGATCTGTGCAGGTTACCAGCTTGGCTTAACAGTGAAATCCTTGCTGATCTTAAACACAAAAAAGAAGCTCACAAGAAGTGGAAGATTGGACAAATGACCAGGGATGAGTACAAAAATATTGCTCGGGCATGCAGGAGTGAAATCAGGAAGGCCAAATCACGCCTGGAGTTGCAGCTAGCAAGAGATGTCAAGAGTAACAAGAAGGGTTTCTTCAGGTATGTTAGCAACAAGAAGAAAGTCAAGGAAAGTGTGGGCCCCTTACTGAATGAGGGAGGCAACCTCGTGACAGAGGATGTGGAAAAAGCTAATGTACTCAATGCTTTTTTTGCCTCTGTCTTCACGAACAAGGTCAGCTCCCAGACTGCTGCACTGGGCAGCACAGCATGGGGAGGAGGTGACCAGCCCTCTGTGGAGAAAGAAGTGGTTCGGGACTATTTAGAAAAGCTGGACGAGCACAAGTCCCTGGGGCCGGATGCGCTGCGTCCGAGAGTGCTAAAGGAGTTGGCGGATGTGATTGTAGAGCCATTGGCCATTATCTTTGAAAACTCATGGTGATTGGGGGAAGTCCCGGACGACCGGAAAAAGGCTAATGTAGTGCCCGTCTTTAAAAAAGGGAAGGATCCTGGGAACTACAGGCCAGTTAGCCTCACCTCAATCCCTGGAAAAATCATGGAGCAGGTCCTCAAGGAATCAATTCTGAAGCACTTAGAGGAGAGGAAAGTGATCAGGAACAGTCAGCATGGATTCACCAAGGGCAAGTCATGCCTGACTAATCTAATTGCCTTCTATGATGAGATAACTGGGGAAAGCAGTGGTCGTGTTGTTGCTTCACTTTAGCAAAACTTTTGACACCGTCTCCCACAGTATTCTTGCCAGCAAGTTAAAGAAGTATGGGCTGGATGAATGGACTATAAGGTGGGTAGAAAGCTGGCTAGATTGTCGGGCTCAATGGGTAGTGATCAATGGCTCCATGTCTAGTTGGCAGCCAGTATCAAGTGGAGTGCCCCAAGGGTCCGTCCTTGGGCCGGTTTTGTTCAATATCTTCATTAATGATCTGGAGGATGGTGTGGATTGCACCCTCAGCAAGTTTGCAGATGACACTAACCTGGGAGGAGAGGTAGATACACTGGAGGCTAGAGATAGGATACAGAGGGCCCTAGACAAATTGGAGGATTGAGCCAAAAGAAATCTGATGAGGTTCAACAAGGACAAGTGCAGAGTCCTGCACATAGGAAGGAAAAATCCCATATACCGCTACAGTTTGAGGACTGACTGGCTAAGCGGCGGTTCTGCAGAAAAGGACCTAGGGGTTACAGTGGACGAGAAGCTGGATATGAGTCAGCAGTGTGCCCTTGTTGCCAAGAAGGCCAATGGCATTTTGGGATGTATTAGTAGGAACATTGCCAGCAGATCGAGCGACGTGATTATTCCCCTCTATTCAGCACTGGTGAGGCCACATCTGGAGTACTGCATCCAGTTTGGGGCCCCCCAGTACAGAAAGGATGTGGACAAATTGGAGAGAGTCCAGCGGAGGGCAACGAAAATGATTAGGGGGCTGGGCACATGACTTATGAGGAGAGGCTGAGGGAACTTGGGTTATTTAGTGTGCAGAAGAGAAGAGTGAGGGGGGATTTGATAGCTGCTTTTAACTACCTGAAGGGGGGTTCCAAAGAGGATGGAGCTCGGCTGTTCTCAGTGGTGGCAGATGACAGAACAAGGAGCAATGGTCTCAAGTTGCAGTGGGGGAGGTCTAGGTTGGATATTAGGAAACACTATTTCACTAGGAGGGTGGTGAAGCCCTGGAATGGGTTCCCTAGGGAGTTGGTGGAATCTCCATCCTTAGAGGTTTTTAAGCTCAGGCTTGACAAAGCCCTGGCTGGGATGATTTAGTTGGGGTTGGTCCTGCTGTGAGCAGGGGGTTGGACTAGATGACCTCCTGAGGTCTCTTCCAATCCTAATCTTCTATGATTCTCCCATGATTGCTCTAATTATTTGGACACTGAAAGTTCCCAGAAGCAGGTAAAGCCAAACCTTACACTGGAGTCTCATTTTAATTAAGTGGCATGTTTTGTTTGCATTTCTTTTATCCCTTCTACAATATACACTGCACACGTAGTGGGATAATGCACATTCCTTCCACAGTTTAACTCCTATAACATGAGCCATATCAATTTTTACATAAGGTGTAACTGTTTCTTTTGTGCTTACAGAGTTTTCATGTACCCTTATCAAAGTGACAGTCTGATTACTCAGAGCCACCTTAAGGCTCAGTGTTTTTAATGTTGCCTTTTTTATTTTGTGCACCTCACCCCTGCTGTTACTCCAGAGGGGCACTGCCTTTTTAAAAAAAAAATTATTATTTTACTACAGCTTTTATTTGCTATTTTGTTACCACAAAACAAATCTAGAATTTCTTCCCATTCTTCTGGTTTTGACTGCCCTGCTGCAGCCATGACTTTGGTCTTTGAGAAGATATTGAATGTTATAAAGCATTGAGGTAACTTAAGGGTTAAATGCTAAATACCAAAGCCAAACAACTCTAGTTACCTGTGTCTGGCAAAAAGTGTTCCTCAGTTTTGCAATTCTGAATGAAAGATTCAAATGGATTTTAGTGGTATTATTTAAAAACAAAAGAAAACCAATTCATCTTAAACCTACAAAACAGGAGTTTTACAAACCAGGAGTGTTGTTTTAGGTCCTAAACACTCCACATATTTACACAATATATTTATACTCACACACAGATACATACATACTGTTTTCCTTAACATCCCTTACACTGCTTTAATTTTTACACAGCTGTACATAGATTACATTTGTATATATTTGGGGGCAGTTAAGTTCCAATAGAAACCCCTTAAGTTCTTTTAGTGAATTTGACTAAATTGTTCATAGTCACATGATTTAAATCAGATTGTCTCTTTGCCTGGATTATTTACAGACATTTCTTGGAAAAAGGCCCACTTTCCCTTCAGAATGGCTGCAAAGAAACCAAGAATTCTCTTTCTAACACTTTTTTAAAAAAAATTTTTTTTACAACGTTCAACTGCTTAATTCTCTCCAGCCTCTGCAGAGTGAACTTCTCACTCTCTTTCCTTAAATCACTTATTTTCCAAAATGACACCTTCATCAACTCAGATTTCACTATTCCAAGTATTGTCCAGGGATGTGAATTCCCCATGCCTGTACTTACTGCTTCCCTTACTCATGACACTATGCCGCTCAGGGCTCCCACCCTGTTTTCCAATCTCTTTATTTGTTGCCTGCCTGCTTGTCCGGGCCCGTTCCTGCTTTCCTCGCTGAACCATCCCTTCCATGGACACAGACTGTAATCAATTCTTATTTGATGAATGCTTGTTTTCTTAAATTGTTTTGCTTATTTTGTTTTTTTATTAAGTCTCTTAGGGAGTTACCCCATGCTAGTTTTGATCACAGCTATCTTGTCCCCGTTGGTAGGTGCCTGTCTTACTTTTAGAGTCGTCTATCTGCCCTCTTCTGACATTTCAATAGGGTTGTGTTGTAATTTTCTGGCGCCCTTGCGTCTGCCTCGGTTCCTCCCTAGAACATCTGGTTCGGTGATGGCCTTCCCACTTATCTTCTAACACACACATTCCTTATTCGCACACAAAACAGGATGGATTTACACAGAGCATTTGAACGGGAACATCAAATTGCAATGCAGGAGAACAATCGTGGCATTCTTTCATTTTAAAATGCTAAACCTACAACAAAATGGTGACCCTAAAGGTCTGTCACGGCCTTAAAATCGGCTTCAGACACAGATGCTGGCTGATGCAGCTCTACCAATGGCCCATTAGGCCCATTCCTTTCTGCTATTCAAAAAGGGTCGTTGGCAGAATATAATCCAATCATACACCAACACATTTAATACATGCTACATTATTATTCTTTTATTCTAAATTATATAAAATACAAACATTAAATCCTACTGCTACGTGGGGCTCTGTGCAGACTCAGGCAGCATTGCTGATTTCAAGGGAATCTTGATGCCTAAAGTGACTTGCTCCAGCCCGTGCAGGACGTCTGTCGTGCAGCAGAGAATTGCTCGAGTTTCCAAGTCCTAGAGCCGTGCCCGAAAACCACTGGGCCATCCTTCCCCTCTAGCTGGTGTTTTCAATCTGTGGCTCTCCAAGCGCATCAATCTGCCCCTATTAGAGAAGGGGACACTGAGTCCCAGAAAGGGCCTCAGCCAGCAGGCAGGAATAGCACCTGAAATGAAAATGTCAGAATAATTCATTTAGACACCCCACCCCCCACTCCACAGCTCCCCACCGAACATTTTGATTTTGATGAAATGGCCATTTCCAACGGCCAAGAGAACCTACCTCAGGGTTTTCCGCCTCCAGCCCCGATCTGGCAGTTGAGCTAGAGCGGAGCTCAGAGGTACAGTAGTTTTCCTGACCTTTGCTAGGATTAAATTCAGGGTCTATTATCTGAAACCGAGACAAGATGGGGGTGGGGAGGGGGGCCTATAGGACCATGGTGAGCTCCAGTGCAGAAAAGACTTGAGACACTCCGGCCTAGAGAATCAGATGGAAAATACTGTCCTAAAAGGCAGCTGGTGATTTAAACCCATTCTAAAGCAGGGGTCCCCCTTTGAAAATATGATTACACCCCCCCAGCAAGAAGTGACAGCAAATCACTGGACATACTCACAGGAGCAGTAAATGACGCATGTTGGCGTTATCCCTGCAATCAATGGCGCCGAATCCCCTAGTGGCTTCCCTACCCTGCCCAGGCTGGAGATCAGCTCCCTCACCCAGCCTACGGCTGCCAACTCTGACTGAAGCTATTCTGGGAAAAAAATTTTCCCCAACGTGACGTAATGTCATTTTCTTAAAATATCCTACTTATAATTCCCAGATCGCTTTCAATGGTCACGGGGAGATGAATGTCAATTCCAGGAGACCCCAGGCCAATCCTGGAGAGTTGACAACCCCAACCCAGCCATATCTGTCTGGGCATTGGTTGCGCACTCCACCCCCGGTGCCTATCTGGTCTCTGGACCTGGGCTGGTAGGAGCCTGCACTGGCTTCAGCTCTGTCCCCGTCTCTCTCTGGCCTGGTGTAGCCAATGATTTTAGTTTATTGTTCATTTATTGTGTGATGTTCTGACTAGCTAACATGTTATGGCCTATATAATCATTGTATGCTAAACAGTTACATTGTAGGATTATAGAAGTCTAAGACCGATCAGCATGTAGAGGGAATAATCATGTATTAAGTATCTGAGTAAGTAGGGTCGAAATGCAAGGCCTGCAGGCTAAGGCCTGCAAAATTTTAGCTTCGCTATTTTAGGCCTTGGAGTTAAGAAATGAGGATATAAGTAAGTACGTGAAGAAAAACCCGATGCCCTAGGATGATGGGGAAAAGAGCGGTCAAGGGGTAATGAGAAAAATTAACTGGAAGATGAATTTTAAATCCTAAAAATGCTGTAAAGGCATATCTGTTTCCAGCATGTGCCTTCACCACAGGATACAGGCTGTGTGCAAATGCTAACGAGAATGAAGAGAGCCTACATGACCTAAAGAAATCAGGCTCCCTTAAGTTTGTAGGAGACAGATAAGGGAAAAGAGGGGTGACACTTTCATGTCCATGCGCAGAAGGTCGCTATAGGCAGAATCACATTATAAAACCAGGATGCCCAGAGTGGGAAAATTGAGCTTGCTATGGGAATCTCCAGCAGGAACCATCCCTCTCGTCAAACCATGAGACCCATCAGACCGAAGACTATTGGCGAGGACGAGAATGTAACAATATTTGTAACTTGTGCACAGGTCTGTCTAGAATTGCGATCGGCTTGGGTAATAACTTTAACAAAGCCTATAAAACAGACTAGACCTAGTACTTGCGAATGCCTGCGTGGTCTCCACCCTTGGGGTCTTTGTGTTCCGAGAGACTCTACATCGAAAGCAAGTCACTGAGGTGACGTTCCTTCTGTTGAGCTTGAAACTGTCCCTGCTAGATCTGAACCCACAGGGGTGCGATACGTTACAAAATTCACGTGAAATGAAATAAAAGGCTACACTGGCGTGCAAACTGTCCTCCTCCGTCCCTACTTCGCGCTTCTTGCTGCTGAGTTGTAATAAAAGTGAAACCTCGTCCTCTCCTAGATGCCACCCTTGCTGCTGCTCGCGGAACTGCCTTCAGAGCTGGGTGGCCAGAAAGCTGTACCCGCCCCCACACCAGTTCCCCTTTTCCCCTGGCAGCGTCCTTCAAATATGGTACCCTAGGTCTCACAACCCCCCTATAATAGCCTTGCCACCCCCTTTTGGGGTTGAGAATTCCTGTTCTAGAGAAGAGATGGAAATTGCATCCCCGCTATAGAATGGGAACGGCAGAAAAAGGTTCCGACCCACCATTCAGTTCTACAGGGTGGATTGACTAAAAATCATGTCTGTCAAAATCTTCTCATCACCTCTGACCCTTGTGGTTTGAACCAGGCCATCGGTGAGCCGGCAAAACCTTGGGGCTGTGTAAATCAGTCCACACATGCTGCAGGTTTCCCCTGCCCCAAGACTTTCAGGAAAAATTGACCCAGCCCTAAATCAGACTGAAAAGTCCAAACTCTCTAATATTTACATGAGAAAAACTTTTTCTTCAGTGCCAGTCCCTCAAGCAGTTTCCTCTCAATCGTTTTGAAATATCTCAAGTTTGGACCTTTGCCCCCTTGACGTGTGAATTTTCTTAAGTGCCCGTCCAGCTTTTGTTAGACGATTGCCAAAGATTAGAGATGCTGTTTACCCTGTGATTTCTTCTTCAGCAAACAGTTTTATTATCAGCTCTTTCACATGTCCTCGTAATCTCCCGGTACAGGAGAGAACCATGCACCACTTGTTCACACTGAGCACTTCTCATCCACAGCTCTCCAAGCAGTTTACAAAATATAAGCTGCATTATCTCAATTCTGGGGGGGGAGGGGGCAAATGAGTCACAGCAAGGTAAAAGTGACTTACCTAGTCACACAGTGACTTGGAAATAGAACCCAGGAGTCCTGGCTCCCAGCCCCGCTTCTCTAACCATGAGACCCCACTCCCCTCCCAGAGCCAGGGAGAGAACCCAGGAGTCCTGGCTCCCAGCCCCCCCGCTCTATCCTATTGGATACCACTCCGCCCCGCCCTGGAGCGGGGCTGTGGACAGGAGCACGGCTGTTCTCAGTGGCACACCCCACACCACTTCAGAAGTCCAGGCCCCGTGGGCCCCTCAGCTCCCGTCTGCCCCACGGCTCCTCATCTGTCCCCAGCTCCCCCTGAGGTTCCTGCTCCTCTGGCGGCTCCCCCTCGGCCGGGGCCCCCAGGTGCCTGAGCTCCTCCTGGGTGAGGGGCTGCCCGTCCCGCAGCTTGTCCCGCAGACGCCGATGCTTGCCGATACCCAGCTTGGGCAGGCCGCGGTCGAGCCCCTCCAGCAGGACGCAGGCCTTGCACAGGGTTTGGCTGGCCACGTAGCCGCAGCGCTGGCAGGTGCCGCGGGACGGCATGCGGAGGTCAGAGCGCAGCAAGAGCCGTTCGCCCGAGTGGCCCAGGTCGGCCACGGCGCTGGGCCGGACGGCCTCCAGATCCTTGAGCAGGGTGCGGGCGTAGCCACGGTAGGCCTGGGGGGCGTAGACGCACTCAGTGCTGAAGTAGTCCAGGCCTTTGAAGTAGGCGTAGAGGACGATCTCCTTCTCGTAGGCGTGGCGCAGGGGCTTGCAGCGGGGCACAGCCCCCTCCCCCCCCGCCGGCCCCACTCCCGCCCCCCGGCGCAGCCGGCCCACGTCACCCCGCAGGAAGTTCATCAGCACCGTCTCGGCCACGTCGTCTGCATTGTGCCCTGAGGGGGAGAGCGGAAGGGTCAGGCCGGAGCGGGCCCCCGGGTCGGACCCTGCGGTGACTCCCCCGCCCAGTACAGAGTCCCCCAAAGCAGACCTCATAGCACCCCCTCCTCCAGCACAGAGTCCCCCCAAATAAGACCCAACAATGCCCCCTTCTTCCCAGCAAAGCCCCCTCCCCGCAATTCAGACCCTACAGCTCTCCCTGCCTCCATCCCACAGGACCCCCCCACACACACACACACACCCCCCTGGGGAGATGTTATACATGCTGAGCAGCAATCCTCCAACTGACACCCCACCCCCAGGGCAATCCTGGCCCCCGCTCTCTCACACCAGATGCTCCCCATGGACTCTCCTGCCCCCGTGACCATCTTGCCCCTCCCAGCAGCAGGGTCCCTGGTGGCTCCCCCCTCCCCCGACCTGTGGCGATCTTGTCGGCGCCCATCAGCAGGGCACCCCGGTCGAGGGCCTGGCGCCGGAAGACGCCGCAGAAGGTGCAGTTGTTGCGGGGGCCGAGGTGGCGGGCGATGCGGTCCATGCTCCAGCCGTAGAGCTGGCGGTAGGAGACCACGTGCAGGGGCAGGCCGGAGCGGCGCTGGTGTCGGCGCACTGCGGCCAGGGAGGCATCGCGGTAGCCGGCGATGCCCTCATCCACGGAGAGCAGCAGCAGGCGCAGGCCGTAGCCGTGGCGCTGGTCAAGGAGCTGCAGCAGGTGGGCCAGCACCGTGGAGTCCTTGCCGCCCGAGGCGCCAATGGCCACAGTCTCGCCGGGCCGGAAGAGTCGCCCGGCCACGATGGCCTGGTGCGTCTCCTCCTCGAAGGCCGCCAGGAAGCAGGCGCGGCACAGGGCGTGGCCCGTCTTGGGGCGCCGCAGGGCAGCCGGGCTGGCGCAGCAGGCGGAGCAGGTGGCCGGCATGGCAGGGGGGCTGGGATAGATGGAATGAGGGTTAGAGGGGGAGCCCCCCCGGGGCCAGCTCCCCAACTCACCCAGCCCCCCCCCACTGCCCTCTGCCCTCCACCCGGCCCCCAGCCCAGCCCAGCTCATCCAGCCCCCACCATCCGCCAACTCACCCAGCCCCCCACAACCATAAACAGTCTCCCGCCTCACTCAGCCCCCACCATCCCCCTCCAAACCCCCCCACCATCCTCCGCCCAGCCCCCCAACCCCAGCCCCCCACTGCCCTCCACCCAGCCCCCAGCCCAGCCCAGCTCATCCAGCCCCCACCATCCGCCAACTCAGCCAGCCCCCACTTGCCCAGCCCCCCACAACCATAAACAGCCTCCCGCCTCACTCAGCCCCCACCATCCCCCTCCAACCCCCCCACCATCCTCCGCCCAGCCCCCCAACCCCAGCCCCCCACTGCCCTCCACCTGCAAACCTCCACCCACCCCTCAGGCCCCCACCCCCACCAACCACCCCCTCCCCGTAGCGCCCAGCACCAAATCTCTCCCCACACCCCGCCCCCCCAAGTACCAGCCCCGACCCCCGATCTGCACAAGTAGAGCCGGGGGGAGGGGGGCGGGGGAGGGGGTTGACTCACCCGCTGTCGGAGCTGAAGCCTCTGCTCCCCCTGCACGGCCCGCTGGCCAACTCCCAGCATGCACCTGCCTACCGCTCCCAGCATGCACCTGCCCGAGACTGCATCTCCCAGCATGCACCTGCCTACCGCTCCCAGCATGCACCTGCCCGAGACTGCATCTCCCAGCATGCACCTGCCTACAATTCCCAGCATGCACCTGCCCGAGACTGCACCACCCAGCGGCCGCCCGCAGAACAACAACCCCTCTCCCCATTGTTCCCTGCGCATCCCAGCCCTGCCCTCCCCATCAGCCCTTCCTGCGCTCCCCCTGCTCCTGCCTGCCAGCCCCAGGCCGTGCGCTGCAGCCCCGGCTTCTTCTGCCCCCGCAGTCCCTTGCCCCAGCACTAGGGGACGAGATGGTGCCCGGGGGCAGCCTGGGACCTGCCGGGGGAGCCAGCCGTGGGGGCACCTGGCGGGGTGTCTGTCCTGCCCAGACCCCTCCCCATGGCAATCACTGCAGGCCCCAATGCCCCCGTGCAGTGCTGTGGGGTGCCAGGCCACAGGAAGTGGGGCAGGGGACCCAGCAGGGGGCGCCATGCTGCAGGGAGCAGGGCGGGGGGCTCAGCTGGGGTTGCCACGCTGCAGGGGGCTCAGTAGGGGTCAGTGCAGTGTTGCTGTGCAGATGTCAAACAGCTGCCCCTCCCCAGAGGTAGCTGCATTTCAGCACAGCACAATTCTAAGCACCCCATGCTGGGACATCGGGCTGGTCCTGACCCCCACGCCCCGCCCCACTGAGCCGTCCCTGTATGCACAAACCGACCCTAAACTAAAGTGGCGTCTGGCCACATTCAAGCTCTGGAAGAAGCAGGCGTGGGTGGGAGATGCGGGGTGAATCTCTCGCCAACTATTTATAAGAAGCACATGTGGGATGGAGCTGTGTGTGGGAGGAGGGAGAAGAATGTTTTCTGCGCCCTCCGGAGCTGTCTCTGGGTAGGAGCACGGGCCATGCAGGGCGGAGCTCGGATGTGGAGAGCTGCAGGGCAGGGTCTCACCCATCCAGGGAGGGGACAGAGCCACACGCCTGGCAGCATTCAGACACACGGCCTCAATTGAGATGGGATATTTCAGGGACAGGGATGTAGAGACGTCGCCCAGATCAGAACAGACCCTGATCTCTCCCTAGCCTGGACAGACGTGAGGGAAATGCAGCCAGCTCTGGGGCGGGGCAGCTGGGAAACAACCACATGGGGATGGCTCACTCAGCACTGAGGTGCAGCCAGCTCTGGGCGGGGCAGCAAGGGAACAGCCACACATAATGCTGCATGAGGAGGGCTTGCCCAGCGCTGAGATGCAGCCACCTCTGGGGTGGGGCAGCTGGGGAACAGCTGCATGGCAACGCTGCACAGTAATTAAGTACGGGAAGTGAAGAATATGTGAAACTCCCTGCAGCCCGGGGCTCCCTGCCGAGTCCCCAACCCGCTCCCTGCAGCATGGCGCCCCCTACTGAGCCCCCACCCTGCTTCCTGCAGCACAGTGCCCCCTCTGAGCCCCCACCCTGCTCTCTGCCGCACAGCACCCCACCGGGACACTGGGGTTATTAGCACTTAGTGTAGGAGGGAGCGTCGCTATCCCTGGCCAGCTGGCATCATGTCCTGCTGCCTCGTGACTCCCCCTCCCTTCTCCCCCCCCCCGACCTGTGGGGCTGGGGCCCAGCTGCTCCGCAGCTGTTTCCTGTTGTTCCTCCATCTCCCTGGCCCAGGGCCGGCTGGCCTCTCATTTCCACCCCTCATGGCCTCAAGATGGGGGCCTGCATGATGGGAATCAGGATGGGGGGCTCCCTGGTCAGCTCTGGCTGGGGGGGAGGGGGATGTAGCTGCTCTCCACAGCAGCCATGGGGTGAGATCAAGTCCAGATGCCATTTTGGAGGCAGTTGCCGTCAGGGGCCAGGAGAGAGATACCTGGCTACCACGGCCAGATGGGACCATCTAGTGGGACTCCCTGACCAAGGAACTGCCCCCCAAATCCTCCATCAAGCAGATCTCTTTGAGCAACACCCCGAGGGAGTTTTAAACCCTCCAGTGACAGAGAATCCCCTGTGGCCCCTGGGAAATTATCCCTAGGGGGAATTACTCCCACACTGCTAAAAATTCCCCTCTTATTACCCTGGATTCATCTAGCTTCAAATCCCAGCGGTTGGCGGGTGTTGCAGGTGCCCCTGGTGGCTCAAAGAGCCCGGTATTAAATATTCGTCCCCCATGTAGGTGTTCACGGACGGGGATCAGGTCCCCCCCGTAACTTTCCCTTTGTTTGGCTCAATAGACGGAGCTGCTGGAGTCCCTTGCCCGAAGATGGGGTTTCCATCCCTGAAATCATTCCCCCTGGTTTCTTCTCTGACCCACTCCCCAACTCATCAGCAATCGGGGACACCAGGTCTGGGCCCAGTTTGCCAGCCCAGTCGCCCTAGGGCCAGATCCAGAGGGAGAATAACCTCTCTTCTCCCACTCACGTGTCCCCAGTTTGTGCACCCCAGGAGAGCCTCAGCGTCGCCCCGAGAGCGTCGTGTGCAGCCGCTGAACCCCCACAGTCCCCTCCCCGATCTTTCTCAGCAGCACCAGTCCCCAGGGGGAAGCCCCCCAGTCCATGGGTCTGGCCAACGCACTTTGCTCCAACAAAGTGGGGATTTGCTGCAGCATTCTTTGCCAGGCCACTGCGTGCCTCAGTTTCCCCCACGTTTCGCACAGTTCCCCCGGGGGCGGGTGATGGGCGAGGAGAGAAAAAGGGGCAAGCTAGAGCTATGGGCCTGAGCAAGGGGTAAAAATCCACACACCCTCTCCCCCCAGCTGCCCGCCCCCGCGTAGATAGTTGGTTTCGCCCCCTCCCCCGCTTTGGATGGTCTCCCCCGCTTCAGATGGTCCCTTTCCCCAGGTTGGTCTCTCCCGCCTCGCCCAGGTTAGTGTCTCCCCCTGTGGATGGTCTCTCCCCGCGCCCAGTTGGTCTCTTCGAGCCCGGCCCATGTCTGACGCGACGGCCAAGTCCCGCCCCCTCTCCCGGCCAATGGGAGCCCAGATTCCCCGGTGACGCAGGGAGTCCAGCCCCCGTCGGGGCAGGGAGGAGCGGGAGCGCGCAGCGGGCTCGTGCCCGGCCCGGCCGCCCGGAGACAGAGAGAGGGTGAGAGCCGGGTCCCGCCCCGCGCCCCACGGGGACCCCCCCCGCCCCTGTGCACCCCGGGGAGCCCCCCGCCCCCCAGCCTGCTCTGCCCCGCCCCCACGGAGACCCCCCTCCCCTGTGCACCCGGGGAGCCCCCTGCCCCTGCTCCCCCAGCCTGCCCTGCCCCCCACGGAGACCCCCCTCCCCTGTGCACCCGGAGAGCCCCCCACGCTTGCTCCCCCAGCCTGCCCTGCCCCCCACGGAGACGCCCCTCCCCTGTGCACCCGGGGAGCCCCCTGCCCCTGCTCCCCCAGCCTGCCCTGCCCCCCACGGAGACCCCCCTCCCCTGTGCACCCGGAGAGCCCCCCACGCTTGCTCCCCCAGCCTGCCCTGCCCCCCACGGAGACGCCCCTCCCCTGTGCACCCGGGGAGCCCCCCACCCTGCTCCCCCGGAACCGTGCCCCATGTGGACCCCTCCTCCGCTGTGCACCCCGGGGTTCCCCCCAGCCCTGCCCCCTGCCCCACGAGGACCCCCCTCCCTTGTGCACCCCGGTGTACCCCCCGCCCCACGGGGACCCCTCCTCTACTGTGCACCCTAGGGAACCCCCGCCCCGTGCCCCCGTCTCCGCACCCTGTTCCCCCCTCCCCTGTGCACCCCGGGGTACACTCTGTCCCTGCTCCCCCCAGCCCACCCTGCCCCCCATGGGGAGCCCCCCTCCCCTGTGCACCCCGGGGTACCCCCCCGCTCCCCCCAGCCCGCCCCGCCCCCCCATGGAGAGCCCCTTCCCCCCCATCTCCTCCCCCTCCTCCCCCCTTCCCTGTGCACCCTGGGGTACACTCTGTCCCTACCCCCCATGGGGAGTCCCCCTCCCCGGGGTACCCCCCTGCTCCCCCCAGCCCGCCCCATGGGGAGCCCCCCGCCCCTGCTCCCCCCAGTCTGTCCCACGGGGAGCCCCCTCCCCCTGTCTCCTCCCCCTACTCCCCCCTCCCCTGTGCACCCCTGGGTACCCCCCTCCCCTGCTCCTCCCACCCCGCCCCCCACGGGGAACCCCCTCCCCCTGCTCTCCCTTCCCCTGTGCACCCCCGGGGTACCCCCCACCCCTGCTCCCCCTAGCCCGCCCCACCCTCCATGGGGAGCCCCCCTCCCCTGTGCACCCTGGGGTACCCCGCCCCTGCTCCCCCCTCCCCTGTGCACCCTGGGGTACCCTGCCCCTGCTCCCCCCGCCCCTGCTCCCCCCTCCCCTGTGCACCCTGGGGTACCCCGCCCCTGCTCCCCCCAGCCTGCCCCCCCCATCTTCTCCCCCTGCTGCTCCCTTCCCTGTGCACCCCGGGGTACTCCTGCTCCCTACAGCCTGCCCCCCATGGGGAGCCCCCTCCCCTGTGCATGCCCACGGTACCTCCCACCCCTGCTCCCCCCCCAGCCTGTCCCCCATGGGGAGCACCTGCTCTCCCTACTCCCCCTCCTCTGTGCACCCCCAGAGTATGACCTGCCCCCCCATGGGAGCACGCACTGCCTCCCCTGTGTACCCTCTGGGTACCCCCCACCCCTCCTGCCCACTGCGGGGAGTGCCCCTCGCCTGTTCAACCTCGGGGTACCTCCCGCCCCCTGCTCTTCCCAGCCCATCCCCCACATGGATCGTCCCCTCCCCTATGGGAGTATGCGGGGAGGGGGGGGTGTGCACGCTTACCCCCACCAGGGGAATGGTAATGAGCTGGGGTGCGCCTCGAACCCTGTGTGCGTAGCGTTCGGCCCTGCCCCATGGGGCTCCACATGCAGCCCTGCCCCTGTGCCTGTTGGAGGGGCCGGATCAGCCCTTTGGGCCCCTCTGGCTGGTCTCTTGCCCTCTCCCTGCCCCTCTGGGTCAGACCGCACATCTAGGCGGTTTCTCACCCACTCCGTGCCCGCTCCCCCTCACTCAACCCCGGGGCCCCTCCAGCCTGCTGCCCCTGTCCTCTTGGGCTGGGCAGAGAGCGCAGGTCCGGGAAGCGTGGCGGTGTCTGGTGGGTGGCACTGGGGGTCTCCGGGTGGCAGGGGAGATGCTCGCCCAGCCCTTGGGGTGCTGAGCTACTAGATTCGCAGTCCTGGCACCCCTGCTTCTGACCCACTTGACCCCCACTCCCCTCTCAGAGCTAGGATGGAACCCAGGAGTCCTGGTTCCCAGCTCTCCTGCTTTAACCCACTAGATCCCACTCTCCTTCCAGAGCTGGGTCCATCGAGGTCCCAGTCCCACCCACCTAGCAGGAGGCAGTGCTGGCTGTTCCACTGGAAGCTGCCAAGCCCCTTGTTCTGCAGCAGCCTATGGAACTCACTGCCACTGGAAATCCCTGAGGCCAGAAACGAAGCGACCCTCCAAACGGCCGGCGCCATGTGCACAGGGGGTTTTATTCCTTCCCGACCCAGTTTCATCCACGGACGCTGCTGGATGCCAGCAGGACCCAGTTCTGGCATCTCCCTCCCGGTGACTGCCAGGCCACGCAGGTCTCACAAGCTCCTCAGGACTCCTGGGTTCTGTCCCCAGCTCTGGGAGGGGGAATGGGATCTAATGGCTAGGGCGGGGGGCAGGGTGGGAGTCAGGACACCTGAGTTCTGTCCCTCTCGCTGGGAGGGGAGTGGGGTCTGGTGGTTTAGAGCGGGAACGGATGAAGCTTGAACTGTCCCGGCGTGCCGTGGGCTGGTTCTTCAGCCTGTCGGGTCAGTTCTGGTGCCGAGATTTTTGCAGCGGAGCTTCCGCTGGCCTCTGCTTCTTGCCAGCGCTTTCTGGGCGACGTCTCCCTTTGTGCGCGGCGGGGTGAGGCCAGCGCTGCGCCTGGTGCTGGGGGGGCGCTCGTTGACAGGGGTGGAGGAGAAACCCCGAGATGATCGCGGGGCAGGAGACGAGGCCCGGTAGCAAGCCGTCGCAGCGAGGACGGAGCAGCGATGGTCAGGGTGTGGGGAGGAAATGGGAGGCACCACGGGGCCGAGTCGGGAGCTGGCGGGACCCCCGGTGTTGCCGCACCACTGCCCTTAATAAAGCTGCCAGAGAGCTCAGCGCTTTATGCAAGAGGGGAAGAAGAGTTATCCCTGCTTGATGGCTGGGGAAACTGAGGCACGGAGTGGGGGAGTGGCTTGGCCTTGCTCACCCAGCTTCCCTCCCTCCCCTCTCCCCCACATTCCACCCCATGCCAGCACTGCCCACCACACACCGGTCTGTCTCGCCCTCCGAGCACTGGATCTCCCTCCCCAGGGCTAGCTCAGCACTGTCGTGACCTCCCATCTCCAGCTGAGGGTCCCGGGACTCCTCCCATGCACCCCGTGGGCACCCATTCGCCGGGCGGGTGCTCTGTCTGGGCATGGACCTGGCTCTGTTTCCTTAAGGGCCTGTGTCACGCTGTAGGCTTGAGCCTGGCTCGATGCCCGTCTTCCAGCTGGCTCTGTGCCCTCCTGGGTGCAATCCCCATGCGGCGCCCAGCTGCCCGGGCCCCGCTGGCTGTTAATGAGCCATTGTCTGGCTACGGAGCCTGCTGGCGGCTGGCTGGAGCGGAGTAGGTGGAGCAGAACCCATCCCTGCCCCAGCCAGTCCCCCCGCCCTGGGGATGGATCGGGGCCGGCGCCCACTAGAGGGGAAAGGGCCCCGTTCCACCCCCTTGAGCCAGCCAGTCCCCTGGCCTGGGGCCAGATTGGGGTCCAGGGGCTGGCCTGGCTGGGGTCCTGGCTGGCCTTGCTGTGCGGAATGGTGCCAAGGGCCATGTTGTTGGCTCATGTCCATCCCCCTGACGTCAGGTCTGCACACGGCCAGCGCTTGTGTAAATGCCACATTAGTGCCGGTGCACGGGGGAGTCAGCTGAGCTACCTGGGGGTGCTCAAAGAGGTCACCTATGGGGCAAAATATGGGCTAGCGAGTTAGAAGTGGTGGGGCCGGGAGCCTGGGCTCCTGGGTTCTTTTCCCGGCTTTGCAAGGGGAGAGGGGTCTAGTAGTTAGATCAGGGGCGGCTGGGAACCTGGACTCCTGGGCTCTGTCCCTGGCTCTGGAAGGGGAGTGGGGTCCAGTGGTTAGAGCGGGGGCGGGGGACTGGGAACCAGGACTCCTGGGTTCCATCCCTGTCTCGCATGCCCATTCCTTCCCTGCAGACTTGCAGTCCTTACTGAGGTGGAGCCGGCTCGGGAAGGGGGGTTGAGGTGTTGGAGGGGAGAGACGTTGGCTTGTTTCACCTTGCGGCTTCGTTGGTGTGTGGCTGTGGAGCAGGGCACAGCTGGTTCCGTACACAGACGGAGGTAGAGCAACCTTGGACTTCGATCCTTCCCTGTGTTTCTCCTCTGGGCACGTCACTGTCCCAAAACCGCAGCGTAGAACAAAGAGAGGCCGGGCTGCACCAGGACACGAAAACTTGCTGGTCCTGCCCTGGTGACGTAAATCCACCCGCAGCTCTGCGGGGTAAAGGGCTCTCCTTCGCTTCCTGTCCGAGATTGCAGGTCACTGGGTGGCCGTTCCCCAGCTGCCCCATCCCAGAAGTGGCTGCATCTCAACACTGGGCGAGCCGTCCCCGTGTGACCTAGGTAACCCAGACAGGAACTGAAACGTGCCAGATCCTGCTTTCTTCCTCCAGCAGCTGGCTGATAGCTGCTGGGGGGGGGGGGGTGAGGGCGGGGGGGTCTGTGCACATGCCTCACTCTGTAAGGAAGGAGCGTCTGGCGGGCACCCTGTGATGGGGTTTGCTGCTTTCCAAGCCTCGGGGCCCTTTAAGACGGATGAGGAGTGACTGCCTGGCAACCCCTGGTTGTCTAAGCAACAGCACGCTGGCACTCTGGCTCGCCCAGCAACTGGGGGTGGGGAGGAGAGGGAGGGGGGTGCTGAGTCCACCAGGCTCTGTGCCTGCCCCCTGGGGTCCAGGCCGGGTCTCTGGGGCCCTGGCATGTCCCATGCCCACCTCGGGGTGAGAGCCCAGGTGCCCTGGCATCTCACGGTATGCAGGGCTGAGGTCCAGGTCATGACATGGAGCTGGGGGCTCAAGTAGGGGGTGCCGTGCTGCAGGGAATGGGGCAGCTGGGGGGGCTCATTTCCTTTTCCCTTAGGAAGCCCAGTTTCCCCAACCCTTGCCTCATTTCCCCTTGGACGTTTTTCTCCTTAACAACCTGGCGCAGCGGTGCTGGGGCAGTGGCCAGGTGCTGCGCTCTCCCCCAGAGGTGGCTGCCTTTCAGTGCTAGGTAAAGCGGTGGGATGGAAAAAGGGGGTGGGTCTTTTGTCTCAGTCCCTAGTCCACTCCCCCGCCCCCCTTCCCTGTTTTATCCTTCCTGCTTCCTCTCACGCTCTCCTCCTCTTCCTCCCCCTAGGCGCACCAGGGAGCCTGGAGCCCCAAGCCAGCTGCAGGGAGTGAGAGCCGCCCCGGCGGAGCTGGCTGGGGGGCGCTGCCCATCTCGAGGTAGGTACCCCGGATTTCTCTCCCTCAGAGGGGACCTGGGGGACCCCAGGCTCTGGAGCAAACTTGGGGGTTGGGACACGGGGCCTTTGCCCTGTACGGGGTGCTGGCTCTGTTCCAGCCCCATGGAGGTGGGGTTGGGGAGTCCCTGGACCCCTCCTGCCCTGGCGTGGGCAGAGTTTGGGCACCAGCATCAGTCCGGAATCCGGATCAGAGCAGCTAGGCCCTGGAATTTCAGAAGGCTGGTCAAGCTGGAGAAACCAGTTCCCAGACCTAGGGAGCGGGGGCAGGGGACACCATGGTTGGTGGGGGCTGGGAGCCAAGACACCTGGGCTCTATCCCCAGGTGAGGGGAGTGAGATCAAGTGGTTACAGCTGGGGAGGGCGGGACTGGGAGCCAGGACGCCTGGGTTCCCTTGGTGCTGTTGGCCCTGTGGCTGGAATGATCCCCTCCCCCTAACAGCAGCAGGCCCAGGGACAAAGGGTTCCTGCGAAGTATGTGAAACATCCAGCCCCTGACACATGAAAGCAGCTGCCGCCCAGCTCCGTCAGGGCCTGGGCGCTGAGCTAGGTGCAGCCGAGTCCCCGAGCACCCCACGGCCAGGACCCAACCGGGCCAACCTCAGTGCTAACCAGCGCATCCCCGTCCCAGAGCAGGGGATAGAACCCAGGAGTCCTGCCTTCCAGCCCTCCCCCTTCCCCCCCCCCCCGACCCTACACCCCTCCCAGAGCAGGGGATAGAACCCAGGAGTCCTGCCTTCCAGCCCCCCACACCCCACTCCACTCCCAGAGCTGGGATAGAACCCAGGAGTCCCGGCTGGCTCCCAGCTGTCTGGCCGGGAGTGGCAGGGAACCTGTGTGTGTAGGGGGGGCGGGGGCCGGATCTGTTCACTTGTTGAGCCAGGGGCTGGCTGGCTTTTGTCTTCCCTGATTTCCCAATTCCTGCCACGCCTCCTGCAGCGACTGGCTCACACCTCAGGCAGGTGAGGTTGTGAGAGAGTGTCCAGGATGCCTGGGTTCTTCTCCAGGCACTGGGAGGTGAATGGAGGCTCAGGGGCTAGAGCAGGGGGCCTGGGAGTCAAGACTCTTGGGTTCTGTCCCCTGCTCTGGGAGGGAAGAGGGTCTAGGGGACTAGAGCAGGGGGGCTGGGAACCAGGACTCCTGGGTTCTGTCCCCTGCTCTGGGAGGGAAGAGGGTCTAGGGGACTAGAGCAGGGGGCCTGGGAGTCAAGACTCTTGGGTTCTGTCCCCTGCTCTGGGAGGGAAGAGGGTCTAGGGGACTAGAGCAGGGGGGCTGGGAACCAGGACTCCTGGGTTCTATCCCCTGCTCTGAGAGGGAAGAGGATCTAGGGGGCTAGAGCTGGGGGGCTGGGAGCCAGGACTCCTGGGTTCTCTCCCCAGCTCTTGGGGAGCAGTGGGGTTGGTTTACAGGTGGCACAGGGGCTCATGTACCTCCCTCCCCCTGATCTGTCCCCAGGAGGCCGAGCCGCAGCTGTCCCTGCCCACCCGCCGGCCATGGCTAGATGATCCCGGCCCCGCGCCATGCTGCAGTCCCGCGGCCGGTACCTGCTGCTCCTGCTGGGGGTGCAGCTGGTGGTGATGGCACTGCTCTACCATGAGGGCTACCGCCGGCGGGTCGCCTACTTCCTGGGCATCTTCTACAAAGTGGGGGCCCCGGCCGGGCTTGGGGGGCCGCAGGGCGCCGCCCACAACGCCTCGCTGCCCGGCGACGTCTATGCCAACCTCAGCCTCATCGCCCGGCCCCCGCTGCGTCCCGAGGAACTGCCCTACTGCCCTGAGACCTCCCCGTTCCTAGGTAAGGGGCGCCCGGAGCCCTGGGTCCTAGCCCTGGCTTCAGGAGGGGCGGGGAGGAGGGGATAGTGGTCAGGGGAGGGGGTGCTGGGGTCAGGACAGCTGGGTTCTATCCCATCTGGGAGGGGAGTGGGGTTTAGTGGGTAGAGCGGGGGGTTTGGAGGCAGGACTCCTGGGTTCTCTCGCTGGCTCTGTCGGGGGAGTGGGGTCTAGAGGTGAGATCAGGGCGGCTAGGAGCCAAGGACTCCTGAGTTTTGTCCCTGGCTGTGGGAGTGGGGCAGAGATTTGGGGGCCCACATGGATTTGAAGCCTCTCTGTGGATATGGGGGCGGCCCCCCAGAGCTGTGAACCCAAGTTTCCTGGGGCTCAGGCGTTTGTTTTGCCCTGCAGGGGGCCCGATCCGGGTGACCTTCCCCCCAGGGCTGACCCTGGAGGAGATTGTCCACAAGAACCCCTATGTGAGGGCTGGGGGCAGGTACCAGCCCCCCGACTGCGACCCCCTGCACCGCACGGCCGTCATCATCCCCCACCGCAACCGGGAGCAGCACCTGCGCTACCTTCTCTACTTCCTGCACCCCTTCCTCCAGCGCCAGCAGCTCGCCTACGGCATCTACATCATCCACCAGGTGCCCCGGATGCTGGGGTCCGGGGGGGGGGCGTCGGCTCTTTGGGGTTAGAGCGGGGCGGCTGGGAGCCAGGACTCCTGGGTTCTATCCCGGCTTGGGGGGAGTAGTGGGGTACACAGGTTAGAGCAGGGGGGTTGGCAGCCCGGTCTCCAGGGTTTTATCCTGGCTTGGGGGCGGGGTAGTGGGGTATACAGGTTAGAGCAGGGGGGTTGGCAGCCAGGTCTCCAGGGTTTTATCCTGGCTTGGGGCGGGGGGAGGTTAGAGCAGGGGGGCTGGGAGCCAGGATTTCTGGGTTCTATCCCGGCTTGGGGGGGTAGTGGGGTATACAGGTTAGAGCAGGGGGGGTCGGCAGCCCGGTCTCCAGGGTTCTATCCGGGATGGGGGGGGGATTAGTGGGGTATACAGGTGTCAAAGTTTGACTCAGACTCACAATTTATCAGACCACTCTGTTTTATTAGCAAAGCTGCTCTGCTAATACATTTAGAAGTGAGTCCCCCGAGTGGGGCTTGTGTCTCTTAATTTATACAGTTTTTTGGAGAACAAGTTACAGAGAAGTTACAGACAAAAGAAGAAAAAGATTTTAGTCACCACCCTTCGAGATCCCTGAGACCAGCCACGTATCTTCAATTACCTGCCACCCTTAACAATCTCCTTTAACAGCTTCCAGTTAACTTAACTAATTGCCCTTCACACCTTCCATTCTGATGCCTGCTTCTTAGAGGTGCTGGCTCTATCTGAATTGCTTCTCCATTCAAAAGCTGACTGTCCCTACGTGTGCTCCCTCAGATACTTTGTAACATGTTTTGGCATGCCCTCTCATATACAATGTATCCAGCACGTCCCCTTATACAACGTTATACTTATACAATGTTATACTTCCACAATCCCCCCTTTTGGTCAAGGCTACGCCCATGACCAATGACTTACTGGATTCCATACATCAATCGTTCTTTTTCATTACTTTCACTGGTGACATTTAACAACATTAGATTAGCACTCTGGTTAGGGGTAACCTGATGGATGGTGTGTCTTGTGCAGTTTTGGATACAACAAGAAATCAATTGAAAACGCACAAAGATTATTAGAATTCCAAATAGGATAGTCAGGATTCCTTGAAACAACCAGTTTCCCAGACTAGAGAAATTGAATAAGTTACTTATCCATTTCCACAAGGAACTTGGTTCTTCGTGGGGAAGGTATGCAATTTGCTCCAGATGGCGAGCACGATTAGTATTATCAGGTATGTATACACAGCATTCTGTTCCAATTAGAGCACAGGTCCCTCCTTTGGCTGCCAGTATTATATCTAATGCCCGACGGTTTTGGAGGGCCACTTGTCAGACCGCTCCTGCTTCTTTGGCTAGAGCTTTTAAGCTCTCTCCTGTTTCATTGGCCATGATCTCAACCACCGCTTGTAACCTTAAAAGCCTTTTTGCATGGTGGATTACCCCCCCTACTGGGACTAAAGAAATGCCAACAGCTTCTTCCCAAGTTAGGGGGCTTATGTTATCCACATACCATTTAGCATCTGGCAAGTCCCTCCTTTTTCACCTGAAATTACGGAGGCGATTTCGTGGGAGGGATTGAAGCACCCGGAATTGTGGGAAAAGCTGAGCAGGATAACAGATACCTGACCAATTTGCTGGTAACACAGTGTAAGCATTTTCCCCACAAACCCAATGATGTCCCATTAAAGCTGGGAAGGGTCGACTGCAACCCTTTGACATGTAAGAATTTACAAAGGAGGAATAGTATCCCCCAAAGGGCACAGGATGATTTTCACTGGGAGAAGAGGTAGCATTCACATGACATTTGTAGATGGTGCTGTTTTTCTCAGGGAGGCTGTAGGGGGAGCAAGAGATTGAATCTTTGGTTTGATCCCAGGTTGAGAGGAAGTTTATCTTTCCATACCCGGTTTGCCATTCTCCAACCTTGTTTGAATAGTCCCGTACACCATGGGACATGATGTATTGGAGACAGCTGCTCCTCCCTAGATTCAGCCCTGTCCCATTACACACCCAGCACCAGTGGCCCTTTCCTTTCACCACACTTATAAGTTTAGGAACATATGTTTTTCCCAGCCCCCAAGTGTCATTTTCCTTCCATGTCCTTTTAAGTGGATAGGGTTCTCCAGCAAGCTCTGAGGAATTCAAAGGGATTGCCATGGTGGGGATACTAGCTTGTGAGTGAGCTGGGATGTGGCTGCAGACCCAGCAATTAGAAATGTTCAGGATCTGGGCTATCTGCACCTGTTGTTGGATGAAAGAATTATCACTGTCACTCTGGATTCCCCAGACCCTCAGGACACAGTAGCTGAGAATTAAGCTTCTCAAAGGACACATGTTGGAAGCAGGACCCTTTCTGGTTCCGACAACCCCTTTCGAGGGAACCGCAGTCACGGTTTTACGTCTACCAGGCAGCAGGCGCTAGGCTCACTGCTACTTCTTGTTTGTTGGGTCCTGCTGTCTGCTTACCCTCTGCTTCTGGCAACCCTTACGAGAGCGCAGATTGTAAGGTATTGCAGGCTGTTCCTCTTTGTCTTCTGGGGTGGAAGCTGGTTCTGCGTGGTCTTGCAGAGGTGCTTGGTCCCCTTGAGGTGGCGCTGGCTTACACTGTGAGGCGTGGATCCATGCAGCGATGCCGGATAATTTCACTGCTGTCTGGGTGGTGAGCAGTACCTGGTATGGACCCTTCCACCGGGGTTCCAAGGCGTGCTTCCGAAGGTGGTGCCGCAGGTAGACCCAATCACCAGGCTCAAGAGTGTGACAGGCAGCAGAGGTGGGTTCCCTCGGCCAAGCTGCTCGCACCTGCGAATGGAAGGAGCTCACAGCTTGCATTAACCCTTTGCAGTACTGGAGGAGCATGCTGTGAGTTAGGTTTAGGTCTGGGGCTGGGGTAATAGTAGCCATTGTTCGCATAGGGCGTCCCATGATGATTTCAAATGGACTCAATTTGTGTCTCTGGGATGGGGATGACCGAATTTCCATAAGGGCCAGTGGTAAAGCAGCTGGCCAGTTTAACCCTGTGGAACGACAGATTTTTGCCAGCTTATTTTTAAGCACACCATTTCGCCTTTCAGCTGCCCCTGCACTCTGTGGATGGTAAGGGCAGTGCGACAGGTGGGCGACATGTAATACCTGGTTTAGATGTTGAACAATTTTTCCAGTAAAATGTGTTTCCCGGTCACTAGACAAAGTGGCAGGAATTCCCTTGGTAGGGATAATGTGGTTTAACAGACATTTTGCAACGGACAATGAATCAGCTTTGCCACAGGGAAAGGCTTCAATCCAACCCAAAAACAGACATAACTAAAATGAATTCATATTTCTGACACTTTGGCATTTGTACAAAATCAAGTTGCCAGTGTAGGAAAGGTGCTTGAGGCAAACCCCGGAACCCTTGTGTTACTTTTACAGATTTGCCTACATTGTGGCTTTGACAAGTAACACAAGCGGCACAGTGGCGGGTTGCAAAGGAGCTGAAATGGGGAGCCCACCACCGCGCCTTACTCATAGCAGAGACCATCCCCTCCTTGCCGACATGCGAAACACCATGTAGCAGGGCGGCTAGAGACGGGTAGAGTGAGAGGAGAGCGGAGGACAAGGGACTCAGACATCTCGACCAGGCGCGCTGCAGCAGCTCCAGCGCGTAGGCAAGGGGGTAAACCCTGGGCTACAGGGTCCAAGGTTGCAGAAAAATAAGCCACCGGGCGATTTCTGTCACCGTGCTCCTGAGTAAGAACCCCGAGGGCACAAGCAGATTGTTCGTGACAGAAAAGGGTAAAAGGCTTGTCATAGTTAGGTAACCCTAAGGCAGGGGCAGAGGCTAAATTCTGCTTAAGGGAGATGAAAGCAGCATTTGCTTCAAGTGGCCATGGCATGGGGTTAGGTACAGAGGATCGAGTGAGTTCTTGGAGTGGTTTAGCCAGAGAAGCATATTGGGGAATCCATTGCCTAGAGAACCCTGTCATGCCTAAGAATTTTCTGACCTGGCGTGGAGAGCAAGGCTGGGGAAAGCTAAGGATGGCTTGTACCCAGGCTGGAGAGAGTGTACGGGAGCCCTGGGAGAGAAGGAAGCCTAGGTATGTGACAGAGGTTTGGCAGAGCTGCAATTTTGTGCGAGAAGCCTTATGACCCTTGTTCGCTAAAGCTGTGAGAAGTGTTAGTGAATCAGTTTCTGAGGCAGACAGAGAGGGGGAGCACAGGAGTAAGTCGTCCACATATTGGATCAGTGTGGATCCTGATGGGAAAACCAGATCAGCGAGATCCCTGGCTAGGGCTTGAGAAAAATAGGATGGACTCTCTGTATACCCCTGGGGAAGGGTAGTCCATGTATATTGCTGACCCTTGTAGGAGAAGGCAAAGAGATACTGGGATTCAGAGTGAACTGGGACAGAGAAGAAAGCGGAGCACAAATCTACAACAGTAAAGTGGGTTGCATTTGGA
The DNA here is from genome assembly GCF_965152275.1 of Natator depressus. Classification (NCBI taxonomy): domain Eukaryota; kingdom Metazoa; phylum Chordata; order Testudines; family Cheloniidae; genus Natator; species Natator depressus. The sequence goes on from NC_134257.1 coordinate 15,484,552, forward strand.
GGAATAGACGCTAGTGTTGTAGCAGGGTTAGGGACCACTGGAAAAGAAGGTATGACAATACGGTTAATGGCTCGAAGGTCTTGAACAAATCGCCACGATTTGCCATCAGCCTTTTGAACTGGGAGGATAGGGTGTTACAGGGGCTGGAACAAGGGACAATAATTCCTTGTTCTTTTAATGCAGATATAACTGGAGCAATCCCAGCCTCTGCCTCAGGATTCAAAGGACACTGAGACAGGTGAGGCAGAGGTTTGGAATTGTCTACAGTAATCCGAACTGGGTCAGTATTTAATCGGCCCACTTCAGATGGGTGAGATGGCCATAGGGAGGAAGGAACCTGAGAGATTAGGTGCTCTAGGGACGGAGTTAAGGGACAGCAAGGGACCGGAGTGGAGAGGGAAGTTTCAGACAGCAGGGAGGCTACAGAATCACATAAGGAAGACTGAGGGATTTGCAGATAGACACCATCTGGGGAGCAGTAAATGGAACAGCCAAGTTTGCATAGCAAGTCCCATCCCAGAAGGTTTGCAGGGGTGGAATCAGAGAGGAGGAATGCATGCTCCTCAGAGACGGGACCGAGCTGAACAGACAAAGGTTTTGAGAGGGGAAAAGAGGTAGGGATCCCTGTAATGCCAACAGCAGACACAGATTTTCCAGATCGGGGAACCTCAGGCAAGTCAGTGGTGCGGATTGTAGAAAGAGAAGCTCCAGTATCAACAAGGAAAGGGAGAGAGAGATCATTTAGTTAGGACACATTCTCCAGTAGGGGACAGAGGTAATAAGGGAGCTAAAACTTTGTGAGGTTCCCCAGCATCCCATCATTGTTGGGGTGAAAAATAGGGTTGGGGATCAGCTGGAGGAACCAGCGGGGGGTTCACTTGATTTCCCATACAATTATTAGGTCGTCTTGGAAACTCTTTTTTCCAGTGTCCAGGCTGTTTACAGTAGTTACAAACCCCAGTTAATCCAGCCCCCCGCCCCCTTCCGCAACCCCGTCCCTGTCCCCGGTGTGGTCTGCTTAGTCCTGAATAATGCTGTATCTGCAGAACCATTAACTTTTGGGAGGACTGTTCCTCCTTTCCTTTTAAAGTGCGGTGGCAATGCTCTGCTACTGCCAGCAATTTGTCCATGGTTTCAGTCTCCCATCCCACACTTATTCGTTTTAACATGCTGCCTGTGGCAGGGAGAAGACCATCAACAAATGCATGTGCCAAGGCCCCCTGCCCATTTACATCGGGCTCTTGTATTCCTGAATGTTGTAGGAAAATATCAGCTAGCCGGGACCTATAGTCGCCTGGGCTTTCTCCTTGCCCTTGCTTACAGCAACGTATTGCTGTCCAGTTTGTTTTAGGAGACCACACTTTGGGAATGGCTTGATGCAGGCGCTTCCAAAGAGCCATACACCGGTCTCTGTATGCCGAATCTGGGCCAGTACTTTTTATGGTTGAGTGGCGTGCCTCAGCTGGCCAGTCTGCGGCAGCCAACCATTTTTCATAATAACTGGCATGAGCTAACAATTTACACAGTTGGAGGAGATCTGTCTCAGAGGGTTCATAGGTTTCACAGATTAACAGAAACTCCTCAGCAAATTTGACAGTTTTCCTGTGGTTTGGGAAAACTTTTAACTATAGATAAAAGTTCCGTACGAGTCCAGGGCTTATAATCCCATATGGACTCACTTTCTCCCATCTTAAGGACTCGTAAGGGTGCCACAACAGTTTGATCAGAGTCTCTCATTAACCTCCCATCAGGTTCTCTTTTCCAAGAAGAGATGTCAAGAGAATCTTTGCAGTCTGCTTTGGATTTCTTCTTCATAATATTTTGCAGAGCTGCGAGGCCAATGAGGGTATCTTCTTCACTTTCATTATCTGTAGTTACTGAAGATTATTCCTTTTCTGATTTCTTATTTGCGCAGGAGTATGGTGGGGGTCGGGTTTGATCCGGATCATTGCACAGGACTGGGCAAAGGGGAGCGCTCGGACTAGTGGTGGGAGAGACTGCATCCAATTGAACTGTTAGTTTTTTGATAGAATTTTTAAGAGAGGTGAGTTTTGACTCAGTCCATCTACGATTTGCCTCTTCCCACCACTGCATGAAGCAGTCTACTACTCCTCTCTCCAATTTGGTTTTTGGGAGGACGAGTTTGCTTTTTAAAGCGTCCACTCGATCCTTGTCCCAAGAACCTAACAGTGGCCACTGTAATTTGGGGTTCTCTAGAGCTAATTTGGACCATTTTTCAAGAAACCTACAAGAGTCCGGACCCCTCCTAAAATACATAAAATAAGCTGGAGTTCCCTTAGGGAACTGTTCTACCTTAGACTTCTGATTACCCATCCAGGAGGACTTCACACAGCACTCACACAAGAAGGAAATTCGGGCTCAGCAGAGCGGTACCCGGTGCAACACACAGAAAGGAGCCCACAGGCTACTGCCTCAACTGCCCTTGCTTTCACACCAGGGGTTATACCCAAGGCGTGGTGCGGCTGCAGCTGTGCAGATTCCACTTATTCAGACCATGGGGACGGGGACCCCTTGGTCAGCCAGTCTCCGGACAGAGATGGCTCCCAGATTCTCACACACACCACGGGGAAGACGGATAGACACAAAGACAAGACAGTCCTCAAACCGGTTAAAGCACAAAAATAATAATTACCTGAGACGTCTGATTCCAGAAGCTGGATCCAAAGACCCCTACCCGAACAGAGTGGGAACCAACAAGTTCAATGGCGTAGACTGCGCTGCTGCTGTGTACCTTTCTGTCTTGTGGAGGATCGCTTGGACTAAGCATCCAGGCGCCGGCTGCCACAATCGTCCTGCAAGGCAGTCAGGGATCACACAGCCTCAGTGAAGCTGCTTGCCATCTGGGTGGGACCTCCAAATTGTCAAAGTTTGACTCAGACTCACAATTTATCAGACCACTCTGTTTTATTAGCAAAGCTGCTCTGCTAATACATTTAGAAGTGAGCCCCCCGAGTGGGGCTTGTGTCTCTTAATTTATACAGTTTTTTGGAGAACAAGTTACAGAGAAGTTACAGACAAAAGAAGAAAAAGATTTTAGTCACCACCCTTCGAGATCCCTGAGACCAGCCACGTATCTTCAATTACCTGCCACCCTTAACAATCTCCTTTAACAGCTTCCAGTTAACTTAACTAATTGCCCTTCACACCTTCCATTCTGATGCCTGCTTCTTAGAGGTGCTGGCTCTATCTGAATTGCTTCTCCATTCAAAAGCTGACTGTCCCTACGTGTGCTCCCTCAGATACTTTGTAACATGTTTTGGCATGCCCTCTCATATACAATGTATCCAGCAGGTCCCCTTATACAACGTTATACTTATACAATGTTATACTTCCACACAGGTTAGAGCACGGGGGTTGGCAGCCAGGACTTCTGGGTTCTATCCTGGCTCTCGGAGGAGGGTGCGGGCTAGTGGTTAGAGCAGGGGGCTGGCGGTAACCCTCCATTGTCGTCCCACCCGCCAGGCAGGGAACTACACCTTTAACCGGGCCAAGCTGCTGAATGTGGGGTTCAAGGAGGCGATGAAAGATGAGGACTGGGACTGCATGTTCTTCCATGATGTCGACCTCATCCCCGAGGATGACCGCAACCTGTACACCTGTGACCGCTTCCCCAAGCACGCCTCCGTCGCCATGGACAAGTTCGGATACAAGTGGGTCCCCGCGCCCTACCCCATCTCCATGCTGGGCGAAGGGTGCCCAGATAACCAGCCCGCCACGTCTTCACGCCAGGCGAGGGATCCCCTGGATAACCAGCCCTTGAGCCCCACCCCAGAGGGGCTGTCTCTCCGTGCCTGGTGTGGGGTCCCTGGATAACCAGCCCCTGCACCCCACCTCAGAGGTGGCTGCCTCTCCATGCTGGGGGAGGGGTCCCTGAATAAGGATGCCCTGCCACAGAGGTGGCTGCATCTCCATGGTGGGTGAGGGGTGCCCAGATAACCAGCTCGCCATGTCTTCACGCCGGGCGAGGGGTGCCCTGGATAACCAGCCCCCGAGCCCCACCCCAGAGGGGCCGCATCTTGCCAGGCAAGGGGTTCCCGTATAACCAGAGCTCGTGCTCCACTCCAAAGGTGGCCACTGTCTCCATGCTGAGCGAGGGATACCTGGATAACCAGCCCCTGGTGCCCCGCCCCAGAGGGGCCACATGTGTGTTTCGGGTCCCTTTATAACCAGCCCCCGTGCCCCACCCCAGAGGGGCTCCATCTCTGGCAAGTGTGATTGACCGCCTGGATTCCCCTCCCCCCCCGTCACTGCCCATCTGGAGTGCCCCCTGCTGACGGTGCCCTCTCTTCCCGGTAGGTTGCCCTACAAGACTTACTTTGGGGGGGTGTCGGCTTTGACCCCGGAGCAGTACATGAAGATGAACGGTTTCCCCAATAACTACTGGGGCTGGGGGGGCGAAGATGACGACATCGCTGTGAGGTAGGGGGCGGGGCCGTGGGCGAGGGGGCGGGGCTGTGGGCGAGGGGGCGGGGCCGTGGGCAGCCTCACAGCAAATCACACCTTTGGGCTTTCCCACCCAGGGTGTGTGCAGTGGGGTGGGGTGAGGATTCTCATGTGACACCTGCTGGGCTAGCCCAGGTTTATGGGAGGGGGCCACACGGTCTCTTGTACAGGTGGGGAAACCAAGGCAAGTGAGCGGCACAGCCGGGGAGAGAACCCAGGAGTCCTGGCTCCCAGCCCCTCTGCCGTGAGGCTGGATGGGCCTGCGGGTGTGATGGGCGGGGGGGATGACAGGATGCCAGGCTAGATGGGCCCGTGGTTTTTAACCCTGCCTCCCATCCCCCCAGGGTGGCGCTGAGCGGGATGCTGATCTCCCGGCCCTCCATCCAGCATGGCCGCTACCGCATGATCAAACACGGCCACGACAAGGGCAATGAGCAGAACCCCAGGAGGTGACGGGGGGAGGGGAACGGCGGGGGGGAGGGATCCCCTCAGTGGGAGAGGGGAGTGGTGTGAGGAGTTCAGGGGGATCCTGGCAGCGGGGGAGGGGAGCAGCATGGGGAGGGGGGTCCTGGAGGCGCGGGAGGGGAGCAGCATGGGGAGGGGGGTCCTGGCGGTGGGGGAGGGGAATGGGGCGGGGCTTGGCGGGTGGGGGGGGTCCCGGCGGCGGGGGAGGGGAATGGGAATGGGGCGGGGCTTGGCGGGTGGGGGGGGTCCCGGCGGCGGGGGAGGGGAATGGGAATGGGGGCGGGGTCCTGGCGGCGGGGGAGGGGAATGGGAATGGGGTGGGGCTTGGCGGGTGGGGGGGGTCCTGGCGGCGGGGGATGGGAATGGGATTGGGGGGGTCCTGGCGGCACGGGAGGAGATCCGGTGGGGAATTGGGCAGTATCCCGGCAGTGGGCAGGATGAGGGGGTGTCCTTGTCCAGCTAACCCCCGTCCCCTGCCCCTCCCCCCCCCAGGTTTAACCTGCTGGCCAAGACGCGACGGACCTGGCGCCAGGACGGCATGAACACCCTGGAGTACCAGCTGCTGGCCAAGGAGCGCCAGCCCCTCTACACCAACATCACCGTCGCCATCGGCACCGAGAAGGGCCTGCGCCACCCCACGTGACCTCCCCGCCCGCAGGGGGGCTGGGACTTGGGGGGGGCGTGGCTGGCCCCCGGACTGGCCCCCAATCCACCCTGGACTGAGCAACCAAAGATGCCCAGCTGGAGGGGGTGGGGCCTTGGGCTGGTGCTGCTGGGGGGGGAGGGGAGGAGGGGGAGGGATTGGGTTCCTGAGCTGAGGCAGGGGATGTGGGGTAGAGCGGGACCAGGGAGTGGGGCCCTGATTGGGGGCCCTCAAGCTGGTGGGGGCCCTGTCAGGGGATGGGGCCCCTGCTGCCCCTGCTGTTGGGCGAGGGGGGAGGGAGTCAGGGCCTGACTCCCCCCAGAGCCATTCACCAGGGCTGGTTTTTTATACAGATGTCTCTTGGGGGGGCGGGGTTTGTCTCTTGGGGGGCAGGGTTTGCTGTCCTGCCCGCAGAGGGAGCTGCCGCCCTGTGCACAGACTTTCTTATTAAAGTGCAATTTATTTTACTGCAGCCGTGTTCCCCTCCCCCCAGCCTTGTTTGTTCTTGGGCGGGGGAGGGGGGCATGGGCCATGGGCAGGGCCGGGCCACCTGGCTGCTGTGGGGGGCCACCGGCCGTGCTGGGCCCATGGGGAAGGGGATGCATTGGCCTTGCCACGGGGCTGCCAGCACCTGTGTCCCTCTGCTCTACCCCCAGGGGCTCCCCAGAAAGCCGGGCCCCCAGTGCCCAGCTCCCTCCTGCAGCAGGGGGTCCCTGGGTCTCGACCCCATGCAGCAACGAGAGTTGCTGGAGACCCCCTCTCCCCTGGGCTGATGTGGGGGAGGGGGGGTGTTGTGAGACTCTGGACCCCCTTCCCCTCCCCCACAGCCCCCATGCAGCGCATGGGGCCTGGAGCTACCTCCCCAAATGTAGAGGAGGCTCCTGCTCATGCAGCCATAGGTGGGGGGTGGGCTGTGGGGCTGGGACAGCTGGGGGCTGCGGGTGGGGATTGAGGGGAGCCCAGGGCTGGTGTAGCAGGGGCTTCCAGGTCAGGATTGAGGGGAGCCCAGGGCTGGGTTATCTAGGGGCTGTGGGTGGGGATTGAGAGGCACTGGCAGAGCCCGGGGGGGCGGCAGGAGAGCTCAGGCCTGGGTTTTTCCGGAGGCTGCGGGTCCCCCAGTGTCACCACAACCCTAAACTGCAATTCTCTAGCAGGGCTTATTCCCTGCAGGAAGATCTGGGCCCCGGGGCCCATCACCCTGGTCTCCTGGCCTTGGGGGCAGCTCCGGAATCTCAGCCTTCAGTTAAAAAAAAATTCTGCTTCGAGCCCCCACAAGTGGGGAGAAAAGCTGAAAACTGAATCTGCTGGGAGCTGCCAGCGTCAGCCGAGAGCCTGAGCCCAGTGCTGGGAGAGGGGGGAGCTGGCCCAGGTGTGAGCAACGCTGCCTGCGTCTGCCAGGAGCCTGAGCCTGGCGGCAGAGTTGGGCCAGGTCCCAAGGGCCCCGGTCCTGGGGGAGGAGGGGTGTCACGGGGTCCCATGCGGGTACTGCTGGGCCTGATCCTCAGTGAACTCAGGAAGCCGAGACAGTTCCTGGTCCTCCAGCCCAGCTGCATTTCAGGGACGCCGCGTGTGGCCACCCCCTCTGGGCCCCTGGTGGCCTGCCCCTGGTTGTCATCAGAGTTGCTGCAGGCTGTGTGCACCTTCCTGGCTGGGGGTGCCCAGGAATACCCCAGCTGGTTGGAGCGCAGGGGGGCAGTGTCCCCAGCTGGGCCCAGAGAAAGCTACGTGGTGAGGCTGGCCAGGGCCTCCACATGCAGCCTGTTCACCTAGGGCAAGGGGGCAGAGGGTATTGGCCAAGCCAGCGATAAAGCCCAGGAGTCCTGGCTCCCATCTGCCTCCCCCAGCTCTGACCACTGGACCCCGCTCCCCTCCCAGAACTCGGCTAGAACCCAGGAGTCCTGGCTCCCATTCGCCTCCCCCAGCTCTGACCACTAGACCCCCCTCCCCTCCCAGAGCTCAGCTAGAACCCAGGAGTCCTAGCTCCCATCCGCCTCCCCCAGCTCTGACCACTAGACCCCCCTCCCCTCCCAGAACTCGGCTAGAACCCAGGGAGGAGTCCTGGCTCCAGGCCCAGGGCTTTAGCCCTCCCTCTCAGCCTTGCCAGGTGGCCCATCATGTTCTCACCCCAAGTCAATGCCAAGCAGCCCAGCTGCTGGGTGGGGTCGCCTGGCCCCATGGCGGTTAAAGAGAAACATAACACAGCCTGGAAGGAGTCTCTTCAATTCTTCCCCTCTCCTGGAGGGGGGCAGGGCTGGGGAGAGAGGGCTGCGTGCCAACGGGGGACCAGCTGGGGAGTTTATCTGCTGCCCCTGGGGAAAGGGGATTTGAATGGCCCCGCTTCGCTCACCCTACGAAGGGCTGGGTTTGGTCTGCGATCGGCGCTATCGCAGTCAACCACCAGGTGGCGCTGCTGTCTCTTGTCTCCTCCAAGTCTCGAGTTCTCTTCAGGACGCCTGGGTTCTATCCCTGGCTTTGGGAAGGGAGTGGGGTCTGGTGGGTTAGAGCAGAGGGGCTGGGAGCCAGGACTCCTGGGTTCTGTCCCCAGCTCTGGAAGGGGAGTGGGGTCTGGGGGGGTAGAGCAGGGAGCACTGGGGCCCCTGAGGGATCATGCATGCATTGTTGTTGGCCTCTGTGTGCCATACCCATGCAGTTTTCCTTCCATGTTGCAGCCAGAGCATATGGGCGTGCTTTTGCACCTGAGTTTTGGAGCAGAGTGTGCGGTTTGGTGCATGGAGGGGGTGCATTTTTGCACGAATCCGTGTGCATACGTGTCACAGATCCTCAGGAGAACTCTGCAGCGGGCCTGGATCTCGCAGGTCCAGTCGGACTCGCTGCCGTAATAGTGGGGGTGGGTGAAATGTACTTTGTGGCAGGTGGGCAAATACCCCAGACTGCCGCGATTTGCAGGAACACACGAAAGCTCCCATCAGTTTGGCAGAAAGAGAATCTCAGCAATGCCAAGCAAGTCTGTCTGTTTTTAAATGAAGGTTTTCGTACTTCAAGTTAAGCGAGGGATAGAAAGAGATTTCCTGTCTATTATAACAGGCGTTCCAGTGTGTGTGTACGTGGTTTAACCAAGTTTTGTTTTATTCTTTCAGTGGTAAAAATTGTGTCTGAGTTCTGTTTATGTAGATATCTTCACCGATCGGTTTTATGTTGGGTTTTTTAGCAGCCTGGGGGAATCTGTCTTTCTTGTGGGATTTGCGGGATCTGAGATTTCTGGGACGAAAATGGAAGAAATGCGGGAGCAGGTATTGCAGGTGGGATGGGAGCGGGGTTAAAAAAGGAGTCCCGCGCAGGGGTCTATCGTGCGTGTGTTGCTGTCGGCCTCCGTGACCATGTGCCGTGGCCCATGCGTGAATTTTTCCTTGCACGTTGCTGCGGGAGCGTGTGGGCATGCGCTTGCCCATCTGTGTTTGGAGCTGAGCGGGCATCTCGGTGTGTGGGGGGTGTGTGCATTTTTGCACGGATCTGTGTGTGTGTGTCACAGATCCACAGGGCCAGCCCTGGGGAGGCCCCCTTCAGCGTGTCAGTCCCCCCGGTCCCCCAAGGAGCAACCACCTGGCTTCACCACCTCCTGGGACCTAACCTCGGAGTCTTTCACACCCCTGCCTCACGCCATGAGCTCCCTGCAGCGAGTCCGCCTGATTTGGACACCGGAGGGAGACGTGTACCCCCAAAGGGAGCAATGCGCCCCAACCTCCTTAATCTGGAGTGACTCTCGGGCAGTGGTGTAAAAGCAGGAGGGTTATGAGCTGCCTGGAACCTGGAAAAAGCCCTTAGTTAACACCGAGAACAGAAAGTTACGGCCTGGTCCATCTGGGTCAGCCCAGAGTCCTCTGACCCCACTCTGGCCTCAGTCCAGGTGCTTCTCGCTTCCAGCAGCCCCACGCCTAACAACCCCACCAGACCCCTCCTCCGCCCTTTGTTCCCCGGCTGGTCAGATCCTCCTGGCTCCCTGCTGCGGGGGGCCACCCAAGGGTACTGCTAGGTGCCAAACGTCCAGGCAGTTGGCATGGCCAGTGTCTTCTCCAAGGCTCCGTGAGCGTGGGGCCCAGGCAGGTAGGTGTCAACCGCACCCGGATTTCTGCAGAGTAAACAACCTTTTCCCACCACCTGGGGAACCATGCACCACTGAGGGGAAACTGAGGCACAGACACCATATTCCCACAAAATATGTCGGAAAAGTGCCCTGCTCTCCCAGCCCGTTGCTGCAGCTGCATGGCTGGGGGTGCGCATTGGTAAGATAAGGCTGCATGGGCAAGTATTTGTGCCTTTATGCAGGCAGGGAGCTCAGTGGTTTGAGCATTGGCCTGCTAAACCCAAGGTTGTGAGTTCAATCCTTGAGGGGGCCATTTAGGGATCTGGGGCAAATATTGGGGATTGGTCCCCCTTTGAGCAGGGGGTTGGACTAGATGACCTCCTGAGGTCCCTTCCAACTCTGATATTCTATGACTTTGTGTGTGTGCAAACACCTGCATTGCTGTGCAGGTGTTTGTGTGGGTAGGTGTGTTGTGTTGTGCTGCAGAGGGGGATGTGGGCATGCAGTTTTCTTGGTGCATTTGTGAAGGGGGTGTGTACATCCCTGGGGGGGTGGTTTTGTGAGTGTGTGTGTATTTGCAGAGGCATCTGTGCACAAAGGTGTGTGCATTTGTGCTCTGCTTTGCACTTGTATGCATCTGTGTGTGTTGGCAGGTGCATGCATTTGTGCTTGAAGGTGTGTGCACCGATGATGTGTGTTTGCATCCATTGGGGGGGTGCATTTTGTGCCGGAGGGGTGTGGGCATCTGGTGTGTGTGCCCTGTGCATAAGGGGGTGTGTGTATTTTTGCACACCATTGTGTGTGTATTAGCTCATACACATTGTGTGTAGGTGCATCTGTGGGCATTTGTTTCTGTCCCCATACGTGTGATGCTTTTGTGCCAGGCTCCGTGTGCGTGTAGCACGGGTGTGTTGCTTTCCGCACACACCAACAGGTATTTTGCACGTTCACTGGTGGCTGTATGCAACCTCACATGCACTTTAGCATTTGTCGGTGTGTGTGACGGGTGTGTTACTGCTCACACCCTTTCTCCTCCCCTCTTCCCCCCCCACCCCCCCCCCGTGCCCCAGGCGGGGTAGGGATCTGGGTGTGGAAGTGGCTGCAGGTTTCCGGTGACCAGGCTCAGTTCCCAAATGGGGAGGGGCTTGGACTAGGCTCTGGGGCAGTGGGCGGGGTGGGGGGGCGTGCAGTAATGCAAGGTGCAGTGGCTGTGTGGGGCTGGTGCCTGGCAGAATGGGGTCTCGGGGGGGCAGTGAAGTGTGAGGATGCAGTGGGGTGCAGAGTGAGTGGAGGGATGCAGTGGAGCACTGTGCAGGGGCAGTGGGGGGGGTGAGGTTCCGTGAGGATGGGGGATGCAGTGACCGGTGCAGTGGAGAGCAGTGTATCGGAGTAGGGTGTGGATTATGGATTATAGTGGGGTGTAGTGGTGCAGTGCCCAGCACAGTGGAGTGCAGTGCCCAGTGCAGTTAGTCATGGGGGTGCAGTGATCAGCGCAGTGTAGTGCGGTGATGCAGTGACCAGCACGGTGGGGCGCAGTGAGGCATAGGGTGCAGTGGGGTGCGGGGGTACAGTGCCCAGTGCAGTTAGACATGGGGTGCAGTGATGGGTGCAGTGATGCAGTGCCTAGCACAGTGGGGTGCAGTGAGGCATGGGGTGCAGTGACCAGTACAGTGGATTGCAGTGGGCCGGGGGTGCAGAGGATTGCAGTGAGGTGAGGGGGTGCAGTGCCAGGCACAGTGGGGAGGAAGTAGTTAACGCTGCCGGGGAGGGGGGGCGGGCTCTGTCCTGCGGTCTCTAGCTCTTCCCCCCCAGCCGCTTCCCTTCCTCTTTTCGAGGATTTCTCGTCCGTGCTGTCGCTTGGCTCCATCCCCAGCACCCGGCCCCTCCCGCGGGTACCCCAGCGCCCGGCAGACGCCCCAGCCAGACATCTCTGCACCCCAGCACCATGGGACCTCCGGGCCCCCCAGCCCTCCGCGCCCTACTGGGCTTGGCCTGGGCACTGCTGGGTGAGTCTGACCCTCCCACCCCCAGCTCCCCCAAACCTCCCCTGCATCGCGGCTCCCCCAGATCTATCCCCTCCCCCTCACCGCCCCCCAGATCGATCCCTTCCCCCCCCACCTCCACCCATTAACACGAGATGTCCCCCAGGACCTGCCTTTCCCCCCTACTCCCCCCTTCATCAGAAGAGCCCCCCACAGTGTCCGACAATATCTCCCCACCCTGCCTTGGCAGAATACCATCATCTCCTATAGTGCCCCCCCCACACCAATTCTCCATCTCCCCACCCAGCTGGCGACCCCCCCCCCGCCCCTCCCGGCCCAGCCCAGCCCTCCACCAATACAATCCCCAGCACCACAGCCCTGGCCGGTCTGCCCCTCCCCCCAGGAACCCCTAGACTCCCCCACCAATCAACAGCCCGCAGCACTCCAGAGGAGCATTGCCCATTGACACCCACGGGATGCTGGGGACCCCTCCAGGGCTGTGGGGGCAGGAATGGGGGTCCCAGCAGGTTCCTGTCTCCTCGTCCAGCCTGCCCGCCACTCTGCTGTGGGCTTCCCAACCCCCCTCCCTGCAGCGCTACCCCTCTGCACCCACTTCTGCTTCCCCTTTCCAAGGAGAGACTCAGCAAAAAACAACACAAGGGGGGTGGGCAAGGCCAGGACGCCTGGGCTCTGGGAGGGGAGTGGGGTCCAGTGGTTAAAGCGGGGGGTGGGTGCTGAGAGCCAGGACTCCTGGGTTCTCTCTCTGGCTTTGGGAGGGGAGTGGGGTCTAGTGGTTAGAGCGGGGGTGAGGCGGGCCTGGGAGCCAGCTAGGAGCAGGAGTGTGTGGGGTTGGGGCAGGGAGCCTTGGCTCCTGGGTTCCACCCATGCCAGGCCTTGATCAAGTCCCTTACTCTTCTCCGTGTCTCAGTTTCCCTTGGCTGAGTGGTGTTAATGGGATGGCACAGATGGAGCTAGCAGTGGAAGAGGGGGGTCACAAGCTGTCTGGGTGCCCTGTGGGGCTCAGGCTCCTACTTATGGGTCTCCCCTCCCCCCACACTTCTCTGTATCCTTCCTCCTTCAATCTCCAGCCATGGCGTGCTTAAAAATACCCAGCCACGGGACTCGAGCTTCCGGCTGCCTCAGCCCTGGGAAGCCCTGGTCACATTAACGCAATGGAACCCAGGAGTCCGGGCTCCCAGCCCCCTCTGCTCTAACCACTAGACACCACTCCCTTCCCAGAGCCCTGATAGAACCCTGGAGTCCTGGTGCCTGCCCCAGGGGTTTATGGTACATGGGGGTCGTTGGCACAACGCCCCAGTGGCATGGTGACCTCAGGGTGTTAGACATAGTGAGCCTAAGGGGGGGACAGAGGACGGGAGATGGGCGGGGGATCCTGCTGTCCCCCCTCCCCCTCCCCCCAGTACAAACCCAGAGCAGGGGCAGGCCTCAAGCAGAGAAACCAGAGGCATGAAACTGACCACTGGGCCCTGCAGCAGCTAGGCGAACTGACCGGAAACACATCACTTGCAGAGCTGGGGGGGTGGAGTGGGGGGGCAGAGTCACTGCACAGATACCATATGGGAGCTCAGATCAGAACCCAGCCCCGCCCCCCCCGCTGCAGTCAGGGAGTGACTCTGGATCAACCCGGGGGGAGCCGAGATCAGAACCCAGCCCTGCCCCTCCCATTGCAGTCAGGGGTGACTCTGGATTGATCAGAACCCAGCCCTGTCCCCACTGCAGTTGGGGAGTGACTCTGGATCGACCCCGGGGGAGCTGAGATCAGAACCCAGCCTTGCCCCCACTGCAGTCAGGAAGTGACTCCGGATCGACCCCGGGGGAGCTGAGCTCAGAACCCAGCCCTGCCCCCGCTGCGGTCAGGGGGTGACTCTAGATCGACCCCTGGGAGCTGAGATCAGAACCCAGCCCTGCCCCTCCCATTGCAGTCAGGGGGTGACTCTGGATCGACCCCGGGGGAGCTGAGCTCAGGACAGTCTCCGAGATCGGAGCTTCGGAAGTGACTTTGCCCAAGGTCTCACAGCGAAGCTGGAGCTGTGTCCATCCCAGGTGGATGTTAGCGCGGGGGGCGGGGCGGGACATTGTTATTGGATTGAGGTGCACTGGGGAGCGAGGAGCGAACCGGGGAGCCGCGGGCCCCTGGAGACGTGCCCTGCGGAGCTCGACCGCTCGGCTCCACCCAGCAGCCCCTGGGCCCATAAGAGCGATTCCCTCCCTGGCCCACCTCCTCCCACTAATTATCCAAGTTACACAGTAGTTCTGGGGCAGATCTGGGAAGAGAACCCAGGAGTCCTGGCCCCCGGCCCCCCTGCTCTAACCATTAGACTGAAGTTCCTTTTCTTTGTCTTGCAGGTTCTGTTAACGCACAGAGAGGTGAGGAGCCGCCCCACACCTAGGGACTGGATCTCGGGGTGCTGGGGCCTGCCCGTGCCCCCTGGCTTGAGGGGGTTTCCAGGCTTTCCAGTTTGGTTCAGTGGCTCTCAGCTGTCCCCCACACCCCCACTTTACAAATTGTTCCAGCGCCCCACCCCACACCCCATTCCTTCCCTGCCCCCCAGCTCATTTCCCTGCCCCCCTGTGTCTCTACTCCCCCACCCCCTCCTTGCCCCCTCCCCCAATGCCTCTAGTCCCCCACCCCCCCGCCCCCACAGCTCTTCTCTGCCCCACCACTCTGGTCTCAACCCCCTGTTCCCCACCCTCCCCTCGCCTTTTTCCTTCCCCCCGCTCCATTTCGTGCCCCCTTGCCTTCTCTCTCTGCCTCCCTCCCGCAGTCCCACACAACCCCCACCCCCCCTCATGGCCCCCACTCCCAACCTCCCTCTCCTTCTCTCCCTGCCCCCCCACTCTCCTTACCCTCCTCCCCCCACACCCTGCCCCCTTCCCACCCTCTCTCCTCCCCCACCATACCCCACAGATCCATTGCTCAATGCCCATCTCTCTCTCTCCCCACCCCCTCCCAGATTGCACCGGCTGCCCCGAGGTGAGTGGGGGGCTGATCGCGGGGCTGGTCATGGGGGACCTGCTGCTGACGCTGTTCATCGCACTGGCTGTCTACTTCCTGGCTGGCAAGATCCACCACCAACGGGAGAGCGCACGGGGTATGGCACTGGGGGGCGCGCCGGGGCTGGGGGGTGCACAGGGGATGGGGTTGGGGTCATACAGGGAACAGGGGGCATCCAGGGGAAGGGGCAGGGGAAAAATTGGGGGGCAGCCAGGGAGTGGAGCAGGGGAAGAGTTGGGGGACAGCCTGGGTATGCGGTTGGGGGTCATACAGGGAACAGGGGGCACCCAGGGGGTGGGGCAGGGAGGTATTGGGGGCAGCCAGGGGGTGGGGTTGGGAGTCATAGAGGGAACAGGGGAGCACCCAGGGGATGGGGCAGGGGAGAAATTGGGGGGCAGCCAGGGAGTGGAGCAGGGGAAGAGTTGGGGGACAGCCAGGGTATGCGGTTGGGGGTCATACAGGGAACGGGGGGCACCCAGGGGGTGGGGCAGGGAGGAATTGGGGGCAGCCAGGGGATGGGGTTGGGAGTCATAGAGGGAACAGGGGAGCACCCAGCGGATGGGGCAGGGGAGGGATCGGGGAGCAGCCAGGGGATGGGGTTGAGGGTCATACAGGGGTTGGAGTTGGGGGTGGTAGAGGGAATGGGGGAGCACCCAGGGGGTGGGACAGGGGAGGAATTGGGGGCAGACAGGGCATGAGGTTGGGGAAGGATGCCGGGACTGGGGTTGGGTGGATGCCAAGGACACCCAGGAAAAGTGGGGGGCTCCCAGCGAGAAGGGGGCATCTAGGCTGAGTGGGACTGCACGGGAGGGGGGTGTCTCTTCTGCCACCTGCTGGTGAGATTGGCCCTGCTCTTCCTGTGTCCGTCTGTTCCTGATCACCCCCCGCACGCACAGACGGACGTTTATTTCTTTCCCCCACAGGGGAGGTCAAGAAGTCCCCCAATGCTGAGATGGAGTCGCCTTACCAGGTGAGCATGACCTGCTGTTTCCCCTGGCCCCAGCCCCTCGCCCCCACAATGTATCACGACCGGGGTTGTCTCAGCCACGTGTCAGGGCCCCTGCACTGACCAGAGAGCCTGGGGATTTGCCCTCAGTTACAGCCACTAGCTGGCAGGGATCTCAGCTCCTGACTGACACTAATGATCCATAGCACCATCACTTGCCCCGCCCCCCAGCCCTGCACACGGGGGGCGGGGGGCAGGGAAAAGAGCATTAGCCCTGTTTGATATGATGGGGAAACCAAGGCACAGATTAGGATGTGATTTGAATCAGTGGCAGAGTAGGGGATAGAACCCAGGAATCCTGGCTCCCAGCCCCCCACTAACCACTAGACCCCACTGCCCTCCCAGCGCTGGGGTAGAACCCAGGAATCCTGGCTCCCAGCCCCCCACTAACCACTAGACCCCACTGCCCTCCCAGCGCTGGGGTAGAACCAAGGAATCCTGGCTCCCAGCCCCCCACTAACCACTAGACCCCACTGCCCTCCCAGCGCTGGGGTAGATCCCAGGAATCCTGGCTCCCAGCCCCCCACTAACCACTAGACCCCACTGCCCTCCCAGTGCTGGGGTAGAACCCAGGAGTTCTGGCTCCCAGGAGCCCTGGCTCCCAGGAGCCCTCTCTGACGCTCTCCGTTTCTCCTCTTGTAGGAGCTCCAGGGTCAGAGATTGGATATTTACAGTGACCTGAAGAAGTCGGGAGCCAATTATTAATGCCCCCTCTCTGTCCCGCGCCCGCTCGGCACCCAAGTGGCTGATGCCAGGGTGTCAAACCCATGCAGCCGTCACAGTTTATCTCCCTGCCACCCGCTCTGAGCACCATTCTGTGCAAACATGCAACCCCCCCCAAATCTCCAGCATTGATCCCACTCTGCAGAGATGCATTTCCTCTCTGCTGGACTCATTTAATCTCCAGTTGAAGCGCCCTGCTTGTCTCTGGATAGCGGGTTACAAAGACCCCTGCCCTGGTCCCTGGTTGCGGTTTTGCGATCTTAACAAAGTTTTTTGACTGGGAATTTCCTTCCTTGCTATTTTTCTCCTCACCGTTATTGGTACAATTTCAGCTTTAGCAAAGCTGTTTCTCAGGGAATTTTCTTCGTTGCTTTTCCTTCATCGAAGTTATTGGCACAATTTCAACGTTAGCAAAGTTTTTTTGCTTGGAAATTTCCTGACTTGCTCTTTTTCCGTTAAAATTCTTGAGTTGACGTTAACAAAGTTTTTTGGCTGGACATTCCCAAAGTTGCTTTTTGCTTTCCTGAAAGTCTTTGTCCTGTTTCTATTTTAAGGAAATTTTTAGCTCGTGAATTATCATAGTTTGTCTCTCTTCCATTCCGGTTTCTATTACTCATCCTAGGTCAGTATTTACGTGTTTTTGACTGGGAGGTTTCTTGGTTGCCGTTTTTTCCTGGTGAAAGCTATTGGTACAATTTCCACGGTAAAGGTTTTTTGGCTGCGAATTTCTCAAACATGTTATTTTTGTTGGTGTTGAAGTGGTTGGTACGATTTCAAGTTTAATAAAGCTTATTTGCTGAAAGTTTCCTCAGAGGCAGATGCATCTCAGCACCTGGTGAGCCATCACCATGAGGCGTTATGTGCGGCTGTTATCATGCTGCCCCGCCCCAGAGGTGGCTGCATCCCAGCAGCAGGTGAGTCATCCCTGAAGCTAAGATCTCTAAAGTGCTGGCGCCCCCTACAGAGGAAAGGCTCCGTGTCCCATTCCCTGCACCCCTGAGCCAGCCAGACCCAAACCCTGGGGCTGGACGGGAGCCAGAGGCCCCAGAGGGGAAAGGCCCGATGTCCCATTCCCCACCCCCTGAGAGCCAGCCAGTCGCCGCCCTGGGGCGGGATTGGAGCCAGTGACCCCCAGAGGGGAAAGGCCCGATGTCCCATTCCCCACCCCCTGAGAGCCAGCCAGTCGCCACCTTGGGGCTGGATTGGAGGCAGTGACCCCCAGAGGGGCATTGAGCTGCAGAGAACACGGGTGGGGGCTCAGCAGGGGGTGCCAAGGGAGTCACAATAAAGCACGACTGGAGTCAAAGTAAACCGGCCCACTTGTTTTAATAGTAAAGATGAAGAGAAGCAGTAGGGTGGCCTATAGCCCCAAACCCTTTAATGCTTGGGGCTGATGGGGGTCAGGTGGGGGCAGAGGGGGGTGTCTTCTGTTTCCTCCCCCCATCCCTGGGGGTGGCCGGGTAGCACCCCCAAAAGTCGGCCCTCCCTCAGCGTTAGCCCAGGAGCTCGCTGGCTCCCTTTCATTGCCCCCCAACGTGAGCCCCTGCTCTGGGCTGTCCCTTTGGCAATCGGGGTGTTCCCCCCCAAAAATCCAGCCCTTCCCCTGCTCAGAATGGAGCTAAATTCTGCACCCCCTGAGCTGGTCCCAGAGTCCCCCCTCCAGGGTTCAGCCCCCCAAACGACAACCCCCCCAAAAAGGGGAATGTGAGCCCCCAAAATGACTGCATTTGCATTCACCCCCAAACTGGGGAAAGTCCTTGGGATTGGCCATGAAACTGGGAACCCCCGGCAACCCCCAAACTGGGGCTAGGGCATGTGATTCTGTCACCAATCAGCAGGGGGCACTGGGGAGCCAAGATTCCACCTGACTGTACCCAAATCCGGGACCACATCAGACCCCCCCAAGCCGGCGCCCCTTAGAGGGAAAAGGCCCCTTTTCCCATTCCCCTCACCCCCACCCCCAAGCCAGCCAGCGCCCAATCTGGGGCCAGATGGGAGCCAGCGCTGCCCAGAGGGGAAAGGCCCCGTGTCCCATTCCTCGCCTCTGAGACCCAGCCAGTCAGCACCCTGGGGCCAGACGGGAGCCGGCGTCACCTAGAGGGAAAAGGCCCCATGTCCCATGTGTTGGGGCAAGGAAGTGCTGGTATCTGTGGAGAATGTCTATCCCCCGGTGGCGAGGATGGTGTCAGCAGTGGGATCAGCTAGGTACTGAGGAGGAGGCGGGGGGGAGGGTCAGTTGACTCTTCCAGGCATGTTCATATAAATATTCTGGTCTTCTACAGAGAGAGACAAGCAAAGAGCTTCCGTTAGCAAACAGCCAGTCTGATTCGGGGTGGGGGGATTCTGGCAATGGGTGGCATGGGGGGATCCAGTGAGGGAGTGGGTGACGTGGGGCACACAGGCTGGCGGGGATCCCAGCAGCGGGGGAGGGGGTGGCACAGGGGGAACCCAGCAGTGGGGGAGGGATCGGGGGTCTCCGCCCCCCCCCACTCACCGCTGTTGCCCGTGGGTTTGCTGCAGCGCTTGGTGCAGTGATATACCCCGGCGATGAGGAACAGGGTGAAGACGAGGTCTCCGAGCACCACACCCACGATGATGGACGCCTGGATCTGGTAGCAATCCCCACACTGCCCTGCAGGAGAGCGGCTGTGAGCCCCCTAACGCAGCACGGCATTGGGGACACCGGCTGCGGGGAGCAGGGCGGGGGCTCAGCGGGGGGCGCCGTGCCGCAGGGAGCAGGGCGGGGGTGTCAGCGGGGGGCGCTGTGCCGCGGGGAGCAGGGCGGGGGTGTCAGCGGGGGGCGCTGTGCAGCGGGGAGCAGGCGGGGGCTCAGCGGGGGGCGCTGTGCCGCGGGGAGCAGGCGGGGGTGTCAGCGGGGGGCGCTGTGCAGCGGGGAGCAGGCGGGGGTGTCAGCGGGGGGCGCTGTGCAGTGGGGAGCAGGGCGGGGGCTCAGCGGGGGGCGCTGTGCCGCGGGGAGCAGGCGGGGGTGTCAGCGGGGGGCGCTGTGCCGCGGGGAGCAGGCGGGGGTGTCAGCGGGGGGCGCTGTGCAGTGGGGAGCAGGGCGGGGGCTCAGCGGGGGGCGCTGTGCCGCGGGGAGCAGGCGGGGGTGTCAGCGGGGGGCGCTGTGCCGCGGGGAGCAGGCGGGGGTGTCAGCGGGGGGCGCTGTGCCGCGGGGAGCAGGGCGGGGGCTCAGCGGGGGGCGCTGTGCCGCGGGGAGCAGGCGGGGGTGTCAGCGGGGGGCGCTGTGCAGCGGGGAGCAGGGCGGGGGCTCAGCGGGGGGCGCTGTGCCGCGGGGAGCAGGGCGGGGGCTCAGCGGGGGGCGCTGTGCCGCGGGGAGCAGGGCGGGGGTGTCAGCGGGGGGCGCTGTGCCGCGGGGAGCAGGCGGGGGTGTCAGCGGGGGGCGCTGTGCAGCGGGGAGCAGGGCAGGGGCTCAGCGGGGGGCGCTGTGCCGCGGGGAGCAGGCGGGGGCTCAGCGGGGGGCGCCGTGCCGCAGGGAGCAGGGCGGGGGTGTCAGCGGGGGGCGCTGTGCTGCGGGGAGCAGGGCGGGGGCTCAGCGGGGGGCGCTGTGCCGCGGGGAGCAGGGCGGGGGTGTCAGCGGGGGGCGCTGTGCAGCGGGGAGCAGGCGGGGGCTCAGCGGGGGGCGCTGTGCCGCGGGGAGCAGGGCGGGGGTGTCAGCGGGGGGCGCTGTGCCGCGGGGAGCAGGCGGGGGTGTCAGCGGGGGGCGCTGTGCAGCGGGGAGCAGGGCGGGGGCTCAGCGGGGGGCGCTGTGCCGCGGGGAGCAGGGCGGGGGTGTCAGCGGGGGGCGCTGTGCCGCGGGGAGCAGGCGGGGGTGTCAGCGGGGGGCGCTGTGCAGCGGGGAGCAGGGCAGGGGCTCAGCGGGGGGCGCTGTGCCGCGGGGAGCAGGCGGGGGTGTCAGCGGGGGGCGCTGTGCCGCGGGGAGCAGGGCGGGGGCTCAGCGGGGGGCGCTGTGCCGCGGGGAGCAGGCGGGGTGTCAGCGGGGGGCGCTGTGCTGCGGGGAGCAGGCGGGGGTGTCAGCAGGGGGCGCTGTGCTGCGGGGAGTGGGGCGAGTGGGTGTGTTTGCTGCCCCCTGCTGGGGGAGCTGAGCCCTGTGCTGGGGGGGGGGCTCCTCCCCCCCCGCCGTCCCGCTCTCCGTGGCTCGGCTCCGTCCGGCTCTCACTCACCCTGTCCCTGGGCGGAGACGGCGTCCGCTGCGGAGAGAAAGGAAACCGGGTGTGATCCAGCCCCAGCCCCAGCCCCCCTGCTACAAGCGTCTGCCCCCGAGCCCCCCACAACGCCCCCTTGGCCCTCGCCCCGTCCATCCAGCCACGCGGCCATTCCCTGTTGGCTTCCTTCTGCTCCGCCCCACTGCAGCCCCTCCCCCCGGCCACAGCTCCGCTGGTGCCCCTCACTCCCGACCCACAGCCCTGGGCTCCCCACCCCCCAGCTCTGACCCACAGCCCCCCTTGCTGTACAGAGCAGTACCTGGTTTCCTTGCCCAGCTGTGGGGGGCTCTGGCTGTGGATATGGGGGGCTAAGGGGTGGGGAATGGCCACTCTGGGGAGAGGGAGGATCCAGGGGTGTGCACGACCCCCCCCCAAGGCAGCATCTGCTGGGGTTCAGCAGTGAAGAGGAAGCAAAAGTGGCGTTTGAGACACTTCCCTAGGCTGGCCCTGGTCCCAGCTTGGGGATTGCACAAGGGGATGTGGCTTGAGCTGGACCGAAACTTCTTCCCTGGGGAGATCGGCCTGACCCCCTCCCTGCTGCCCTTCCTGCTGGGGGCCAGCCTCTGTCCCCAACCCGATCCCCTCGGGTCACAGCCTGCCATGCCCACAGCTCCCCCCATCTGTTACTTAGTACAAGGGGATTGTCCCCAGAGCCTGGGAGCCCGGACTCCTGGGTTCCCCCCAAGTGTTGCCAGCAGAGAGGGGGTCTAGTGGATTAGAGCGGGGACGGAGGGGTTAGGAGCCAGGACTCCTGGGTTCTGTCCCCAGTGCTGGGAGGGAAGTGGGGTCTAGTGGATTACAGTGGACGGGGCGGGGGCTGGGAGCCAGGACTCCTGGGTTCTGTCCCCAGTGCTGGGATGGGAGTGGGGTCTAGTTGTTTAGAGCAGTGGGGCTGGGAGCCAGGACTCCTGGGTTCCATCCCTGGCGCTGGGAGGGAAGTGGGGTCTAGTGGGTTACAGTGGACAGGGCAGGGGCTGGGAGCCAGGACTCCTGGGTTCTCTCCCCAGTCACCAGGTGGACACTCACCGATGAGGAGGCAGAGGAAGGGCAGGGCAGGGCCCCACATGGTGAGCTCGCCCTGGGCAGGCCTACGGGCAGCGCAGTCAGCGCTCAGCCACTCTCCCCTCCAGCAGCGGCCCGGCGATTGCTACGTTTGTTGTGAAGTTCCCTCTAGGGCCCAGCGCCCGCTGCAATCACCCACATCCGGGGCTGGGGGCGCGGCCAAGGCAGACCATGGCAAAGACACACAGGATGTGTGGGAGGGGAGAGCACAGGGGCTGAGTCACATTTGCCAGCCGGAGGCTGTTGCTATGCCCCCCTCGCCCTGCTCTAACCACTAGACCCCACTCCCCTCCCAGAGTCAGGGTGAGAACCCAGGAGTCCGGGCTCCCAGCACCCGTGCTCTAATCACTAGACCCCACTCCCCTCCCAGAGCCAGGGTGAGAACCCAGGAGTCCTGGCTCCCAGAGCCCACCGCTGTCACCCCAGACACCGGCTGAGGGTCTGGCCCCACTGACTCCAATGGGGCTCCGGCCGCTTGCTGCCCGCTGGCCTCTGCCCATCTCTCCTTGCACCGCGCGAGCTGAGCCCTTGCACCGGCTGGGAGCAGGTTTCCGTTTACAAATCGACTTCCCCGAACGCGCCTCACTCGGCTGGCTTAGAAATTCGCTGTGACCCTTTGCCCGCGCCCTCCCCGCCCGGTCACAGACACACCCTGGCGCTGAGCAGGAGCCCCCACCCCTCGGACCCTTCTCCTGCACCGCAGACAGAACCCGGCGTTTATGCACCGTTACCATCCCTTCGCCCTTGGGCGCACCCCATGGCAAGAAAAACCCCGGCCCCACTGCGGACACAACCTAGCCCATGCAGCGCTGCTAGGAGACACGCCAGCCCTCACAACAGCCCTTTCCTCTGATCCCACACCCGGGCAGGAGGCACGGACAGCGGCTCACAGACACTCCCCAAGGAGTGTAGGGCCCCCCAAGATCACCCTGTGCCCCAATCACAGCTCTGCCAAGCTGCTTCTTTCAACTCACCCACCTGGGGGGGGGGGGAATTCCAAGAGGAAATTGACTGGGAAGCCAGGAAGCAATTACTTACACTGCACATCCACGGAGACAGGCGGAGACCGTCCATAGCCGATCGCGATCTGAGCCGCACAGCTGGAGCGACCGGACCGCTCCTTTGTAGGGGGGAAGGTCAGGATGCTCTCTTGGGTCTCCTGATACTGGCTGTTATCCTTGTACCACATATACTTGGTCACCGGGGGTTACTGCTGCCCATGGAGCAGTTCAGCGTCACAGAGTCACCTTCCAGGATGCGCTGGGGGTTTTGAGGGTGATTCGTACCTTCTTGGGGGTGTCTGGAAAAGAATCCAGGTCGGGGGTGTGTCTCGGTGTTTGGGGGCAGGAAATAAAAAGGAGAAAGCTTCCTCAAGCGTAGTTGACCCCTGCCTGAGTCTGGAGGTCAGAGATGGGGGATCCATCCCCGGGCATTAACGCAGTCTCAGGAAAAGTTCTAAACCCTGGATATATTTGGGGGATTTTTGTAAAAAAAAACCCCGAAACAAACCTAAAAATATGTTTGTTTTTTTCAAAGTGTCACTCCCCACCCCACAAAACCAAACCAATTGTCCAGTGAAATGAATTATCTGTCTGTGGTAAAACTTCCAAAAGATGGGGGGGGGCGAGTGCTTTTACTTTTATTCTTCAATTAACATTCTTCTTTTAAGAACCTGATTGTTTTTTCATTGTTCCACGTCAGGGTTATGGGGTAGTCGGGTCAGTGATAGGCTACGGAGCAAACCACATGGGCCAGGGTTGACTCCCTGAGCTCACTGGGTGGTTGGATTTGAGGAGCTGGAGGCGAATCTGTGTCAGGGGGACAAAGGGGAAAGTTATTAAGGAGAACACTTTATTATTAGGTGGTATTAGATGTTCAGTTGCGTGTGTGTTCTCTCTGTGTGCTGCCCCAGTTCTGCGCAGACAGCCGGCACGGCAGATCTCGAGCGAACCGCCCAATGACCACAAGATCCGTTAAAGGACGAAGGCACCAGGCCAGGTTTATTGTTCACGAAGCACGGTAGTACCACCTGGAAGACTCTCCGAGGATACTAAGTCATGGATGCCCATGACAATGGACGCAGCTCAGTCCATGGCAGGACTTTCCACTGCCCCCTTAGCTGGCCAAAGATTCTCCCTCTGAGGCTGTGCCTACACTGGAACTTCGTCGGCAAAACTTTTGTCATTCAGGGGTGTTAAAAAACTCACACACCCCGAATGACCAAAGTTTTACCGACGAAAAGTGGTGGTGTGAACAGTGCTTTGTGGGCAGGAGTGGCATCCCGCCGACAAAGCTGCTGCCGCTCATTGGGGGTGGAATTTTTTTGTCGGCGGGAGAGCTCTCTCCCACCGACAAACAGGGGCTACCCTGCACGCCTTTGAGTGGCAGGGCTGTCGCCCCACAGCTGTGTCATTGAAAGGTGCTTAGTGTAGACAAAGCCTTGGATACATCTTTATACCCTGCTCTAAACAAGTTACATACTGTCAGCCTGATCTTATCTGCTAGGAGGGGTCACTGTGTTCCCGGTGTCCTGGGGGAAGGTTTTTGTACCTTCCTTGGTACCACTTAATATCGGGCTGTGGTTGCGTGAGTGCTCTGTGCCCAGCACTTCTGCAAGATCAGCCCTGTTCTTGCCACATTCTGTGAGCAGGGCCTGCCTCATACCAGGCCTCTGATACACGGGCTCACGTCTCAGGCTCTCTTCCTACTGCATTAGGTGCATTATGGTAGAGTCCCTGCCCCAGGTGAGATCGGGGCCCTGTCGGGCCAGGCACTGCCCAGACACAGCAAGAGACAAGCCCTGCCCCAGGTGAGATCGGGGACCTGTCGGGCCGGGCACTGCCCAGACACAGCGAGAGACAGGCCCTGCCCCAAAGAGACCACAGTGGAAATAGGCAAAGGATTATTCTCCCTGATTTTCAGGTGGGGAAACTGAGGCACAGAGAGCTGAAACGACTTCCCCTGGGGCATCCTGGGGGAAAGGGAAAACATGAAATAACAAAACCCAACCCCCGACATCCCTCCTTGTGCTGCACTTGGGGTGAAAAGGGAATAAAAAACAAGTGGAAAAATGAAATTCAAAATTTGTGGGTAAAATATTTCAGGAGAAATGTGGAAAAACACCGTAAAATGGAAACAACTTTGAAGTTTTCCACCCTAACCGTTGTTCCGTTTTGCTAGAGGCTCTGCTGAGCAGCATGGAGGATAACAACCTACTGCTTCCGCTAGGTACGGACCCATCTCCTTCAGCTCAACTGGCCGAGGTCGGTGCTGTTCTCATGCAGAAGGGGAATTCGAGGCTGGGTGTACCCCAGACTTTAGCGAGAATCGTTACCTCATTAAATGGATGGGACAGAGGTGGAGAAAATAGGAACAACCGGCCTGGATGTCCCCAGTAACGGCGGCTGCCAGAGCGGGGTCTAGTGTCTTGGGGGGCCGGGAGTCAGGACTCCTGGGTCCTGTCCCCAGCTCTGGGAGGGGAGTGGGGTCTAGTGGTTAGAGCAGGGGATTGTGGGGGCAGGGGGGGCTATGAGTCTTTAGTCTGTTCCTGCAAGGAAGCCCAGGACTTTCCCTCTTACCCATCACGTTCACATTTATAACAGTCATCCATGTCTCCTCCTGCTTCTGCCTGGGGTTCGAGGCGATCAGTCTCAGCCCATTCGTGCCGTTCTCGCTGGCCTGCAGGTCACACCGCTGCAGGCTGCAATCTCTCTCCAGGTCCCCCAGGAACCTCACGCACCCTGCAAAGGCCGGGCTGATGGAGGCGTTGTGTTTATAGAGGACAGTGCCACTGAAATCTTTCTTCTCAGGGTCATACCCAGGGTTCAGGTACCAGGCCAGGGAGTTGATGGTTGGGTTGTTTGGCCTTCTGGGGTTCAGGAGGCAGGATTTATAGCGGCACGGGATGGACAGACAGGCCCCCGTCCAAGCGATCAGGGATGCAGGCACCTCGGCGGGTTGCTGGCCACATTGACACAGGAAGCCTGGAAGCAGCAGAGTGACTGAGATGGCAGCGAGGCGCACGCTGGCCGGGTGCTTCTGGTGTTGAACTGGGACTCAGGAGATCAGGGTTTGATTCCCAGCACTAAACTCCCTGTTCAGCTCATGGTGTGGCTCTGTGCCTCAGTTTCCCCATGGGCACACTGTGAAGAACCCAGGAGTCCTGGCTGCCAGCCCCCGCCAGCTCTAATCACAAGACCCCACTCTCCTCCCAGAGCTGGGGAGAGAACCCAGGAGCCCTGAATCCCTGCCCAATCTCCATCACAGGATCACATTAGTGTGTTGCGAGTGGAGTAAACCTCACAGAGGAAAACCTCCCTCTGAGCTTGTGACCCCCCGGCCGGGTCTCCCCTCCCTTCTCCCCTGCCCCCACGGCTCTGTGGGCCTGAAGCACCCAGACCTTCAGGGTGAGGAGAAGGGGCCTTACCCGGGAGGAACAGCAGCCAGACGAGACGTCTCATGGTGACCCCTGGGCAGCCGCGGTGCTGGGGAGCAGAAGAAAGAGCGAAGGGCTGGTCGGTGCCTGCGATGACCCGGAGCAACATCAACCACCTGGAGTGGAGAGAGACCAGCTCGAGGGGGGACTGCAGGGAACCTGCTACCTGCTGTAACCACTAGACTCCACTCCCCTCCCAGAGCTGGGGATAGAACCCAGGCATCCTGGCTGCCAGCCCTCACCACCACCCGCTCTAACCACTAGACCCCTCTCCCCTTCCAGGGCTGGAGAGAGAACCCAGGCATCCTGGCTCTCAGTCCCCCTGCTCTAACGCACTAGCTCCTGCCAAAGGCAGAAGAAATAGGTGCCGGATGGGTTTGTCATGCATGGCGCGGAGCAAAGGGCGTCACATTTACATAGGGGAGGCAGCTAAACGCAGGGCAACCGTTGCCCACCCCACTGGGCTGGGTTCTGTTATTGCAGGTCTTGGTATAACCCCCCACACACACACTCCCCGGGAGCTCACACCGGATGCCACTAATTAGTTTGGGCGTGGGGGCTGGAAGCCAGGACTCCTGGGTTCAATCCCGGCTCTGGGTGGGGAGCAGAGTCTAGTGGTTAGAGTAGGAGAAGAGCCCAGAACTCTGAGCCCACTTGTGTATGAGGTTCTTTGATTCACCCCCGTGCCTCAGTTTCCCCAGATGTGCAGCAGGATCCCAGATGCACACTTGCTGTCAGGCTGTGTGAATGGCTGCAGAGTCAAAGGCCCTGGCTGCTCCTCACCTATGATCCCCCACTTTAGGGGACGGGGGACAAAGAGCCCTGAGAACGCCCCTCCCCTGCTTCCCAGCAGCTCGGGGTACCAGGGCAGCTGTTTCCCCACGTCAAGGGCCACTGGCTGGGCCTCAGCCAGGGTATTTTTGTCACAGAGACGCTGCCCCTTCCTCTGGGCTTTGAGCAAACCAAAATGAGGGGGAGGACCTGGGACAGCAGCCACGGTGTGAGAACCGGCATCGACCATCCCTGTGCTGCCCACTGCCGCACAGCGCCCCCTAGCGCCCCACCCCGCCCCCTACAGCACAACAGCCCCTAGTCCCTCCACCCTGCCCCATACAGCACAGCGCCCCCTAGTGCCCCCACCCCGTGCCCTACAGCACAGCGCCCCCTAGCGCTCCACCCCGCCCCCTATAGCATGGCACCCCAGAGCGCCTCCACCCCAGACCCCTCAGCACAGCGCCCCCTAGCGCTTCACCCCGTGCCCTACAGCACAGCGCCCGCTAGCACCTCCACCCCGCCCCCGGGAGCACAGCACCCCCTAGCACCCCCACCCTGTGCCCTACAGCACGGCGCCCCCTAGCGCCTCCACCCCGTAGCACAGCGCCCCCTAGCGCTCCACCCCGCCTCCTGCAGCACCACCCCCAAAGTGCCAGGGAAAGTTCATGGCCCCCAAGAGGAGAGACCTATTGATTGGGGGCGGGGGGGGCAATCGACCAAACAGATGTGGGGAAATGGGGCACACACAGAGCCTCCCACATCTGGTCAGAGCAGCCACAGCTCCAGCTGGCTCTGAAATTGACGAAAGATCCGAGAACCGGCTAGAGGCACCACTGAGGCCTTCCTGCCTCCTCTCACCACACTGCCGCCACCTTTCAGCTTCAGCCCTCTCTTCAGCCCGCCACTTACTCTCTTCAGCCCGCCACCTCTCCTCCCCGTCATTTTGTGCTTTCCTGCACCCTCACATTGTCTGCCTCCACGCATTCGTCTGTGCTCTGTCAGTGTGGGAGGACAGCATGAGCTCAGAGAACATTTCATCACGAGTGCGTTTTTTTCGCCTTCTAATCTTCGCTAGCCTCTGGGAAGGAGAAGATCCTGTGATCCTTGAAACACAGGCAGCTGGTGGAGAAATAAAAAGGGACCGCGATATTTAAAAAGACACATTTTCTAGAACAATGGCTACACTCTTTCAGGGTAAACCTTGCTGTTAACATTGCATACACAGCACATGTGCTTTCGTTCCAAGGTCGCATTTTGTTTCCCCCCAGCGCGTGGCTAGCCCCTCGCCCCCCCCCCATAGCTAACAGCGGGGAACATTTCTGTTCAGCCACAGGCAAACAGCCCAGCAGGAACGGGCACCTCTGAATGTCCCCTTAAGAAAAGCACCCTATTTCAACCAGGTGACCATGAATTATAGCACTCTCCTGAGGATAACACAGAGGATAACACAGAGAGATAAAGAACGGATGTTATTTGAATGCCAGCAAACAAACACTGCAATGCTTTGTTGTACAATGATTCCCGAGTACGTGCTACTGGCCTGGTGTGGTAAAGTGTCCTACCATGGTGGACGCAATAAGTCTGCCCTTCCCAGAATCCTTTTGCAAAGGCTTTGGGAGTATATCCAGGAGAGCCACAAATGCCAGGGCAAATTAATCATTAAACATGCTTGCTTTTAAACCATGTATAGTATTTTAAAAAGGTACACTCACCAGAGATCCCTTCTCCGCCTGGCGGGTCCGGGAGGCAGCCTTGGGTGGGTTCGGGGGGTACTGGCTCCAGGTTCAGGGTGAGAAACAGTTCCTGGCTGTCGGGAAAACCGGTTTCTCCACTTGCTTGCTGTGAGCTATCTACAACCTCATCATCATCATCATCTTCCTCGTCCTCAAAACCTGCTTCTGTGTTGCTCCATCTCCATTGAAGGAGTCAAACAACACGGCTGGGGTAGTGGTGGCTGAACCCCCTAAAATGGCATGCAGCTCATCATAGAAGCGACATGGTTTGGGCTCTGACCCGGAGCGGCCGTTTGCCTCTCTGGTTTTCTGGTAGGCTTGCCTCAGCTCCTTAAGTTTCACGCGGCACTGCTTCGGGTCCCTGTTATGGCCTCTGTCCTTCATGCCCTGGGAGATTTTGACAAATGTTTTGGCATTTCGAAAACTGGAACGGAGTTCTGATACCACGGACTCCTCTCCCCATACAGCGATCAGATCCCGTACCTCCCGTTCAGTCCATGCTGGAGCTCTTTTGTGATTCTGGGACTCCATCATGGTCACCTCTGCTGATGAGCTCTGCATGGTCACCTCTGCTGATGGGCTCTGCATGGTCACCTGCAGCTTGCCACGCTGGCCAAACAGGAAATTGAAATTCAAAAGTTCACGGTTCTTTTCTTGTCTACCTGGCCAGTGCATCTGAGTTGAGAGTGCTGTCCAGAGCGGTCATAATGGAGCACTCTGGGATAGCTCCCAGAGGCCAATACCATCTAATTACGTCCACAGTACCCCAAATTCGACCCAGCAAGGCCGATTTCAGCGCTAATCCCCTTGTCGGGGGTGGAGTAAGGAAATCAATTTTAAGAGCCCTTTAAGTCGAAAAAAAGGGCTTTGTCGTGTGGATGGATGCAGGGTTAAATCGATTTAACGCTGCTAAATTCGACGTCAACTCCTAGCGTAGACCAGGGCACAGCCTGGGGACTATTCTAACTGAGCCCGGCCAAGGTCCCCGTGAGCCGTGGTCCCCTCTGTGCTGCCAGGACCCTGAATCCCATGAGACTCCACCGTCAACGCCCCGGCCTGTGTTCACCCTCCTCTAGGAGCCGGGAAAATCCTCTGAACCAAGCTCATGTCCACAGCTCGTCCCCCAGCGGGCTGCGAGCCCGGCTGCAGCCCAGACCCCACTTAGGGCTGGGAATTGCTGCTGTCAGATGTCGGGTTCTCCTAACTTTGACTTGACCCTGGAATTTCCTGCCTGTCTCCTCTTTGGGATTTGAAATCTCCCTTGTTCCCCACTCCTTTGCTCCTGGGAATTGCTCAGCACGTCTCACCTTTAACCCCAAGTTAACCGCTGTTTTTTGTCTCGGCATTGCCACTATTTTTTCTAAAGTTGATCTCGAAAAAGAATTACCCAATCCCTGCATTGCGGAGCTATTTATTCCCAGTCGAGTTCTCCAGTAGAGTGATGGCCACGTCACCCCAGCTGGGGGTCTGGCCCCATTCATTCCAATGGAGCTACGGCCACTTGACCCCAGCATAGGCGTCGACTCCATGGGTGCTCCGGGGCTGGAGCATCCATGGGGGAAAAGTGGTGGGTGATGAGCACCCACCGGCAGCCCCCCATCAGTGCTTCCCCCTCCCTCCCTGCTCCTCCTGCCCACCGGGGCACAGTGGAGAAGAGCGAGGATGCAGCACACTCGGGGGTGGGAAGAGATGGGGTGGGAGCAGGGCAGGGGTGTGGCCTTGAGGGAAGGGGTGGAGTGGGAATGGGGCCTGGGGCAGAGCCAGGGCTCGAGCACCCCCCGGCACAATGGAAAGTCGGCGCTTGTGGACCCTGCTGGGACCTGCCCCCATTGAGCGATGGCTTCTCTTTGTGCAGCCGTGCAGAGGGGTCTCCGGCTGGTCGGGATTTCGGAGGAGCTCAGTGGGAATCAGCTTGGGGAGAGTCCAACTGGCTGTAAATATCCTGGGTCCATCCTTGGAATTCCTGTAGGCCCAAACAGAGAGCCAGTGAGATCCCTGCTCAATGGGCCCCAGGGCCAGGGGGGTGGGTGCTGCCAGGACCGGACACTCTGTGGCTGGGGGAATCTCCCCTGAGCCGGTAGCAGGACGGGGTCTGACACACACACGTAGGCAGCGCCGGTTCCACCCAGCAGGGGGCAGGATTTGCAGTGCGGGGGGGAGATGGGGAGGCTGCAGCCGCACCCCGCACCCAGCCAGCAGTGGGTAGTGAAGTGCCGGGGGAAGAGTAACAGACCCTGCACTCACCTCATAGCGTG
This sequence comes from Natator depressus, assembly GCF_965152275.1. Taxonomy (NCBI): domain Eukaryota; kingdom Metazoa; phylum Chordata; order Testudines; family Cheloniidae; genus Natator; species Natator depressus. Next base: position 15,515,375 of record NC_134257.1, read on the forward strand.
ACTGCGTCTCTGGCCTGTGGGAAAACTCAGCACCTCATGGGAAAGGGAAAATAGTTTCTGTTATTAGATCTGGGTCCCCCGAAACCACCAGCCCCCCTGAACCACCAAACCCCTACCCCCGACTCCCCCCAAATGTTTCCTACGAGCCCCCCCACACCACCAGCCCCCTGGATCCCCCAAGTGTCTCATGAGCCCTGCAAACCGTCAGCCCCCCGACCCCTGTAGCCTGTATGTTTATTTGAATGAATGCCAGTGATGTGACATTACAGCAGTGAGGGGCCGGCACTGGTGGCTACCGTCTCCGTTCAGCAGAGTTCCCTCAGCCTGGTTTCGATCCAGTGCTCACCAGGACACAGGGAGGCCCTGGCCAGTGACACAGACAGTCGCGGGAACAAGGTCCCCTGTTTCGTCTCAACTGGATTAAAGTCACCAGCTAAGTGACGACTGTCCCCGCGTATCCAACTCCGAGAGCGATCCATGCACCAGTGAGAGCTACACACGTACTCGCAGCCTCCCACACAGGGCGAGGGGCTGCTGGGTCCCCCATGGATCGATCGTCCGGAGAGGGATGGTTCCCGCTGGAGTTTCCCCAGAGCAAGCTCAATGTCCCCGCTCTGGGCCCCCCCTTTTCATAATGCGAGTCTGCCTAGAGAGACCTTCTGTGCATGGACCTGAAAGTTTCACCCCATTTTCCCTTATGGGTCTGGGTCCCCATTGTTGACCGGGAAATTGAACAAAATGGACGTGAATTGGGTAGGGCCCTGGCTATAGGTTGTGTCGATTCTCTTTGTTCTCGTTAGCACGGACACACGACCCGTAGCCGGGGCTGCAGACACACGCTGGAGCCAGATTGCCCCTTGGCGCCTCTTTGCCCAGCATCTCAGGGCATCGGGGTTTTCTTCGCTCACTTCCTTCTGTCAGCGTCTCTTCGCTCCGAGGCCCAAAATAGCGAAGCTAAAACCTTGCAGGCCTTGGCCCACAGGCCTTGCGTTTCAGCCTTCCTGCCTGAGCTCTCGAACACAGCGGTTCTCAGACTGTGGGTCAGGACCCCAAAGTGGGTCACCACCCGATTTGAACAGGGTTGCCAGGGCCAGCATTAGACTTGCTGGGGCTCAGGGCTGAAGCTGAAGCCCCAGATACAGCCCCACCTGGAACGGCAGGGCTCAGACTGTGGCCCCCTCTGTGCCCCGCTTAGGGGAGCGGGGCTCGGGCTCTGCCCCCTCCCGGGGTCATGCAGTAACTCTCTGGTCAGAAGGGGGTCACGGTGCAATGAAGTCTGAGAACCGCTGCTCTAATACATGGTTATTCCTTCTAAACACCAATCAGTCTCAGACCTCTATAGCTTTGTTTTTCCCTCCCCCCCAGCTTTTGAAAGTATCTTATCTCCTCGTGGGTCATTTTGGTCAGGGGCCAGCGAGGTTATCCTAGCTTCTTAACCCCTTACAGGTGAAAGGGTTTTTCCTCTGGCCAGGAGGGATTTTAAAGCTGTTTACCCTTCCCTTTATATTTATGACAGCTCCCACCTGCCGCTGTCCTCTCCCGAGCAGGTAATGAGCCCCCACGTTCAGGAGGACAACGAGGAGCAGGATGGCAACCACAATGCCGGCCATGAGGCCGGGGCTCAGACATTGGGACCTGCCATAGCCTAAGGGAAGACAGGGGCTGGTGTCACCGGTGTGGGGCGCTGACAGCCCGGCCCAGCACGGCCCGACCCAGATGGCACGGAGCCCGGCAGGATCAGAACCCACAGCCCAAGGGTTTGCCAGCCTGCGTGTTGGGCATGCCCCAGCCAGACCCCGTGGGGTACCAGGGACTCTCAGGACCTTCCCAGGACGGTAATGGGGGGCGAGCGATATTCCCCAGCGTGCCTGGCTGTGACGCCTTGAAGCGCCAGCTCCGATTGCGACCCCCCCAGCCTGGCGTTATGCTTGTCCCAGGCGAGGGGACGTCGACGGGGACACTGCTGCTGAAACGGCAGGTTAAATTCACCGGGTCCCCTTTGTGCAGGTCAGCGCCGGGTGTGGCCGTGATGTTCGCGCCTTTCGGGGTGTCTGGAAATGGAGGGAGAAATGGGGTTGTTTGTCCCAGGGTGGTGTCGCTTTAAATAGGCGGTGAGCCTCGGGGGTGCTCACCGTGTTCACGCTTTAGAAAGCAGCCGTGCGTGTGGGTAGCTCGGCCTGGCTGCCGCGTGTGGTTAACAGACACGTGTATTGGGGCCCTGCTGGCTTGTGGGGTCCCTCCCTGATCATCGTCACTGAAAAGCAAACGACACTTGAACGAGCGGGAGGGGCTCTGGGGCAAATGGGCACTTTTCAGAGACAGAGTGGGGGGACCTGGCCCAGAGAGGGGAAGAGTTTCAGGGCAGGGGGTGAGGGGTAGGGCCTGGCCATGTGGCTCCAGGGCACCAGAACTGGCAGGGGGATAAGGGACAGGGGGTCCCCCAGAAGGGTCAAGGTAGGTGGGCAGGGGAGTGAAGGGGTAGGGCCTGGCCCAGACAGGAATGGGGCCCCTGGTCAGGTGGGGGAATGAGCTGGGGCCCGGAGGGGGTTGAAGGCCCTGGGCCGGCGTGTGCGGGACACAAACTACATTTGTTGTTGCTGGGCCCAGCCATAGGAAAGATGCAGAGGAGCAGGGGACCCAGCCTGGAGCCAGCGGCACTGGGGTTGACCAAATGTGGTAACTAGGAGGTGTGGGAGGAATTTGACACCAGGGCGGGCGGGGAACGAAGCAGGGGGGACAAAGTGGGTGGGGCAAAGCAGAGGGGACGAGGCGGCTGGGGGCGAGCATCGCTCAGTGGTTTGAGCATTGGCCTGCTAAACCCAGGGTTGTGAGTTCAATCCTTGAAAGGGCCATTTAGGGATGTGGAGCAAAAATTGGGGATTGGTCCTGCTTTGAGCAGGGGGTTGGACTAGATGACCTCCTGAGGTCCCTTCCAACCCTGATATTCTATATGATTCTATGATTCATCGGGGACGACGTGGTGGCACATTGGGCTGCTCCAGGAGGCCGTGTGGGGAGTATCGGGGGCTGCGAGGGAGGAGGCTCTCGCCAGCCCTTGCTGCTTACGCTGAACTTCGACCGATTCCCTGGCAGAGAGGCTCAGATACCCCCAGTCGGGGCCGGACACCCAGACCCCGCATGCGTAGCTCCCTCCGTTGGAGACAGCTGCCTTCTCAACACGTAAATCCTGCCCGGCTCCTGACAGCCACACGTCCCCGCGGGACCAGATGTACCTGGCGACAGGCCGCAGGGCAGCAGCCTGGCAGTGCAGGGTAAAACTGTCGCCTCCCCTTAGTGCTGCCTTCCCTGCCGGCCACGACACCTCGACCCTGGGCACGTTGGGGGTGACTGAAGGGAGAGTCGGGTGAGAGTTCGTCAGCGGGGCCCCAGGACTGAACAAAGGGGCAGGTCCCTCCCCGTCCAGTCCCTCAGGGGGAGAATACTTGCTAGAGCCAAATGAGAGTTTTTTTCAAGCAATAAAACCCAGGAGTCCTGACTCCACCCCCACCCCCCGCACCCCGCATTCACCCACTAGACCCCACTGCCCTCCCAGTCTCAGGGACAAAACCCAGGAATCCTGATCACCAGCTCGCCCCGCCCCTGCTCTAACCATAGTCCCTGCTCCACTCCCCGTGTCAGGGATAGAACCCAGGAGTCCTGGCTCCCGCAGCCCCTGCTCTAACCATGCCATGTGTAGAAGCAGATCTCACCTGTCCCCAGGGGCTGGGATTGGTCAGAATCACACTCATCCCTGTATCCATCCACCTGGCATCTCAGCGCCGAGCTCGGGGTCCACCTGGGATGGGGATATTCGCAGCTCGGTCACCCCAGCCCTGCCCGGGGTTTGCTCTGGGCTCCACCACGCGCCATCTCAATCGTACCAGGAGGGGCGATGGGGGCACTTGGCCGTCATGGAGCAGGTGAGGGAGGGTCCCGGTTGCATTCGGCGCCCCAGGGACGGCTGGCATAGATCGTCTGTGAGGAGAGGAGGAGTCAGGAGCCATTGAACCCTGCTGGGGCCCTGGGCCTGGCAGCGCTCCCAGGGGCCGCCGCCTGGCTGCAGAGTGGGGAGCAGCCCCCAGGGTGTGGGCGTGACCCAGGCTGGGACCTCTGGTGGCCAAGGCAATGAGGGCTCGTGGCAATGGGGGAGAGCAGCAAAAGTTGGCCTGAGACATGGGGAGTGCTGGGTCTGCCCGGAGGGGGAACAGCTGCCAGTCTCAGACTAGAGCCCTAAGTGGGACTGTTTTTGATTATGTCCTGTTCCTGTTACTCAATTTCCCTGCTTTGTTTTTTGCATTTTCATTCCCCTTCCAGCCACAACAACCTTAGATCCCGCAAATCCCGCAAGAGAGACAGATTCCCCCAGGCTGCTAAAACCAACCAACAAACAGACAGAAACCGGTGGGTGAAGATCTGATCTGTACCCATGGAATTCTTACCTCTGAAAGAAGAAAACAAATCTTGCTTGAACCAAGTACAAACACACTTCAACTCCTGTTATCACAGAACGGGTCTGACCTGACTTGGGTGGGTGCATTTCCCCAGGTTTGGAGCGAGGGAGATAAACATGGAGAGGAAAGAGAAGCTGAAATAAAATATTTAGCTATTTCCCCAGTAGGCGATTCTTGGTACATTTATCAGATTTAGTGTTTCCTGCCAAATACCACAATCTGTTTTTTTGCCCATCTGATCCCACCCACAACAAAGCACATTTTACCCGCTCCCGCTGTTCTGGGGGGGCGGGAGGTCCTGCAGGGTCCCAGTCCCACTATAGGCTCCACCTGAGAGCCCCTCACACCTGCTGCATTACGCTGGCTGCAGGGTCAGTCTCAGCGGCTCTTCAGCACAGGCCAAGGGTTAGACAGAGGTACGGGGATGCGGATCTGACAACAGCCTAGGAGTCTAACCCACAAGTCCCCCCTGTGCTAACCACTCTCCCCCCCTTCCCCTAGAGCTGGGGAGAGAACCCAGGTTTCTTGGCTCCCACTTGGATTTGGAGCAAGGCAGAAATGGTTTGTGTGTGTGTGACAACCCTCCTTTGTGAGTGCGCACTTGTGTGTGGCAAGCGTGAGTGACCCAGGGTTCTCGACGGAAGTTGGTTACCTGAGACATTAAGCCGCTGTCCTGACAGACTTGTCCAGCCCTCACTCCTGCCAGGGCCCACTACTTCAAACCAGAAGCAATAGGTGCCCTGATCACTGGGGCGCAGCCTCGACACCTGCAGGGAGCAGTCGTGCTGGAGGTCCCCCAGATAGCGGGCGCGCCCCTTGAAGGCCACGTGGACATGAGCCTCATCCGAGTGATACACGGTTTGATCCCCGTCCCATGTCTAGCTCACGGGACTGACCGTCCGCCCTGCGGGGTAAGTGAAGGAGCAGGGGATGGTTACGCAGGAGCCGGCCCCTCCAGCCAGGGGCCCTGGTGCGAGTGTCACGTTCCACTCCTGGGCGGACGCGCCTGCTGGGGACAGGAATCGGGGATCAGACCGGCGCCCGGCCCCTGAGAGTTGGGGAACCCGCCCGCAGGCTGGGCTGCCGCACAGATCCCATCGGGGGAGACCAGCATCAGCTCAGCCCCCAAACCAGGGGCTTTAAAACACAATCGGGGAAGTTCTGTTGTGCGTCTGTCTGAGCCCCCCGCCCTCTCCTGGCTTGGGGGTGACAGAGAGCCCAGCCAGCACTCCCCTGTGAATTGGGGAAGGGGAGTTTGGAGGTGCCCCCTCCGCCCAACATCAACCTGTCCCCTGCCCAGCAATTAATCACCCCAGCCCCCGAATCACTCCTGTCCCCCTGAGTTCTCCCATCAGTCCAGGCTTAACCCCCCCCCCCGCTCCCCGGCCCCCACATCTGCCCAGCCCCACTTCAGTCTAGTCCATCCTCTGCATCCCACTTCAGTCCTCCTAAATCTCTGCTCAGTTCACCTGCTCCAGCCACCCCCTTCAGTCCAACCTCCCTCAGTTCACCTCCGCATCCCCCCTCAATTCAGCACCCCATATCACCCCTCAGTGCACCCCTCATCCCCTCTCAGTTCAGCCCCCCCCATAGCTGGGTGTCTGGCCCTTGGGCCAGAGGCCCTGACTGCAGGATGAGCCCCACTGGTGAGGGGTCAGTTTACGGTTCCCAACTTTGGTTGGACAAATTCTTGGAGTTTTCATAACATGACAATTTTTAAATAAAGATTAATCTTTCAATCCTGGAGGGTTGGCAACCATAGTTCAGGCACTTCCCCCGAGATCAAGGAGCCGGGTGCGGACGCAGGCGGGGGCCAGCCGGGCCAGAGAAGGGTGATCTGGTAGCGTAGGAAGCAGAGCTCTCCAGGCCGGCCCAGGAGACACCCTGAGAAGCCCGGAGGCAGGACGGGGCGGAGGGAAAAAGGCAGCCTGGGGGACGAGAGCGGCTGAGGCCCTCGCTGCTCAGCCCAGGGTGGCCGGGGCTAGACCAGGCTGACTCTGCCATGAGAGCCAGGCGTGTTCTCCACCGGGGTGAAACCAGCAGCGAGGACCCGGCCGCTCGGGGTCAGGTTCAAGGCCAGACACCCCCTAGGCTTGAACTGGAGCCGCTGGTGCGAGTAGCTGGGACTTCCCTGTGATGGAACCCATTTCCGAGCACCCTCCTGGCAGTGTAGACGCACTCCCAGGGCTGGGGAAATGGTCAGGAGGCAAAAGGCAGGGACCGCACCAAGGCCATCTCTGTCCAGGGCAGAGCGCTCAGCTGGCCGGGGGATCAGCCGCTTGTCTGCGCCGGGCGATGGCGTCCAGTTGGGGGATTGGCCGCGTGACCAGGTATTTTACACCTAAGGCCCTTCATAGAATAATTTCCTAACCAGAAGGGAGTAAAGCTTGGAGATTGACCTGACGGAGCAAGGACTGGTTGCATTTCTAACCCAGTGTGTTTTGCGGGCCGTGTGTGCAGGGCTTACAGTCTCAGGGTTGAAATGCAGCCACCTCTCAGCAGGGACACGTGGCTGTTTGGCAGCTCACAGCAACGCAGAGGGCAGTTTCAGGGCAGGACTGGAGGACGGTTCCTAAGTGGAGCTGACATGTGCAGGGAGAGTCAGGGAGGTGGAACAGAACAAACCGCTTTGGGGTGTGGCAGGGACCCCAGGGGGACATTCTGACCCCTTGGGAGAGAGCCTTTTTGGGAAGGGGTAGCACAGGCACAAGGGGGCAGGGTCGGGGTTCAGTTTCTCAGCTGGATACAGCAAAGCCCCAGAAGCAGAGATCAGCCCTGACTGCGAGGGGAGAGCCCCTGCTACAGAGCCCCCATCCTTGCAGCGCCTTGTCGCCCTGCCGTGTTCACTCCCCATATCTTACATCATGAACTCGTCAGGCAGAGCCTGGCTGTCACGCTATGCTTGGGAAGTCCCCGATGTATTTTCAATACTACCCCCAGTTATGGTGTGACAGTGCGGCCCAGTGGCTGGAGCACAGCGGTGGGACACAGAGCCCCGGGTTCTACTCCTAGATCTGTCATGGACCCACCACTGCTCCTCCCTGTGCCTCAGTTTTCTCTCCCACCTATTGTCTATTTTAATTATAATTTCTTTGGGGCAGGGACTGTCTCTGGCTGTACCTGGGCAGCCACTGGCACGACGGGGCCCTGGTCTCAGCTGGGGCACCTCCCATAAGAAACTCTCACCGTTTAATCTCCTTTCAGTCCTTTAGAGATGCAAAGAATCATTCTCCCCAACTCTGGTTTTTTGCCCCAAAACAAGGGAAAATGGCTCTTACCTGGGCCCTGGGACTGGGTTAGTGGCTCGGACTCTGGTCTGGTCCCATCCCTGACACTAACAGGAAAGCAGGGAGGTTGGGGGCAGGTAAGGAGGAATCATCTTCATCTACATCTGTGGCAATAGCCCCAGGCGCTGCGAGTGGCTGGTGGTTCAGGGGAGGAAAGGGAACCGTGACAGTTTGTTCCTGGCCTTTAAAGACAACGTACTTGCTGGTTTGGTAATCAGGACTTCTGGTTTTTATCCCCAGCTGGGGAAGGGGCGTGGGGTCTAGTGGTTAGAGCATGGGGCTGAGAATCGGGACTCGGGGGTTCTGGCTCCAAGCACCATTTTTCCAGTGGGAGCCTTTCACTTTGTTGTCTGGCTGCTGCAGAGAAACTTCCCCAGTTTTTTCCCCAGGAAATTGAGAAAGCTCAGCCCCAGCGCTGGTGACAACGGGGGTGTGTGTGGTGGTGCCTGTTCCTTTTAACCCCGTCCAGCCCCAGAGACTCCCCAGCCACAGGCCAAATGGGCCCGCTGGGTCAGAGTTCGAAGGACCATGACACCCGTGCTCGGAGAGACCCTGGGGAAGGGATGAGGCTTGGTCCTCTTCTAGCGCTGGCCAGCTGGGATCTCAAAGCATCTGAGGAGCCGCTCAGCCCTTGGCGCGAGAGGAGGGTTCCCATCCCCCATGGGCAAAGGGGCAGAACCAAGAATAGAACCCAGGAGTCCTGAGTTCCAGCCCCACTTCTCCAACCCACTAGACCCCACTCCCCTCCATAGGTGCCGACCCCATGGGTTCTCCGAGGCTGAAGCACCCATGGGGGAAAAATTGGTGGGTGCTCTGCACCCACTGGCAGCTCCCCCTCCACCCCCCCAGCTCATCTCCGCCTCTTCTCCGCCTCCTCCCCTGAGAGTGCCGCGGATCCGCTTCTCCCCCTAGCTCCTAGCGCTTGCACCGCGAAACAGCTGTTTCATGCGGCAAGTGCTGGGAGGAGGGGGAACGCGGCACGCTCGGGGAAGAGGCGGGGCCGGGGCAGGAATTTGCCCAATAGGGGCAGGGTGGGGGCAGAGTTGGGGCAGGGTCTTTGGGGAAGGGGTTAGAATGGGGGCGGGGCGGGGGCAGGGAAAGGGTGGAGTCGGGTGGGGCCAGGGGTGGGCATGGTCGCAAGTGCCCACCGGCTCCGGGGAAAGTTGGCACCTATGCTCCCCTCCCACAGCTGGGGATAGAACCCAGGAGTCCTGACTCCCACCCACTCTGACAGGTTCCCTGGGGTGCAACCTGGAACTGGGGTACCGCTGAGCCCTCTGGCTTACCAACCTGGGCTCCCTCTCACACTGTGATGCTGTGCCAAGCTACAAACCTCTGGCACCTACAAACCTCAGGGTTCTGCCCCACCCATCCCAGGAAAGAAGCAGTGGAGAGGTCCTCCAAGCAGGCTAGAGTGGCTGAAGGGGAAGCAGCCAATCAGGGTAGAGGAGGGCCCTATAAAAGGAGCTGCAGCCCAGAGCAGTAGTTAGTTCTTGCATGGAGTAGGACAAGAAGGGGCTGCAGGCCTGGAAGAGTAGGAGGACTCTGGGCAGCTAAGTCTGCTGGCAGGGACTGGGGGAGCGAGAGGCTCCTGGCTGGCTGCTAGGGACTGAGTAAGGTCTGAGCCTGGGGAGGGCTGCAGGAAGATAGTGTCTCCAGGGGGGAAGCCCTGGGGATACAGTCCCATACCAGGGCTGGGCTACTTAAAGACTCTAGCCCAAAGAGGGCCCAAGAGAGAGACAGCCAGCGGGGTCCTGAGATAGGCCCTGTGGACTGTATCCCCTGGAAGGGGTTTGCGCTGGCTAATGTGCAGACACTGTGACTTGGCCGCAGGGCTGAGTCACTGAAAACCTGCCTGAGAACCACCAAAAGGGGGTCTCCACACCTAAAAAAAATGCAGACACACCCAATCAGAAATGGGCACTTGTGAGAGGTGGGTGCCAACCCCGGTACACCGATCCACCACTGCCACAAAGGAAAGTGGACGCACACCTGCCTTTGCGACCTGAGCAGATTTCCCAGGCACTTCAACCACAGCGCAGTGTTTCAGGTACAGTGAAACCCTGCTATACTGTGATAATTGGGGGTCCAAAATATTTGATTGTGATAAATGCGGGGTTGTGTTACAGTGGGGTTATGAAAATTTACTGTTTCAAGCTGGTCAATTTCCCTTGGGCAGCAGCAGGGGCTCTCAGCAGGGAAGAGGTGCAAGGAGCAGAGGGAGGAGCAGCTGGGGAGGAGAATGGTTGCTTTTTAATTTATTTATTTATTTGGTGCTTTGGCGCTGCCACCTTATGATTGCGTTATATCCTAATTCATGTTATAGTGGGGTTTCACTGTAAAATATGAACCAGCTTTATTAACTACAGAACAATGGATTTTAAGTGATTGTAAGCAGTGAGCGTAGAAATCGAAGTTGGTTACCTGAGAAGTAAAATCGTAATCTGAGTTCTCTAAACTAGACAGGATTTGAACCAAGCCGTGTCTCGCGCTGATAGACAATACAAGCAGGTCACAGCTTCTCCACACGCCACCTGGGCCTCCCCTTCAAGCTAGGACCCCCTCCCCAATTCAGTCTTTGTCCTCCCAGGCATGTTTCCAGGTGTTGGATTGCGGGGGAGTGAGACCAAGTGATGACATCACTTCCCCTCCTTTAGAGTTTCTTCCAGTTTGCTGAAACCATCTTTTGCTATGACCTGAATCAAGCAGCCTCCATTGTCTACTTGCGCCCTCTCGGAAGTCTCCATTGTATAGGGTTCCTGGGATAGTCCCTGGGAGTGTGGATTCCTTTAATGCTCCATCAGCCTGTCTGGCCGCTCCACTGTTGTAGGTGAAAGGCAGGTTGTGGGGGGGGGGGGGTAACGACTTGCCTATGAAGGGAGCTACCCCAATCTCCAAGCAATTGTCTGTGAACAGCAATGTGTGTTAGGACAAGGGAAATGAGATCCCAAGCTGTTTGTCTGGTAAAAGAGAATGTTTCTCCAGCTCTTTTCTGCCTGTAAAGCAGACAGAAGAAGCCTGTCAGCCTATGATGGCTGAAGCTTTATCAGTTAACCCAGAGCTGATTCTGGATACAACTAAAGCCCAGGAAGGAAGTGGTCCTGACTTGTCTGCAAGGGACGATGATATTGTAGCTAAGTTGCATCCAGTTGATGTCATAAATAGCTCCCAGAGACCAAGCAATTCTGGTGCTTCCATTTTGCCTGTGGCTAGTGTGTTGCTGGGTTAAGATATGACCACCTCGCCTGATCAGGGTGCTATCATAGCCAGGACACAAGGAAAGCATGAAGGTGATTTGGTTGTTACCTGCTGACAGTGTGGAAACTTGTAACAAGGAAGAAAATGCTTCTAATCTTTTGACTAAGAAGTCTAGCAGCTTACCTGAAAGGGGGTTGTGTAAAAATCCTCCTGATCAGCCAAAGGTGATTCTGGATGTCTGTGAAACGCAGAAGGAGGTTGGTGATTTGTCTGTTGTGCCAAAGTCAGTTCTGGACATAAATAAAGCTCAGAAAGAACCTGTTGCAGTGCATGATATCGCAAAAGAAAAGGAATTTCTGGGTGAAGTCTTTGACCTCTGTGAAAAGGAATCGTTTCCATTGACCCTTACTGGGCCACTGTTGGTAGTAAACAGTCTCTCTTCTGGAGAAAGTGTGGTGGTACCTAGTGGCCAAAGTCTTTCAAATGAAAATGAATCCACTGAATTTGCTTTGAAAAAATCCAGTGTGGATAGCTTTGAGGAGATTTCAGATGGAATAAAAATTATTCGGGAGTTTAAACAGCCCTATAAGCTTAACCAGCTTGTCGGGGAGACAATGGTGTTGGGACAGGACTGTCTCCATGTTGATTCTTTGCGTAAACAGTCTGTATCTGAGGTTCAGAGGGAAGACTGGACAGCTGAATCTGCGGAGCAGGAGGACAGTTGTGCAGTGAATCTCTTGAGAATACAGGGGATGGCAGGAGAAGTCTCATCTCAAGGTATTTTGGGTAGGTCTTGTCGTCTTAATGGACTTGACATCTGATTCCATGTGGAAGCTGAGGTTGGTAAGGAAAGAATAAAAACCCTTGAGTCTAACATATTTGTGAAAATGGATGGTATCTCTTTAAGATGGTATCGCCGGTATCAAGCGGAGTACCCCAGGGGTTGGTCCGGGGGCCAGTTTTGTTCAACATCTTTATTAATGATCTGGAGGATGGTGTGGATTGCACCCTCCTCAAGTCTGCAGATGACACTAAGCTGTGGGGGGAGAGGTAGATACACTGGAGGGAAGGGATAGGGTCCAGAGTGACCCAGACAAATTGGAGGATTGGGCCAAAAGAAATCTGATGAGGTTCAACAAGGACAAGTGCAAATTCCATGACTTAGGAGGGGAGGCTGAGGGAACTAGGCTTGTTTAGTCTGCAGAAGAGAAGAGGGAGGAAGGATTTGAAAGCAGCGTTTAACTACATGAAGGGGGGTTCCAAAGAGGATGGAGCTCAGCTGTTCTCAGTGGTGGCAGATGACAGAACAAGAAGCAATGGTCTCAGGTTGCAGTGGGGAGGTCTAGGTTGGATATTAGGAAACACTATTTCACTAGGAGGGGGGTGAAGCACTGGAATGGGTTCCCTAGGGAGGTGGTGGAATCTCCTTCCTTAGAGGTTTTCAAGGCCCGGCTTGACAAAGCCTTGGCTGGGATGATTTAGTTGAGGATAGGTCCTGCTTTGAGTAGGGGGTTGGACTAGATGACCTCCTGAGGTCTCTTCCAACCCTAATCTTCTATGATTCGTTAGACAGATAGAGGAGGTGTCCTGAATTGATACACTCAGTTGTGTCCCTGAAACTGAAAGCCGATGTTAAGGAAGACCCTGAGGTCAAGGAAAAAGCTACAAAGATTCAAAAGGGATATGGAACAAGCTGACCTAAAGAATGATTTGTCGAAACCAAAGGCTTGGCATGACAAATTGTAAATGTTCACGTGTGATAGAGCTGATGTTAATGTTGTTGTAACTAACTTGTTGCTGATACCAAGAACTGTAAAAATGTTGAGAGTGTGCATGGTCACTTGGAAAAACCCTTCAACATGCTAAGACGGGTGCATAATAGAAACCCTTATGATTATGCTGTTTGGTTCAACAAGAGCACACTTTGTGTTTAAAAAGCCTAATGTTGTTGAGGCTTCATAGCTAATGCATAGACATATTTCTACAACTTTCCACAGCAGAAAAACCACAACAAGCTTGAACGGCTGGGCACAAAGGGAAACTGAGGTACAACACCTCCCTGCCTTCATGGCTGAATACCAGAGTAAGTGCTCTCTGAAGAACGCTAATGGCTAGGTTAAATTAACACATAGACCAAACTCTGGAATCACTAAAGTGTTTCAGAAAGTATGGACTAAGTTTTTGGCTGGGGCCAAAGCGTGCCTCAATAATTTGGCCTTACAAAGAATTCAATATAAACACAGCTCCTATCAATGTTGGAAGGTCCTTAAGGTGTATCCAGGAGCTCTCATTTCACCCTTCCACACCAGTCTGACCTTGGGGGCGTGACCCATGGTTAGAAAGGGTTAAACATCCTGCAAAATAACATCCCTCAAAAGACATATAGGGAGATAATGTTTGTGTTTTTGTGTATTTACATATGTATGTGTAGGGTCTACAATTGTAATCAACAGTCCCTGTCTATGAATTGTAAATGAACTGTGAACACAGGATATCTTGGAATTCATCTCTCTTTGAGATGTACTGTGAATAGTGGAGGAAAAAGCAAATGGCCTTATGATCATTCTTACAGCTAAGTACCGGTGATGGACCTCCTTCAAAGTCATCCTAATTACCTTTTGTTCCCTGAGGAAATCCCAACTTGTCAAAGAGGATATGAAATTGTATAAAAGATCCTTGGGTCCTGATTCCGTCATCTCAGATCTGCTTAAGCTTCTTCAGGGGAAGTTTGAGTCGCAAGCTTGAGGTCCCAGTTATGCTGGTGCGCCCTGAATGTGAGATTTGGACATTGGACTATGAACTATTTCTGAAAAAACACTTTGCAGCTACAAAGCTCAGCATCTATGCTCTGAATCTGCACCCAAAGGAATTGAACTCAGGTCTGTCTATATATATGGATCTTTTAACCAAACTCTCTCGTTTTTTAATAAATTTTAGTTTAGTTCATAAGAATTGGTGGGAGCGTGTATTTGGGTAAGATCTGAAACATTCCTTAACCTGGGAGGTGATGCGTCCGATTCTTTGGGGATTGGTAGAATCTGTTCTTTCATACGATGAAATGCGATTTACAGAAACGTTCGTCATATTTGACGTGGGTACCTGGATGGAAGCCTGAGGCTGGGTCACTTTAAGGGAACTGTGTTGTTTGGACGGCTGAGTAACCCGTGAGGTTATAAAGAAGCTTATGCTGGCTTGGTGAATCTAAATGTTGGAATATCCACCAGCTTTATGGGGATTGTCTGCCCCATTCTTTGCAGTTCACCCTAATTGAGTGACCACAGCTGGCTCCCTACTAGGACCCTGGTCACAGCCATGAAGACACTATCACGGTTCTTTCCTGCCCTGAACCACCAGCCACTCACCGCGCGTGGGGCTACTGCCACAGATGTAGATGAACACGATTACTAGTTACCTGCCCCAAGCTCCCTGCTCTCCCGTTAGTGTCAGCGGTGGGATCAGACCGGAGTCCCAGCCGCTAACCAGGGCCCAGGTAAGAGCCGCTGTTCCTTGTTTGGGGGCAAAAAGCCAGATAGAGGCAGAATGATTCTTTGCATCTCTAAATCGCTGAAAGGAGATTAAATGGTGAGAGATGCTTATGGGAGGGGCCCCAGCTGAGACTGGGGTCTGGTGAGCAGAGAGCTACATGGACACAGCGAGAGACAGTCCCTGCCCCAGCTGGGATCAGGTCCCTGTTGTGCCAGGCACTGCCGAGACACACAGCCAGAGACAGCCCCTGCCCCAAAGAACTGGCAATTAAAATAGACAATAGGTGGGAGGAAAAAATTAAACACAGACCAGAGAAGTACAGCAAGGCCATGGCATATCTAGGAGGAGAACCCACAGTCCTGGGTCCCAGTCTGTTCTAGCCACTAGCCCACAGCAGCTTGTGCTAGCCCTGTCAATATACATGGTGCTTCCCAAACACGCCGTGAGAGCCAGTCCCTGCCTGACGAGCTTGTGGCGTAAGATACAGGCACCGAACGTGGAGGGGCAACGTCATCCTGCACTGTTACATGGCTGCCGTGTCCCACCCCAGAGCAGGCTGCATTTCACTGCTGGCTGAAATGCTCAGTGGCTGGGCAGATTGTGAAGGAACCTGAGGTCGTAGGGGGGAGAACACGTCAGATGGAGCTACTGTTCAGAGAGGGAGCATAGTATTTGGGTTGGAGCTGGGACTCCTGGGTTCTATTTTCAGAGACACGCGGGCCCTCACACCCTTGTGTTGGATCATATTAAAGAAGTTCTGTATTAAAATCACAAATGAGTTTGATTCCCCATAGTTTAAATTCCAGGGTATTACTAATTAAGAGGTCTCTTGGTTTTTGGTACTGTTTCTCTCCCTCTTGCAAGCTGCTAATTGCGTTAGTACATTCTAAGACAGAGTCTGTTCTCAAAGCAATTCTTTGTAACAGCAACTACTCACACAGAGAGAGAGACTCAAAGCAATACTCTGTAACAATAGAAACGGCACCCAGAGACTCCCCGCCCTTTTGTTGTATTCATCTCGCTTTGTTAACAATTGTGATTAAAATAGAGATAGAGGATGTATGTGGAAGGATGCTTGGTGTGGATAACAACTGAATGATCAGGGAGGTGCCAGCCTAAGAATCCAGTGTCCATCGGCTGAAGAAGGCGTGAAGTGGAAATAACCAGAGGACCCCCGGAGGGCAGACTGGAATCCACCCAACAGCCTCAAGAATGGGAGAACCAAAGACCAAGGTAACGTCTGGCAGCACGGAGCCGTCAGGAATGTGCCATCTGCTGATTGATTCAGAAACAGCATGATGAAGCAATTCCCATAGTCTGGCCTAGGAAGAAACTCCTATAAAAATGGCCTCTAGAAAGTGAGAACTTCGGGGTCTGATTCTGCAAACCAACTTCCAGGAGCATCAGATGAGCATCTGACAAGGCCCTGCTCCCTCCTCGTGTCCAGGCCACCTGGCCAGTGGCTTGGCATGAGCAACTCTAAGGCTGGTAACTATGATAAGAACCTTGCAGAACCTGTGTGAGTGTGAATAAATTTGGAATTGAATGGAGTATTATAGCTATAAGTAACTGCTTACTATGATTCTTTCTATATTCACAATAAATGTAGTATTAAGATCCTGCTGGTTTTTATTTTATTGGTATAACATTTTGGTGGAGAATTGCAAAAGGGGGAATATTGGTAGAAAACCTCAGTTATTGTAAATATTGGTGTGCACACCGCCAGCTCTATTGAGCTAGGCATTTCTATTAGGTTAACCAGACCTGCTGGCCTCCGGGAAGGTAGCAGGGGGAAAACGCATAGATTAATCTAAGATTTCAGAATCTAGGCTGTCACTTGCTAAGTAATACCAGGAGTGACAAAGAGATTGAAATATCCATGTTAAGATCTTTAAAAGAAAACAGGGTAAGCCAGTACCAGAGGGAGGAATGGAGTCAGAAGGAACTCCAACCTCACCTTTTGTTAAAGAAATTACACCTTTTCAACAAATCCTTCAAAAATTTGGGCACAGTCCTCGGACTAAACAAGCCCTAGCTGCTGTCTGCACTATTTCAGACCTGGAGGATAGATGGGCTCAGTGTATCCTCATATCCAAACCTTCTCGTGCTGCCAAGAGAGATGCAGCAGCAATTTGGTTGTTGTGGGAGGCATGTAAGGATTCTTCCCTCCGCTTCTCCACTTGTCTTCATGTAAAGAGGAAAAGGCACAAATGGAAAAGGGAGCAGACAATTGGAAGGGGCTGGCTACAAATACCCAAAGCCAGCAGAAAATAGTGAAAGGCACTCCAGGAATGCAAAAAGAGTAGAAATTCCCTCTGCAGAGGCTGGAGGGAATTAAGCAGCTAAACTATGTGAAAATGTTAAAAAGGAAAAGTGTTAGCGAAAGAGCGTTCTTGGTTTCTTTGCAGCCATTCTGAAGGAAAAATGGGCCCTTTTCCAAAGGAATGTCTGTAAATTAGCCAGGCAAAAATAAACTGATTAAAATCATTTGACTGAACAATTTAGTCAAATTTGCTAAAAAAAAAAAACAACAAAAAAACAGAAGGGGGTTCTATTGGAACTTAACTGCCTCAAATGTATAAAGGGAAGGTAAGATGTGAAGGAAAAAAAAAAAGCAGTGTGGAAGGGATGTTAAGGAAAAGAAAATGTGTGTATCTGTGTGTGTGTAAATATGTAAAGTTCTAAGGACCAATTGGTTTTGTTTTAAATAATGCCACTAAAAATCCATTTGAC
The DNA here is from genome assembly GCF_965152275.1 of Natator depressus. Classification (NCBI taxonomy): domain Eukaryota; kingdom Metazoa; phylum Chordata; order Testudines; family Cheloniidae; genus Natator; species Natator depressus. The sequence continues at coordinate 15,532,530 of NC_134257.1, forward strand.
TCTTTAATTCAAAGTTGCAAAACTGACAGACCCTTTTGCTAGTCACAGGTAATGTGGTGTTTGGCTTTGTGATTTGGCATTTAACCCTTAAAAGGTTTCCGAGTAACAGCCATGTTAGTCTGTATTCGCAAAAAGAAAAGGAGGACTTGTGCCACCTTAGAGACTAACCAATTTATTTGAGCATAAACTTTCGTGAGCTACAGCTCACTTCATCGGATGTATACTGTGGAAAGGGTAGAAGATCTTTTTATACACACAAAGCATGAAAAAATACCTCCTCCCACCACACTCTCCTGCTGGTAATAGCTTATCTAAAGTGACCGCTCTCCTTACATTGTGTATGATAATCAAGGTGGGCCATTTCCAGCACAAATCCAGGGTTTAACAAGAACGTCTGCGGGGGGGAGGGGGGTAGGAAAAAACTAGGGGAAATAGGCTACCTTGCATAATGACTAAGCCACTCCCAGTCTCTATTCAAGCCTTTCCCCTTGTTTTTTCCTGCCCCCCCCCCCCCCAGACGTTCTTGTTAAACCCTGGATTTGTGCTGGAAATGGCCCACCTTGATTATCATACACATTGTAAGGAGAGCGGTCACTTTGGATAAGCTATTACCAGCAGGAGAGTGTGGTGGGAGGAGGTATTTTTTCATGCTTTGTGTGTATAAAAAGATCTTCTACCCTTTCCACAGTATACATCCGATGAAGTGAGCTGTAGCTCACGAAAGTTTATGCTCAAATAAATTGGTTAGTCTCTAAGGTGGCACAAGTCCTCTTCTTTTTGTGACCCCTTAAAAGGTAACTCAATGCTTTACAAAATTGTTTTTAAGTTGTGGCTGCAGCAGGGCAGTCAAAATCAGGAGAAGAGAATTCTGGATTCTTTTTGTTTTTTTTTTCATTTGGTTTTGTAACAAAATAGCAGATGAGAGCTGTAGGGGGGGGAAAAAAAAGAAATTAAAAAAGACAGTGCCCCTCTGAAGCAACAGCAGGGGTGAGGTGCACAAAACAAAAAGAAGCAATGTTAGAAACACTGAGTCTTAACATGGCTGAGTAATCAGACTGTCACTTTGATAAAGGTACATGCAAACTCTTTCAGCAAAAAAAAAAAAAGAGATAGTGACACCTTATGTAAAAATGGATCTGGATCATGTTATAGAAGTTAAACTATGGAAGGAATGTGCATTTGCCCCAGAACATGTGCAGGGTATATTGTAGAAGGAGCAAAAGAAATGCAAACATACCATGCTACTTAATTAATTAAAATGCTATTCGGGCTCCAAAGGGAGCCACAGTAGGTTGGGATTTCTTTTTCAGATTGCTGTGTGTTTTGGAAGCAGAAGTTTAAAAGTGATCAAAACTCTGGTGCAAGTTGATTGTGTCCCTTTTACGATCGAGTCTCTGAGCTGCTGATGGCTTTAAATCCAATAGCAGGAAGCCTCTGAAAACGCAAATGACCTAAATGATAAAGGAAGGAAAGAACTAGCAACACAGGAGCTGCAGATAAAGGACACACCGGCTCGGTAAACAAATTGTCTAATAAAAGGCATGGGGTAACAAGAGAATTCAAATAAATTTAATGATAATAAGGACCCCTGTAACAATGTATAGTGTGTACGATTTTTTGGAAAAATCCTTTAAGGTCATATGGTAATAAACTTAAAGCTTAACACAGCAGGAAAAACATTATAAACTTGGTCCACTGTATAAGAAGGGAAACTGAGGTACCCCACCTCAGGGATTAATGACTAAACAGTGGGATAATTTCCCCATAACCCTTAAAAGATAGACACCATTGAAACCTGACCTGCCTATTTAAAACAAAACAAAAAAAACAGGAAAATATGGGGGTAATTCCTCTGTTTTGCCTGCAATCAGCAAGGGTATTTGTAAAAAATATTTTAAGCAATAATCTGCCCCCCCAAAAAGGGGTAGAAACATGTTTTTTTGTCTTTCAGAAAATCAGGAAAAGCTGATGCCAGCTGAAGAGCAACCCAATACCATGAATCTACTGTCACAATAGAAATTGTTTTGTCTTGTTGCTAGCACTGTTGTGTTTAAAAAAAAAAAAAAAAAAAAAAAAAAAATACTGAGGACCTGCAGGTACTTAAAAATAAATTAGTTTTCTGTCCCAGCTACTGGACAGCCTGATACAAAACCAAGTACGTGCCAATGTAGATTTGGTCCAAATTGGGATGGGTAACCTTAAAGCCCGATGGAATCTTTGGCAATGGCTTAATACTACCACATGGCTTATGCATAAAACAAAATAAATTTAGAAATAGGAAACTACACAGCCATAGCTCTGGGATGCACTGAAATGCAGATACTTCCCTAGTTACTTTGGAACATGAAATGTTCTGGGTCATATTGGGAAATATTAAGGGTTTGATGCATTTGTTAAAACAAAGAAAGGGATCCTTGTTTGACACTTATCAGTGGAAATGTATTGCATCCATTCATAGTATTGTAAAACCAGACTTGTTAATGGGAGAAATTGGTGTGCAATTTTGACGACGACAGTCCCTGGAGGCAAAGGTATTGAAGGTTAGCCCACTCCCCATATTACACATGGGATCCTTCTGGCTACCCTGGACCTTGAGCCAGTGGGCTGGGGAGGGAGGGAAGCTATTGGACACTAGAGGTTGTACTGAATGGACTCCTCAAAAGTGGGTGTGCCTCACCTTGCCTGTTGCCCCTGAACCTTGTAATAAAGATACATCACTAGGATCGTGTATGTGGCATGAATTGGAATCACAAACTCAAATTGCCTCACACTACCTTCTCTTGAATAGGCTACATAGAAAGTGACACTGACGATTATAAATCTTAGTGTCAAAAGGGGGATTATGTTGGATCATATTAAAGAAGTTCTGTATTAAAATCACAAATGAGTTTGATTCCCCATAGTTTAAATTCCAGGGTATTACTAATTAAGAGGTCTCTTGGGTTTTGGTACTGTTTCTCTCCCTCTGTGTGTGAAATTTGCAAGCTGCTAATTGCATTAGTACATTCTAAGACAGAGTCTGTTCTCAACGCAATTCACAGAGAGAGAGACTCAAAGCAACAGAAACAGCACTCAGAGACTCCCCACCCTTTTGTTGTAGTCATCTCGCTTTAACAGTTGTGATTAAAATAGAGAGAGAGGATGTATGTGGAAGGATGCTTGGTGTGGATAATAACTGAATAATCGGGGAGGTGCCAGCCTAAAAATCCAGTGTCCATCGGCTGAAGAAGGCATCAAGTGGAAATAACCAGAGGACCCCCGGAGGGCAGACTGGAATCCATCCAACAGCCTCAAGAATGGGAGAACCAAAGACCAAGATAATGTCTGGCAGCAGGGAGCCGTCAGGAATGTGCCATCTGCTGATTGATTCAGCAGCAGCATGAAAAGCAATTCCCACAGACTGGCCTAGGAAGAAACTCCTATAAAAATGGCCTCTAGAAAGTGAGAACTTCGGGGTCTGATTCTGCAAACCAACTTCCAGGAGCATCAGATGAGCATCTGACAAGACCCTGCTCCCTCCTCCTGTCCAGGCCACCTGGCCAGTGGCTTGGCATGAGCAACTCTAAGGCTGGTAACTATGATAAGAACCTTGCAGAACCTGTGTGAGTGTGAATAAATGAGATTGAATGGAATATTATAGCTATAACTAACTGCTTACTATGATTCTTTCTATATTCACAATAAATGTAGTATTTTGCCTTTTCCCCTTTTTAATAAGATCCTGCTGGTTTTTATTTTATTGGTATAACACTTGCTGGCCTGTTGCACCGTTACCCAGAGAGAATACACTCAAAGCGGTTGGGTGACATCAGATACTGGCTCTACCCAGGATGTGGTCACAGAGACGGGCCCCCGATAAACAATCCAGGTAGCAGAGAGGAAGCGCTAGGGGGTGCAGAGCTGCAGGATGGTCCGGGGGGCTCAGCAAGGGGCACTCTCCTATTGCAGTCAGTGGTGGCCCCAATGCCCCAGGGTGGTGCTAGGGGGTGCTGTGCTGCAAGGAGGGGGGCTCTATAGAGGGTGCCCTCCGCTCACAGTCAGGGCTGACCTCTGCTTTGGTCCTTTCCTGTTCCCAGCTGAGACACTGAACCCTGACCTCCCCCCCCCCCCCCCGCAGCTCTATCCCAAGGGGTCAGGACATCTCCCTGGGGTCCCTGCCGCACCCCAACGTGGTTTGGTCACTTCCTTCTCCCTGCATATGTCAGCTCCACACCGGAACCTTCCTCCGGTCCTGCCCTGAAACCATCCTCCCCGTTGCTGTGAGCTGCTAAAGAGCCACGTGCCCCCTCCCCAGAGGTGGCTTCATTGCACAACTGAGGGGTGAGCTTTGAATACACGGCCCACAAAGCATGCGGGAATGGAAATGAAATGGATCCATCGGGCCAGTCTCCAAGCCTGACTCCCTTCTGGTTAGGAAATTCTTTTACAAAGGGTGTAAAATAGCTGGTTGTGCACCCGATCCCGCAGCCGGATGCCATCGCCCGGCGCAGACGAGCTGTCACTCAGAAATGCTGCAGGTGAATCATTCCCGGCCCCTTTTCCCTCCCAGGCCGGCTGAGCACTCTGCCCTGGACGGAGATGGCCTTGGTGCTGGTCCCTGCCTTTTGCCTCCTGACCGGTGAGTAATTCACACAGACGCCACGCGCTGCCATCCGGGGACGGGTGGGGAGCATTTCCCCAGCCCTGGGAGTGCGTCTACACTGCCAGGAGGGTGCTCGGAACCAGGTTCCATCACAGGGAAGTCCCAGCCACTCGCGCCAGCGGCTCCAGTTCAAGCCTAGGGGGCGTCTGGCCTTGAACCTGACCCCGAGCGGCCGGGTCCTCGCTGCTGGTTTCACCCCTGCGGAGAACATGCCTGATTCTCATGGCAGAGTCAGCCTGGTCTAGCCCTGGGCTGAGCAGCAAGGGCCTCAGCCGCTCTCGTCCCCCGGGCTGCCGTTTTCCCTGCACCACGTCCTGCCTCCGGGCTGCTTGCTGTCCCGGCGAGTCGGGGTGTCTCCCGGGCCGGCCTGGAGGGCTCTGCTCCCTGCCCTGCCCGTCCGCCCAGCTCCGGCATGGCTGGCCTCTGCCCGCATCCGCACCCGGCTCCTGGTGCACGGGAAGAGCCTGACCCCTGCAGTCAGGGCCTCCAGAGCCTGCGGACCAGATACCCAGCGCGAGGGGCAGGGGGGAGTTGAACTGCAGGTGGATATTGGGGGCTGAATTGAGGGGAGATCGGGTGAACTGTGTGGGCAATGGGCAGCTTAACTGAGGGGAGATATGGGGGGCCTGAACTGAGAGGGGTTAATCTGAGGAAAAATGAGGGGGCTCGGTGAATGGGGGCTGAATTGAGGGGGGCTGGACTGAAGGGGGGGGCTGGGAAGCTGAGCTGAGTGGATTTGGAGGGCTGAACTGTGGGGGGGGGGGTGAACTAATAGATGCAGAGTGTGGACTGAACTGAGGGTGGCTGGGCAGATGCGGGGGAGTGGGTCAGCCTGGACTGATGGGAGAACTTGCGGGGACAGGAGTGATTCGGGCCTTGGGGTGATTAATTGCTGGGCAGGGGACAGGTTGATGTGGGGGGGGCACTCTCCAAACTCCCCTTCCCCAATTCACAGGGGAGCGCTGGCCGGGCTCACTGTCACCCCCAAGCCAAGAGAGGGCAGGGGGCTCAGACATCCCCACAACACAACATCCCCGATTTGTGTTTTAAAGCCCCTGGTTTGGGGGGCTGAGCTGATGCTGGGTTCTCCCGGCGGGATCCGTGCAGCAGCCCAGCCTGCGGGCGGGTTCCCCAACTCGCTGGGGCCGGGCACCGGTCTGATCCCCGATTCCTGTCCCCGGCAGGAGCCTACGCCCAGGAGTGGAACGTGAGACTCACACCAGGGCCCCTGGCTGGAGGGGCCGGCTCCTGCGTGACCATCCCCTGCTCGTTCACCTACCCCACGGGGTGGAACATCAGGGCCGTGAGCTGGACACGGGACAAGAGTCAAACCGTGTATCACTCGGATGAGGCTCGTGTCCACGCGGCCTTCAAGGGGCACACCCGCTATCTGGGGGAACTGCAGCACAACTGCTCCCTGCGGGTGTCGGGGCTGCGCCCCAGCGATCAGGGCACCTACCGCTTCCGGTTCCATGCAGCGGGCAATGGCAGGATGGACATCTGGACGAGTGATCTAGGACAGCGGCTCAGTGTCTCCGGTAACCAGGTTCCATCCAACACCCCCAATTCAATGCACGCACACGCACAGAGTGCATTTCTGCCTTGCTCTGAAATCCTTTTCCCAGCTCCGTACAGCCCCATTGTGTCGAGTGCCACGCAGACACAGTGAGAGATGGTCCCTGCCCTCTTGTGCTCCCAGGTTAACACAGCCCCTTTGGGTGCACCGGGCTGGAGAACCGTGGGACTCCCTGAAACCTCTTTCCCCTTAGCAGGGGCTCTCTGTGACCCCCTTTTTGTGCTGAACCAGGGTCCCCCAATATAACCACTAGGCCAGGGGTCCTCTGGAGACCCCACTCCCTCCTCCCCCATACCAGCTTCCCCGATGTCAGGGGCTCAGTCTGCCCCCAAATTCCAGCCCCCCCCCCCATTAGCTCCCCATGCCAGGGGCTCAGTCTGTGGGACACTGGATAGAGATGAGCTGCAGGGGTGGGGAGGCTGGAAGGCCGGTCCTCAGATCTACCATCAATTTCACTTTGGGACACTGTGCTGCAGCGAGTTGGGGGGGGGGCCCTCTCCCTGGCAGTCAGGGCTGGCCCCGCTGCCCAAATGTGAATCAAATGGAGCAAAGGCTTGAATCTGGGCCTCCCACAGTGCCAGGGAGGCGGGAGGGCCTGCCCCACCAGCCCGTTGGCTGCTTTGGGTCTGTCTCTCTCTGGGGTTTTTTATAAAAAAAACTGGACTCGGTTTCACCCCGTCGCAGAACAAAACCAAATACCACCCCAGCCTTGCACACGGGATCCACACGAGGCCGCCCCCTTGATCTCTAGATCTCAGCACGACCCCATTCCCTGGTGTCCTCCCCATCCTGTGCCCTGTGCAGCCCGAGATCCTTCGCTCCTCGGACCCCCAGTAGAGGGCACCGTTGAGCTGCCCGCCAGCCCTGGATTCTCACCTCCCCCAGGGGTCTGGGAATTGATTATTTTGGTGCTGCCCCGCGAGACGCCACCTCCAGGCCTGATTTGGAGCAAACGTCCCAACGGCCGAAAACCGAGCCCCTCTGCAGCCGCTGAAGTTCAGCACCCCACAAATTAAACCACCCCCAGGTTTGTGGAAAATCGTGGGGCAATTTCTCCTGTCCAGACAGCCCCAGGGCTCGCTGGGCTGCTCGTCGGGGCAGGGGAGCGGGGTTTTGCTCTGTGTCTGTACAGCGCCTGGCACGCTGTCTCATGGGCGGTGCACCTACGTGTTACCCCCATACACCGAATACACAATACTCAGGGGTTAGGAAATACACTGGGGCCGGGCTCCGTGTCTCCCCTTTGGCACTTTATTCGGAAGCAGGAAGAATGACAGCCTGCGGGGGATCCAGCCTCCTGCAGGACGGGGTGAGCCGGACACTGCTTAGCGCGGAAATCTTAGCCCCGGACAATGAACCCATTGAGCCAGCGAAACCCGGCTCTCCCCGTTAGATAAGCCAGTGAAAGTGACTAGCCAGGAACTGAGGGATAATTTGCCAGCTGTTGCTACACTCCTGTAGGTGAGTGAGAGACAGAAGGAGCCGGAGCTGTTCAGTTTCTCTCGAAGGCGGCAGAGAGATGCCTTGGTCCGGGTCTATCAGCACCTGTCTGGGGAGGGGATTTTGGGGAGCAGAGGCTGGTTAACCCACCCCACAAAGGCAAAGTGAGCTCCGATGGCTGGGGGATGAAGCCAGACAAATCCAGACTGGACATAAGGGGCAGGTTCTTCCCAAGGAGAGGACTTGACCCTCGCAACAACTACCCCAGGGAGGGGGCAGTTTCTCCAAACCTTTGAGTCCTTCCATGGCGATCGGGTGTCTCACTAAAAGCCCCACTCTAGCTCGACCCCCAGATCTGGGCTTGAAATCTGCAAAGGGGGCAGAGTTAAGGGCACACATGCAAAGGGGCGGAGTTAATGGCGCTCTAGCTTGACCCTCCCCGCCCCCTCCAGATCTGGGCTGGGTGCAGGGACCCCGGGAGAGGTTCTCCGGCCCAAGCTAGGCACAAGGGCAAACTGGTCGTGCAGAAGAGTCCCTTGAGATGTACGGATTGATTCACCAAACCCTCTAGCCCTGCAAACTGCTACAGTTTGATTGAAGGCTATTTACTTTGTAGATTTCAACACGTGATGTTGCCGGTTTGTGTTTTAAGAGAGATGAGGTGGGGGAGGTAAAATCTTTTCCTGGCCCCCCGTGTGGGGAGGCACTCGGTGAGTCGCAGCTGGATGCTAGTGCTTAATAACAGCGTATTCGCAGGTGTGGTCGGCGGCAGGCTCCGCTCTCCGGGTGGGATGCTGCAGCTGGATGGCCGAGTAGTGGACCTCATCCGGGTCACTCTAGGGCAAAGAATAATAATGAAAACGCCCGGCTCTGACGGGGAGCTTTACGTCAGCAGAGCTCAAAGCACGGCTGGGGAAACTGAGGCACCAGAGGAAGTGACTTAGCCAAGGCCACCCACCAGGCAGGTGGAAGAGCCAGGAAGAGAACCCAGGCGTCCTGTGCCTCAGGCCAGCGCTCTATCCACTAGGCAACGCTGTCTCCTAAAAAAACAACTCCTCCCCCCCACAATTTTAGCCTTGATGATCATTACGTCGGGCCTTCTGGAGACCCCTTATATCGACACAAAACACATCAGCTAAGGGCGTAACCTCCGTAATGGGAGATACACATGGAGGATAACAGCCCTACCACTGCTGCTGGGTAATGGAGCAACTCCCTTAGCTCCACCTTGGACACAACAGCTCTGCTCCTCCTGCCATCGAACGGAGCAACTCCACCAGCTCACGGCAATGCTGCTATTCAGTCACCAGCAGTTGGATCAGAGCTGGCGCCCCCTACAGGGGAAAGGCCCCAGGCCCCATTCCCTGTCCCAGCCGGTGGGCGAGATATTGCTGCACACGCCAGCTGCCCAGGGCTTGTCCCGCTGCCCCTGGCCACACAGAGGCCCCCCTGCAGGGCGCTCGCCTCTTCATGTTACCCCCTGGCCCCATCACTCAGCCTCCCGCCCACCGCTCTGCCCTCCAGCTGCTGGGCGATGCCCCCTGCCCTGCCCCGCAGCTGTACTCACCCTGACCCAGAGCGCCCAGCCCAGCCTGGCCTCGCTGCCGCTGGGAGCTGATCTCACAGGGGGCAGAGCCGGACAGAGCCCAGGAGTCCTGGCTCCCAGGCCCCTGCCCCCGCTCTAACCACTGGACCCCACTGCCCTCTCAGAGCCAGGGATAGAACCCAGGAGTCCACGCTCCCAGCCCTCTGCCCCCACTCTAACCACTGGACCCCACTTCCCTCCCAGAGCCAGAGATAGAACCCAGGAGTCCTGGCTCCCAGCCCCCTGCCCCCGCTCTAACCAATGGACCCCACTCCCCTCCCAGAGCCAGGGATAGAGCCCAGGAGTCCTGGCTCCCAGCCCCCTGCCCCCGCTCTAACCACTGGACCCCACTGCCCTCCCAGAACCAGGGATAGAACCCAGGAGTCCTGGCTCCCAGCCCTCTGCCCACACTCTAACCACTAGACCCCACTGCCCTCCCAGAGCCAGGGATAGAACCCAGGAGTCCTGGCTCCCAGCCCCCTACCACCGCTCTAACCACTAGACCCCACTGCCCTCCCAGAGCCAGGGATAGAACCCAGGAGTCCTGGGCCCCGTATACAGAGTCTCTCACCTGCAGTACTCTGCCCATGTTCATGGGCTGGCTGTAGATGTGGGATTCCCCGGTGCCATCCGGAGAGCCCGGGAACACCTCGGTGCGCGCGCTGCCACGGAAGGAGAGAACGTTACGGGGGCTGGGGATGGCGCGAGGGCATTTGGGTCGCTAGCATTGGGTCGGCTGCAGCGCCGTGGCTGGGGATTGGACAGGCTGCGTCGGTCAACAGCGTACAACCCCTGTGGGTCAGTGGCTGGGGGCGGACCCCTGGGCTAAAGCACCCCAGACCAGACATGAGTCATGGATTTGGGGAATGGGAAATGGGGCCTTTCCCCTCTAGGGGACACTGGCTCTAATCCAGCCCCGGAGCAGGGGACTGGCTTGCTTGGGGGATAAGGGAGGGTGCGACAGAAAATGTTTGGGGACCCCTGTCTAGGGAGTGCTGGCACCGATCCAGACCCTGCCCCAAACAGGGCACATCCCTCCAGCAGGGGGCGCCAGGGACACACACACACACACACACCCCACCTCCCCCCGCCAGCAGGAGGCGTATCAAGCTCACCCTTGGCACATTCTCCAAACATGTGGGCACCGCCCCACACCCAGCCCCTACACAGTAGCTCACAGCCACGCCCGGCTGTTACCTGGGGGCCCCGGGTGGGGCCAGGCGGGCTGGCTTCCCCATGCCATAATGCTGGGTGTTCTCATAGATGCGTTCAGACATCGGGGTCTCCTGCAAGGCAGGGAGAAGTGAGGCCGCGAGCCACTGCTCTGGGACTGCTCGGTGATGTCTAACAAGAAAGGAAAATGCACATAGACCCCCCCGCCCCGATAAACTACCCAAGGGATTGGAAAGACCTTCTGTCCTGCTCGGGGGAGGGGAGTTTTATTATCCTGTTTTATGGAGGGGTAAACTGAGGGACAGAGCTCATCTAAAGTCATGCAGTGAGTCAGCAGCAAAGCTGGCGATAGAACCCAGGAGTCCTGGCTCCCAGCCCCATAGATGCACTTACCGGATCGCTGCTTAGTCCCTGGCGTTTGCTCCGCCTCTTCCTACAAATAAAGGAGACCAACAGCTCAGAGGCAAAATGACATCTGCTTCGGTTCAGGAGAGGAAGGAACAGGACAAAGGCTCCCACCAAATAAAACCTCCTGCCTGGGCTTGACCCCTGCTCTCCTGACCACCAGCCCAGCCGTGTAAGCAGGAGGCCACCCAGCCCTTCCCAGGCCCCTGCGGGTGTCAGGTATCTGTGTGGGACCCAACCACCACCATTCAATCATCTCCCCCCGACTGGGTTTCCGTGCATCCGAACTGGCTCTGCAATTCTCACTACCGGATTGCGGGGTTCTCTGGCAAAGGCCAGGCGGGAGGAGCTGGGGATGGCCAGACGACCCGAGACGCGGATATCACCGGTTTGCAAAGCAAGCGCAAATACCTCCAAGCTATGACGCCGACCAGCCCCACCAGCAGCAGAAGGACAAGAGCAACTGCAGGTCCCAGGATGTACACGGGAGCCCAAACACGGGGGGTGGCTGGAAAGGAGAAAGGAGGGTTATTGGATCAACCCTGCAGCAGATTTTTGAACCCCATATGCTGAGGGACGGCAGCCGGGTAACAAGCCCACAGTGAGGCTGCATGGGGCTGGATCGTTACACGTGGTGTCTTTGGAGTGAGCAGACCTGATGCTCAGACGTGAAGCCCTCCCCTCCCAGCACCCCCAGCCTCCTCTATAGGCTGTGCTGCCCAGCTGGATGACATTTTCCATGATGCACCACTATCTCCCCTCTTGGTGATGGGAAGCGTGCCTCATAGGAATCCACAGCCAGGGTGCATCATGGGAGATGTAGTTTCAGAGCTGTGCATCCTCATTCTCCACTCTAGGCCAAGGTGTCTGTCTGGACTACATCTCTCATGATGCCCCACCAGCTCCTCCCTTGGTGAGGGAAGGGCGTGCATCATAGGAATGCTACCCAAGGTGCATCATGGGAGATACAGTCCAGCTAGAGATCCTGGCGTAAGGAAGAGAATGGAAGCACAAGGCACTCAAACTACAACTCCCATCAGGCCATTTTCAATTGAAATATTTCGGTTTTTGACATTTCTATGAAAAGTGGAGCTTTCCCACTTGGGAAAAAAAAAACATTTCCTGGCCATCTCTACTAGAAACTTTGTTTTTTTAAAATGAAAACCAAGATCTCACAAAATCCCATCATTCCATGTGTGTCATAGGAGTCCTTCGGTGTGGTGCATCATGGGACTTGCAGTTCCTGTTCCTCACATTCTCAGTCTCCTCTGTCGGCCGGGCTGTCCAGCTGAACTACATCTCCTACGATGCACCACCTGCCCCCTCTTGGTGCTGGGTGGGGAGCTTCATTGGAATCCCTGGCTATGGTGCATCATGGGAGACGTAATCCAGCCCCTGCCTGTTTGATTAAAGGGCTGGAGGAATCACAGCCAGCCTCCCCAAGACCTCGGGAAAAGGCAGCGATGGGCCTAGGGAAGGATGATCCATAAAATCTAAGGCCAGAAGTGACACAGTCCTCAGGACTCCCCTGAATTCATTCCCATTTGAACGAGAGCAAATACTTTATCAAAACATCCCAGCTTGATTTAAACATTCCCCGGGACGGAGAATCCACCATGTCCTGAGATCGTTCTTTCAATGGCAAATTCTCCTCCCTGTTCAACATTTGCACCTTATTGCCAGTCTGAATTTGTCTAGCTTCAGCTTCCAGCTCCTGGATCCCTGTCTACTCGGCCACTGGGCCCATTATCAATGTTCTCTTCTCTGTGTAGGATCTTCCAGACGCGGCTCATGTCACCCCTTCCCCTTCCCTTGGTTCAGCTAAACAGACGGAGCTCCTGGAGTCTCTCACCCTGGGGCAGGTTTTCCAACCCCTGACTCCTTCTCATGGATCTTCTCTGACCCCTCCCCAGCTGATAAGCACCTCCTGGGAGTGCAGGCCCCAGAACTGGGCACAGGACCCCAGACGTGGTTGCACCAGGGCGAGATCCAGAGGTAAAATCCCCTCTCTGCTCGATTCCAGATTGCCCTGTTCATACACCCCGGGATGGCGCTAGCCCTGCTGGCGACCACGGCACTGGGAGCTCCTGGTGAGGAGCAGCACTGGGAGCTCCTGCGATCGCCACAATGACCCTCCCCAGCTGGGTCTACGGCACAACCCTAGCCCCACCCCCAACCCGGAGGTCTCTTTTCTCACGTCCCCGGCACTTACACAGGACGGTGATGTTGATTGCGGGGGACGGGGACTGGCCGATCCCATTGTTGGCCTGGCAGCGATACTCCCCAGCCTGCTCCGCCGTGATGCTCTTCAACACCATTTCCTGCCGGGATCCTTTCAGCTGCCGGCCGCCCCGGTACCAGGTGTAGGAGTTGGGGGCGGGGAGGCTGCTGGTGTAATTGCACGTTAGTGTCACCGATTCCCCTTCCTGCGGGCTGGTGCCCGGCACTGCCGTAACGCGGACACCTGTGGGGGCATCTGGGGGGCGAGACGGAGACACGGGGTGTGAACGGAGAGAGACAGAGTGGGGGGACCTGGCCCAGAGGGGGGAAGGGATCCAGGGCAGGGGGTGAGGGGCAGGGCCTGGCCCACGTGGCTCCAGGGGGCGAGAACAGGCAGGGCGGCCTGGGGATAAGGGGGAGGAGTCCCCCAGAAGGGTCTGGGGGCACAAGGCAGTTGCGGGCGAGAGGGTCTGGCCCAGAGCAAGCTGGGGGCCTGGAGCAGGTGAGGGGTGGGAGGGGGCCTGGCCCATATGGGGCTAGAGGTCTGGGGCAGCTTGGGGGCGGGCAGAGACTGTCCCAGAGGGGTCCGGGGACACAAGGCAGATGGAGGGGCAGGGCCTGGCACAGAGGCAGCTGGACACCTGGGAAGGTGGGAGGGGACAGGGCCTAGCTCAGTGTGGAATGGGGCCCCGGGACAGGTGGGGGGATGGGCAGTGGCCCAAAGGGGGTTGGGGCCCCGGGGCAGGTGGGGGGGACACAAACTGAATTTGTCTCTGCTGGGCCCAGCCACGGGAGCGATGCAGAGGAGCAGGGGGCCCAGCCCAGAGCCAGCAGCACTGGGTTGAGCAAACCCGGTTATTAGGAGGCGGGGGCGGAATATGAGGCTAGGGCTCATAGAATCATAGAATATCAGGGTTGGAAGGGACCTCTGGAGGTCATCTAGTCCAACCCCCTGCCCAGAGCAGGACCAATCCCAACTAAATCATCCCAGCCAGGACTTTGTCAAGTCTGACCTTAAAAACTTCTAAGGAAGGGGATTCCACCACCTCCCTAGGTAACGCATTCCAGTGTTTCACCACCCTCCTAGTGAAAAAGTTTTTCCTAATATCCAACCTAAATCTCCCCCACTGCAACTTGAGACCATTACTTCTTGTCCTGTCATCTGCTACCACTGAGAATAGTCTAGATCCATCCTCTTTCGATCCACCTTTCAGGTACTTAAAAGCAGCTATCAAATCCCCCCTCATTCTTCTTTTCCATAGACTAAACAATCCCAGTTCCCTCAGCCTCTCCTCATATCTCCTGTGTTGCAGTCCCCTACTCATTTTTGTTTCCCTTCGCTGGACTCTCTCCAATTTCTCCACATCCTTCTTGTAGTGTGGGGCCCAAAACTAGACACAGTACTCCAGATGAGGCCTCACCAATGTCGAATAGAGGGGAACGATCACGTCCCTCGATCTGCTGGCAATGCCCCTACTTATACACCCCAAAATGCCATTGGCCTTCTTGGCAACAAGGGCACACTGTTGACTCATATCCAGCTTCTCGTCCACTGTAACCCCTAGGTCCTTCTCTGCAGAACTGCTGCCGAGCCATTCGGTCCCTTGTCTGTAGCACTGCATGGGATTCTTCCGTCCTAAGTGCAGGACTCTGCACTTGTCCTTGTTGAACCTCATCAGATTTCTTTTGGCCCAATGCGCTGGGAGGGGTGAAGCAGGCAGGAGGAGGTGGAAGGGGGCGAAGCGGGGGGGACGAGGCAGGGGCACGTGGGGCTGCTCCAGGAGGCCCTGTGGGGAGTATCGGGGGCTGCGAGGGAGGAGGCTCTCGCCAGCCCTCGCTGCTTACGCTGAACTTCGACCGATTCCCTCGCAGAGAGGCTCAGATACCCCCAGCCGGGAGCGGACACCCAGACCCCGCACGCGTAGCTCCCTCCGTCGGAGACAGCTGCCTTGTCAACACGTAAATCCTGCCCGGTTCCTGGCAGCCACACGTCCCCGCGGCACCAGACGTACCCAGTGATGGGCCGCAGGGCAGCAGCCTGGCAGCGCAGGGTAAAACCGTCGCCTTCCCTTAGTGCTGCCTTCCCTGCCGGCCACGAAACCTCGACCCTGGGCACGTTGGGGGCGACTGAGGGGAGAGTCGGGTGAGAGTTCGTCAGCTGGACCCCAGGACTGAACGAAGGGGCAGGTCCCTCCGTGTTCAGTCCCTCAGGGGGAGAATATTTGCTAGAGCCAGATGACTGTTTTTGAGGGAATAGAACCCAGGAGTCCTGATTCCCATGCCCCGTGCTCTCACCCACAGACCCACTCCCCTCCCAGAGCTGGGGAAAGAACCCAGGAGTCCTGGCCCTGAGTCTCCCCCACTTTAACCCACTAGAACAGCCCCCTCCCAGAACTGGAGATAGAAGCCAAGAATCCTGACTCCCTGCTCCCGCACTCTAGCCACTAGTCCCCAATCCCCTCCCTGTGTCAGGGATGGAACCCAGGTGTCCTGACTCCCGCAGCCCCTGCTCTAACCATGCCATGTGTAGAAGCAGAGCTCACCTGTCCCCAGGGGCTGGGATTGGTCAGAGTCACACTCATCCCTGTATCCATCCACCTGGCATCTCAGCGCCGCGCCGGGGTGCAGCTGGGATGGGGATATTTGCAGCTCGGACGCTCCAGACCTGCCCGAGGTTTGCCCTGGGCTACGCCGTGCGCCATCTCGGTCGTACCACGAGGGGTGATGGGGGCACTTGGCCCCCACGGAGCACGTGAGGGAGGGTCCCGGTTGCATTCGGCGCCCCAGGGAGGGCTGGCACAGATCGTCTGTGAGGAGAGGAGGAGGCAGGAGCCATTGAACCCTGCTGGGGCCCTGGGCCTGGCAGCGCTCCCAGGGGCCGCGGCCTGGCTGCAGAGCGGGGAGCAGCTCCCAGGGTGTGGGCATGGCCCAGCCTGGGAGCTCAGCTGGCCCCAGCAATGAGGGCTCGTGGCCAGGAGGGAGAGCAGCAAAAGTTCACCTGAGATACGGGGAGCGCTGGGTCTGCCCGGAGGGGCGCAGCCGCCAGCGGGGGCACCACATGTCGGGCCTCAGACTGGAGCCCTAAGCGGGATTGTTTTTAATTTTGTCCCGTTCCTGTTATTCAAGTGCCCTGCTTTGGTTTTTGCATTTTCCTCCCCCTTCCAGCCACAAAAACCTTAAATCCCGCAAATCCCACAAGAGAGACAGATCCCCCCAGGCTGCTAAAACCAACCAACCGACCAACAGAAACCGGTGGGAGACGATCTGATCTGTACCAACGGGATTCAGAGACAATTTTTACCACTGAAAGAAGAAAACAAATCTTGCTTGAACCAGGTACAAACACACTTCAACTCCTGTTATCACAGAACGGGTCTGACCTGACCTGGGCGGCTGCATTTCCCCAGATTTGGAGCGAGGGAGATAAACACGGAGAGGAAAGAGAAGCTGAAACAAAATATTTAGCTATTTCCCCCGTAGGCCACTCTTGGTACATTTATGAGATTTCGTGTTTTCCCGCCAATTAACGCAGCCTGGTTTTTTGCCCACCCCCAACAAAGCTCATTTTACCCGCTCCCGCTGTTCGGGGGGGTCCTGCAGGGTCCCAGTCCCACTATAGTCTCCACCTGAGAGCCCCTCACGCCTGCTGCGTGACGCTGGCTGCAAGGTCAGTCCCAGCAACTCTTCAGCACAGGCCAAGGGTTAGACAGAGGGACGGGAACGTGGGTCTGGCAACACAGCCTAGGAGTCTGACCCACAAGTTCCCCCCGCTCTAGCCACTCCCCCGCTTCCCCTGGAGCTGGGAGAGAACCTGGAGTCCTGACTCCCAGCTCTAACCACTTGGATTTCACAGCAAGGCTGAAATCGTGGGGGGGGGTGTTACCAGAGACCGTGAGTTGCTGTTCTGATTTACTCCACCATCCGTTACTCGTGCCATGGCCCACTACTTCAAACCGGAAGCGGTAGGTGCCCTGATCCCTGGGGCGCAGCCCCGACACCCGCAGGGAGCAGTTGTTCTGCAGGTCCCCCAGATAGCGGGCGCGCCCCTTGAAGTCCGTGTGGACACCAGCCTCGTCCCGGTGATAGATGGTTTGATCCTTGTCCCGTTTCCAGATCACGGCACTGACGTTCCACCCCGCGGGGTAGGTGAAGGAGCAAGGGATGGTCACGCAGGAGCCGGCCCCTCCAGCCAGGGGCCCTGGTGAAAATGTCACACCCCACTCCTGGGCGTAGGCACCTGCCGGGGACAGGAATCGGGGATCAGACCGGCGCCCGGCCCCAGCGAGTTGGGGAACCCGCCCGCAGGCTGGGCTCCCGCACGGATCCCGCCGGGAGAACCCAGCATCAGCTCAGCCCCCCAAACCAGGGGCTTTAAAACACAATCGGGGACGATGGGTTGTGGTTCTGTCTGAGCCCAGCCAGCGCTCCCCTGCGAATTGGGGAAGGGGAATTTGGAGATGCCCCCCCCGCCCACATCAGCCCATCCCCAGCATCTTAGCACCCCAGCCGCTGAATCACTCCTGTCCCCCCGAGTTCTCCCATCAGTCCAGGCTGACCCCCTCCCCGCATCTGCCCAGCCCCACTTCTGTCTAGTCCGACCTTAGTTCACCCCGCTCGCTTCAGTTCCCCTAAACCCCGGCTCAGTTCACCTCCCCATCCCCTCTCAATTCAGCCCCATATATTGCCCCCCAGTGCACCCCTCATCCCCTCTCAGTTCAACCCCCACTCATAGTAGGGTGTCTGACCCTTGGGCCAGAGGCCCTGACTGCAGGAGGAGGCCCACAGGTGAGGGGTCAGGTTAGGGTTGCCAACTTTCGTTGGCGAAATTCCTGCAGGTTTCATCACATGACAATCTTTAATTAAAGATTAATCTTTAATTCCTTGACACTCCAGGGAAATCCTGGAGGGTTGGCAACTTTAGGTCAGGCACTTCCCATGCACAAGGAGCTGCGGGTGTATGCGGCAGGGGCAGCCAGGCCGGAGCTGGGCGGACGGGCAGGGCAGGGAGCAGAGCTCTCCAGGCCGGCCCAGGAGACACCCTGACTCGCTGCGGCAGCCAGAAACCCAGAGGCAGGACATGGCGCAGGGAAAACGGCAGCCCGGGGGACGAGAGCGGCTGAGGCCCTGGCTGCTCAGCCCTGCGTGGCCGGGGCTAGACCAGGCTGACTCTGCCATGAGAGCCAGGCGTGTTCTCCACTGGGGTGAAACCAGCAGCGAGGACCCGGCCGCTCGGGGTCAGGTTCAAGGCCAGACGCCCCCTAGGCTTGAACTGGAGCCGCTGGTGCGAGTGGCTGGGATTTCCCTGCGATGGAACCTGGTTCCGAGCACCCTCCCGGCAGTGTAGACGCACTCCCAGGACTGGGGAAACAGTCCCCACCGGTCGCCTGGACAGTAGCGCGGCTCATCTGTGTGAATTACTCACCGGTCAGGAGGCAAAAGGCAGGGACCAGTACCAAGGCCATCTCCGTCCAGGGCAGAGCGCTCAGCCGGCCGGGGGATCGGCTGCGTGACCGGGTATTTTACACCTAAGGCCCTTCATAAAATAATTTCCTAACCAGAAGGGAGTAAAGCTTGGAGATTGGCCTGACGGGGCAAGGACTGGTTGCATTTCTATCCCAGTGTGTTTTGCGGGCCGTGTGTGCGGGGCTTACAGCCTCAGTGTTGAAATGTAGCCACCTCTCGGGAGGGACATGCGGCTGTTTGGCAGCTCACAGCAACGCAGAGGGCATTTTTAGGGCAGGATAGGAGGACGGTTCCTAAGTGGAGCCGACATGTGCAGGGAGAGTCAGGGAGGTGGAATGGAACAAAGCACTTTGGGGTGTGGCAGGGACCCCAGGGGGACATTCTGACCCCTTGGGATAGAGCCATGTTGGGGAGGGGTAGCACAGGCACAAAGGGGCAGGGTCGGGGTTCAGTTTCTCAGCTGGATACAGCAAAGCCCCAGAAGCAGAGATCAGCCCTGACTGCGAGGGGAGAGCCCCCGCTACAGAGCCCCCATCCTTGCAGCACCGCCCCACCTAGCGCCACCCTGGGGCATTGGGGCCAGCCCTGACTGCGAGGGGAGAGCGCCCCTGACTCAGCCCCCCGGCCCATCCTGCAGCTCTGCACCGCCTAGAGCTTCCTCTGCTGCTTCTTCTCCGATAACTGGATTGTTTATTGGGAACTCGTCTCTGTGTGTATCTGTGACCAATGTTACCCAGCCGCTCCGAGAACGTTCGCTCTGGGTCATGGTGCAACAGGCCAGCAAGGGTGTGAGGGCCCAGGTGTGGCTGAAAATAAATTTCCCTTTGCAGATCTGGGAGTAGAATCCAGGAGTCCTGGCTCCCAACTGCCCCTCCTTTAACCCACTAGCCCCCACTCTGCTCCCAGAGCTGAGATAGAACCTGGGAGTCCTGGCTCCCAGCCCCCAATTCTACCCCAAACACCATGCTCCCTCTCTGAACAGTTGATCAGTCTAGCGTGGTCTCCCCCACGTGATCTCAGACACCTTCACAGCCTGCCCAGTTGTTGATCTTTTCAACCCACAGTGAAATGCAGCCTGCTCTGGGGTAGGGCACAGCAACTGTTTAACAGCGCAGGGTAATGTCGCCCTGCCGTGTTCAGGGGTCCACATATCTTACATCATGAGCTTGTCAGGTGGAACCTGGCTCTCATGCTGTGCTTGGGAAGTCCCCGATGTATTTTCAATACTACCCCCAGTTATGGTGTGACAGTGTGGCCCAGTGGTTGGAGCACAGCCGTGGGACACAAAGCCCCGGGTTCTACTTCTAGATCTGTCATGGACCCACCATACAATAGCAGGCCAGTCACTGCTCTGCCCTGTGCCTCAGTTTTCTCTCCCACCTATTGTCTATTTTAATTATAATTTCTTTGGGGCAGGGACTGTCTCTGGCTGTACCTGGGCAGCCCCTGGCACGACGGGGCCCTGGTCTCAGCTGGGGCCCCTCCCATAAGAAACTCTCACCGTTTAATCTCCTTTCAGTCCTTTAGAGATGCAAAGAATCATTCTCCCCAACTCTGGTTTTTTGCCCCAAAACAAGGGAAAATGGCTCTTACCTGGGCCCTGGGACTGGGTTAGTGGCTCGGACTCTGGTCTGGTCCCATCCCTGACACTAACAGGAGAGCAGGGAGGTTGGGGGCAGGTAAGGAGGAATCATCTTCATCTACATCTGTGGCAATAGCCCCAGGCGCTGTGAGTGGCTGGTGGCTCAGGGGAGGAAAGGGAACCGTGATCGTGTGTTCCCTGCCTTTAAAGGCAATGTACTTGCTGGTTTGGTAGCAATAAGGTCCAGTGGTTACAGTGACTGAGACTCAGGACTTCTGGTTTTATCCCCAGCTGGGGGAGGGGCGTGGGGTCTAGTGGTTAGAGCAGGGGGCTGAGAGTTGGGACTCGGGGGTTCTGGCTCCAAGCACCATTTTTCCCGTGGGAGCCTTTCACTTTGTCTGGCTGCCGCAGAGAAACTTCCCCTTTCTCTGGAAATTGTGAAAGCTCAGACCCAGCGCTGGTGACAACGGGGGGTATGTGGTGGTGCCTGTTCCTTTTAACCCCGTCCAGCCCCAGAGACTCCCCAGCCACAGGCCAAATGGGCCCGCTGGGTCAGAGTTCGAAGGACCACGACACCCGTGCTCGGAGAGACCCTGGTGAAGGGATGAGGCTCGGTCCTTTTCTAGCACTGGCCAGCTGGGATCTCAAAGCATCTGAGGAGCCGCTCAGCCCTTGGCGCGAGAGGAAGGTCCCCATCCCCCATGGGCAATGGGGCAGAACCAAGAATAGAATCCAGGAGTCCTAACTCCCAGCCCCACTGCTCCAACCCACTAGACCCCACTCCCCTCCATACGTGTCGACCCCGTGGGTTCTCCGGGGTTCTCCCCCCCAGCTCATCTCCGCCTCTGCTCCGCCTCCTCCCGTGAGAGTGCCGCAGTTCCGCTTCTCCCCCTAGCTCCTAGCGCTTGCACCGCAAAACAGCTCATTTCACGCGGCAAGTGCTGGGAGGAGGGGGAACGCGGCGCGCTCGGGGAAGAGGCGGGGCCGGGGCAGGGATTTGCCCAATAGGGGCAGGGTGGGGGCAGAGTTGGGGTGGGGACTTTGGGGAAGGGGTTAGAATGTGGGCAGGGCAGGGGCAGGGAAAGGGTGGAGTCGGGTGGGGCCAAAATGGGCGGGGGCGCAAGTGCCCACCGGCTCCAGGGAAAGTTGGCACCTATGCACCCCTCCCATAGCTGGGGATAGAACCCAGGAGTCCTGACTCCCACCCACTCTGACGGGTTCCCTGGAGTGCAACCTGGAACTGGGGTACCGCTGAGCCCTCTGGCTTACCAATCTGGGCTCCCTCTCACACTGTGATGCTGTGCCAAGCTACAAACCTCTGGCACCTACAAACCTCAGGGTTCTGCCCCACCCATCCCAGGAAAGAAGCAGTGGAGAGGTCCTCCAAGCAGACTAGAGTGGCTGAAGGGGAAGCAGCCAATCAGGGTAGAGGAGGGCCCTATAAAAGGAGCTGCAGCCCAGAGCAGTAGTTAGTTCTTGCATGGAGCAGCAGAGGAAGGGGCTGCAGATCTGGAAGAGTAGCAGGACTCTAGGCAGCTAAGTCTGCTGGCAGGGAGCGAGTGGCTCCTGGCTGGCTGCTGGGGACTGAGTAAGGTCTGAGCCTGGGGAGGGCTGCAGCAGGATAGTGTCCCCAGGGAGGAAGCCCTGGGGATATGGTCCCATACCAGGGCTGGGCTACTTAAAGACTCTAGCCCAAAGAGGGCCTGAGAGGGACACCACCAGCCGGGTCCTGAGATAGGCCCTGTGGACTGTATCCCCCAGAAGGGGTTTGCGCTGGCTAACGTGCAGACCCTGTGACTCGGCCGCAGGGCTGAGTCACTGAAAACCTGCCTGAGAACAACCGAAAGGGGGTCTCCAGACCTAAAAAATGCAGACACGCCCAATCAGAAATGGGCACTCGTGAGAGGTGGGTGCCAACCCCGGTACACCGATCCACCACTGCCACAAAGGAAAGTGGACGCGCACCTGCCTTTGCGACCTGAGCAGATTTCCCAGGCACTTCAACCACAGCGCAGTGTTTTAGGTACAGTGAAACCCTGCTATACTGTGATAATTGGGGGTCCAAAATATTTGATTGTGATAAATGTGGGGTTGCGTTATAGCGGGGTATGAAAATTTATCATTTCAAGCTGGTCAGGTTCAAGCTGGTCAATTTCTCTTGGGCAGCAGAGGGGCTCTCAGTAGGGAAGACGTGCAAGGAGCAGAGGAAGAGGGAGGAGCAGCTGGGGAGGAGAATGGTCGCTTATTTATTTATTTATTTGGTGCTTTGGCGCCGCCACCTTATGATTGCGTTATATCCGAATTTGTGTTATTGTGGGGTGTGTTATAGCGGGGTTTCACTGTAAAATATGAACCAGCCTTATTAACTACAGAATGATGGATTTCAAGTGATTGTAAGCAGTGAGCGTAGAGATCAAAGTTGGTTACCTGAGAAATAAAAGTGAAATCGTAATCTGAGTTCTCTAAACTAGACAGGATTTGAACCAAGCCGTGTCTCGCGCTGATAGACAATACAAACAGGTCACAGCTCCTCCACACACCACCTGGGCCTCCCCTTCAGGCTAGGACCCCCTCCCCAATTCAGTCTTTGTCCTCCAGGCATGTTTCCAGGTATTGGAATGTGGGGGGAGTGAGACCAAGTGATGACATCGCTTCCCCTCCTTTATAGTTTCTTCCAGTTTGCTGAAACCATCTTTTGCTATGACATGAATCAAGCAGCCTCCATTGTCTACTTGCGCCCTCTCGGAAGTCTCCATTGTATACGGTTCCTGGGATAGTCCCTGGGAGTGTGGATTCCTTTAATGCTCCATCAGCCTGTCTGGCCGCTCCACTGTTGTACGTGAAAGGCTGGTTGTGGGGGGTAACGACTTGCCTATGAAGGGAGCTACCCCAATCTCCAAGCAATTGTCTGTGAACAGCCATGTGTGTTGGGACAAGGGAAATGAGATCCCAAGCTGTTTGTCTGTCTGGTAAAGGGGAATGTTTCTCCAGCTCTTTTCTGCCTGTAAAGCAGACAGAAGAAGCCTGTCCGCCTATGATGGTTGAAGCTTTATCAGTTAACCCAGAGCTGATTCTGGATACAACTAAGCCCAGGAAGGAATTGGTCATAGAATATCAGGGTTGGAAGGGACCTCTGGAGGTCATCTAGTCCAACCCCCTGCCCAGAGCAGGACCAATCCCAACTAAATCATCCCAGCCAGGGCTTTGTCAAGCCTGACCTTAAAAACTTCCAAGGAAGGGGATTCCACCACCGCCCTAGGTAACGCATTCCAGTGTTTCACCACCCTCCTAGTGAGAGAGTTTTTCCTAATATCCAACCTAAACCTCCCCCACTGCAACTTGAGACCATTGCTCCTTGTCCTGTCATCTGCTATCACTGAGAATAGTCTAGATCCATCCTCTTTGGATCTACTTTTCAGGTAGTTAAAAGCAGCTATCAAATCCCCCCTCATTCTTCTCTTCCGTAGACTAAACAATCCCAGTTCCCTCAGCCTCTCCTCATAACTCATGTGTTCCAGTCCCCTACTCATTTTTGTTGCCCTTCGCTGGACTCCAATTTCTCCACATCCTTTTTGTAGTGTGGGGCCCAAAACTGGACACAGTACTCCAGATGAGGCCTGAACTTGTGTCTGCTAGGGATGATGATATTGTAGCTAAGTTGCATCCAGTTGATGTCATAAATAGCTCCCAGAGACCAAGCAATTCCGGTGCTTCTATTTTGCCTGTAGCTAGTGTGTTGCTGGGTTAAGATATGACCACCTCACCTGATCAGGGTGCTGTCCTAGCCAGGACACAAGGAAAGCATGAAGGTGATTTGATGGCTACCCGCTGACTGTGGAAACTTGTAACAAGGAAGAAAATGCTTCTAATCTTTTGACTAAGAAGTCTAGCATCTTACCTGAAAGGGGGTTGTGTAAAAATCCTCCTGATCAGCCAGAGGTGATTCTGGATGTCTGTGAAACGCAGAAGGAGGTTGGTGATTTGTCTGTTGTGCCAAAGTCAGTTCTGGACATAAATAAAGCTCAGAAAGAACTTGTTGCAGTGCATGATATCGCAAAAGAAAAGGAATTTCTGGGTGAAGTCTTTGACCTCTGTGAAAAGGAATCATTTCCATTGACCCTTACTGAGCCATTGTTGGTAGTAAACAGTCTCTCTTCTGGAGAAAGTGTGGTGGTGCCTAGTGGCCAAAGTCTTTCAAATGGAAATGAATCCACTGAACTTGCTTTGAAAAAATCCAGTGTGGATAGCTCTGAGGAGATTTCAGATGGAATAAAAATTATTCGGGAGTTTAAACAGCCCTATAAGCTTAACCAGCTTGTCGGGGAGACAATGGTGTTGGGACAGGACTGTCTCCATGTTGATTCTTTGCGTAAACAGTCTGTATCTGAGGTTCAGAGGGAAGACTGGACAGCTGAATCTGCGGAGCAGGAGGACAGTTGTGCAGTGAATCTCTTGAGAATACAGGGGATGGCAGGAGAAGTCTCATCTCGAGGTATTTTGGGTAGGTCTTGTCGTCTCTTAGTGGACTTGACATGTGATTCCATGTGGAAGCTGAGGTTGGTAAGGAAAGAACAAAAGCCCTCGAGTCTAACATTCGTGAAAATGGATGGTATCTCTTTAAGATGGTATCGCCGGTATCAAGCGGAGTACCCCAGGGGTTGGTCCTGGGGCCAGTTTTGTTCAACATCTTTATTAATGATCTGGAGGATGGTGTGGATTGCACCCTCGTCAAGTCTGCAGATGACACTAAGCTGTGGGGGGGGGGAGGTAAATACACTGGAGGGAAGGGATGGGGTCCAGAGTGACCCAGACAAATTGGAGGATTGGGCCAAAAGAAATCTGAGGTTCAACAAGGACAAGTGCAAATTCCATGACTTAAGAGGGGAGGCTGAGGGAACTGGGCTTGTTTAGTCTGCAGAAGAGAAGAGGGAGGGGGGATTTGAAAGCAGCGTTTAACTACATGAAGGGGGGTTCCAAAGAGGATGGAACTCAGCTGTTCTCAGTGGTGGCAGATGACAGAACAAGGAGCAATGGTCTCAGGTTGCAGTGGGGAGGACTAGGTTGGATATTAGGAAACACTATTTCACTAGGAGGGTGGTGAAGCACTAGAGTGGGTTCCCTAGGGAGGTGGTGGAATCTCCTTCCTTAGAGGTTTTCAAGGCCCAGCTTGACAAAGCCCTGGCTGGGATGATTTAGTTGAGGATAGGCCCTGCTTTGAGCAGGGGGTGGGACTAGATACCTCCTGAGGTCTCTTCCAACCCTGATATTCTATGATTCGATAGATAGATAGAGGGAGGTGTCCTGAATTGATACTCTCGGTTGTGTCCTGCCAGAGGCATCATCGTTACACCCTGTTGGACAGGGAGGAAGGGAAGGATTAAACCTGGCAAATAAAAGCCACAGGTTAACCCTGAAATACCAAAATCCCAAGGAAGTGGTTAAACTGAAAGCCGATGTTAAGGAAGACCCTGAGGTCAAGAAAAGGCTACAAAGATTCAAAAGGGATATGGAACAAGCTGAGCTAAGGAATGATTTGTCGAAACCAAAGGCTTGGCATGACAAATTGTAAATGTTCACGTGTGATAGAGCTGATGTTAATGTTGCTGCTAATTATTGTAACTAACTTGTTGCTGATACCAAGAACTGTAAAAAAGGTAGAGTGTGCATGGTCACTTGGAAAAACCCTTGAACATGCTAAGACGGGTGTATAATAGAAACCCTTGTGATTATGCTGTTTGGTTCAACAAGAGCACACTTTGTGTTAAAAAGCCTAATGTTGTTGAGGCTTCACAGCTAATGCATAGACCTATTTCTACAACTTTTCACAGCAGGAAAACCACAACAAGCTTGAACGGCTGGGCACAAAGGGAAACTGAGGTACAACACCTCCCTGCCTTCATGGCTGAATACCAGAGTAAGCGCTCTCTGAAGAATGTTAATGGCTAGGTTAATTTAAACACATAGACCAAACTCTGGAATCACTAAAGTGTTTCAGAAAGTATGGACTAAGTTTTTGGCTGGGGCCAAAGCGTGCCTCAATAATTTGGCCTTACAAAGAATTCAATATAAACACAGCTCCTATCAATGTTGGAAGGTCCTTAAGGTGTATCCAGGAGCTCTCATTTCACCCTTCCACACCAGTCTGACCTTGGGGGCGTGACCCATGGCTAGAAAGGGTTAAACATCCTGCAAAATAACATCCCTCAAAAGACATATAGGGAGATAATGTTTGTGGTTTTGTGTATTTACATATGTTTGAGTAGGGTCTACAATTGTAATCAACAGTCCCTGTCTATGAATTGTAAATGAACTGTGAACACAGGATATCTTGGAATTCATCTCTCTTTGAGATGTACTGTGAATAGTGGAGGAAAAAGCAAATGGCCTTATGATCATTCATATAGCTAAGTACCTGTGATGGACCTCCTTCAAAGTCATCCTAAAAAGAAAAGGAGTACGTGTGGCACCTTAGAGACTAACCAATTTATTTGAGCATAAGCTTTCGTGAGCTACAGCTCACTTCATTGGATGAAAGTGAGCTGTAGCTCACAAAAGCTCATGCTCAAATAAATTGGTTAGTCTCTAAGGTGCCACACGTACTCCTTTTCTTTTTGCGAATACAGACTAACACGGCTGTTACTCTGAAAGTCATCCTAATTACCTTTTGTTCCCTGAGGAAATCCCAACTTGTCAAAGAGGACATGAAATTGTATAAAAGATCCTTGGGTCCTGATTCTGTCATCTCAGATCTGCTTAAGCTTCTTCAGGGGAAGTTTGAGTCGCAAGATTGAGGTCCCAGTTATGCTGGTGCGCCCTGAATGTGAGGTTTGGACATTGGACTATGAACTATTTCTGAAAAAACACTTTGCTGCTACAAAGCTCAGCATCTCTGCTCTGAATCTGCACCCAAAGGAATTGAACTCAGGTCTGTCTATGGATCTTTTAACCAGACTCTCTCTCTTGTTTTAATAAATTTTAGTTTAGTTCATGAGGATTGGTGGGAGCGTGTATTTGGGTAAGATCTGAAACATTCCTTAACCTGGGAGGTGATGCGTCCAATTCTTTGGGGATTGGTAGAATCTGTTCTTTTATACGATGAAATACGATTTACAGAAATGGTCGTCATATGTGACATGGGTACCTGGATGGAAGCCTGAGGCTGGGACACTTTAAGGGAACTGTGTTTGGACAGCTGAGTAACCCGTGAGGTTATAAAGAAGCTTATGCTGGCTTGGTGAATCTAAGTGTTGGAATATCCACCAGCTTTATGGGGATTGTCTGCCCCATTCTTTGCAGTTCACCCTAATTGAGTGACCACAGCTGGCTCCCTACTAGGACCCCGGTCACAGCCATGAAGACACTATCACGGTTCTTTCCTGCCCTGAACCACCAGCCACTCACCGCGCCTGGGGCTACTGCCACAGATGTAGATGAACACGATTACTAGTTACCTGCCCCAAGCTCCCTGCTCTCCTGTTAGTGTCAGCGGTGGGATCAGACCGGAGTCCCAGCCGCTAACCAGGGCCCAGGTAAGAGCCGCTGTTCCTTGTTTGGGGGCAAAAAGCCAGGTAGAGGCAGAATGATTCTTTGCATCTCTAAATCGCTGAAAGGAGATTAAATGGTGAGAGATGCTTATGGGAGGGGCCCCAGCTGAGACTGGGGCCTGGTGAGCAGAGAGCTACATGGACACAGCGAGAGACAGTCCCTGCCCCAGCTGGGATCAGGTCCCTGTTGTGCCAGGCACTGCCGAGACACACAGCCAGAGACAGCCCCTGCCCCAAAGAACTGGCAATTAAAATAGACAATAGGTGGGAGGAAAAAATTAAACACAGACCAGAGAAGTGCAGCAAGGCCATGGCATATCTAGGAGGAGAACCCACAGTCCTGGGTCCCAGTCTGTTCTAGCCACTAGCCCACAGCAGCTTGTGCTAGCCCTGTCAATATACATGGTGCTTCCCAAACACGCCGTGAGAGCCAGTCCCTGCCTGACGAGCTTGTGGCGTAAGATACAGGCACCGAACGTGGAGGGGCAACGTCATCCTGCACTGTTACATGGCTGCCGTGTCCCACCCCAGAGCAGGCTGCATTTCACTGCTGGCTGAAATGCTCAGTGGCTGGGCAGATTGTGAAGGAACCTGAGGTCGTAGGGGGGAGAACACGTCAGATGGAGCTACTGTTCAGAGAGGGAGCATAGTATTTGGGTTGGAGCTGGGACTCCTGGGTTCTATTTTCAGAGACACGCGGGCCCTCACACCCTTGTGTTGGATCATATTAAAGAAGTTCTGTATTAAAATCACAAATGAGTTTGATTCCCCATAGTTTAAATTCCAGGGTATTACTAATTAAGAGGTCTCTTGGTTTTTGGTACTGTTTCTCTCCCTCTTGCAAGCTGCTAATTGCGTTAGTACATTCTAAGACAGAGTCTGTTCTCAAAGCAATTCTTTGTAACAGCAACTACTCACACAGAGAGAGAGACTCAAAGCAATCCTCTGTAACAATAGAAACGGCACCCAGAGACTCCCCGCCCTTTTGTTGTATTCATCTCGCTTTGTTAACAATTGTGATTAAAATAGAGATAGAGGATGTATGTGGAAGGATGCTTGGTGTGGATAACAACTGAATGATCAGGGAGGTGCCAGCCTAAGAATCCAGTGTCCATCGGCTGAAGAAGGCGTGAAGTGGAAATAACCAGAGGACCCCCGGAGGGCAGACTGGAATCCACCCAACAGCCTCAAGAATGGGAGAACCAAAGACCAAGGTAACGTCTGGCAGCACGGAGCCGTCAGGAATGTGCCATCTGCTGATTGATTCAGAAACAGCATGATGAAGCAATTCCCATAGTCTGGCCTAGGAAGAAACTCCTATAAAAATGGCCTCTAGAAAGTGAGAACTTCGGGGTCTGATTCTGCAAACCAACTTCCAGGAGCATCAGATGAGCATCTGACAAGGCCCTGCTCCCTCCTCATGTCCAGGCCACCTGGCCAGTGGCTTGGCATGAGCAACTCTAAGGCTGGTAACTATGATAAGAACCTTGCAGAACCTGTGTGAGTGTGAATAAATTTGGAATTGAATGGAGTATTATAGCTATAAGTAACTGCTTACTATGATTCTTTCTATATTCACAATAAATGTAGTATTAAGATCCTGCTGGTTTTTATTTTATTGGTATAACATTTTGGTGGAGAATTGCAAAAGGGGGAATATTGGTAGAAAACCTCAGTTATTGTAAATATTGGTGTGCACACCGCCAGCTCTATTGAGCTAGGCATTTCTATTAGGTTAACCAGACCTGCTGGCCTCCGGGAAGGTAGCAGGGGGAAAACGCATAGATTAATCTAAGATTTCAGAATCTAGGCTGTCACTTGCTAAGTAATACCAGGAGTGACAAAGAGATTGAAATATCCATGTTAAGATCTTTAAAAGAAAACAGGGTAAGCCAGTACCAGAGGGAGGAATGGAGTCAGAAGGAACTCCAACCTCACCTTTTGTTAAAGAAATTACACCTTTTCAACAAATCCTTCAAAAATTTGGGCACAGTCCTCGGACTAAACAAGCCCTAGCTGCTGTCTGCACTATTTCAGACCTGGAGGATAGATGGGCTCAGTGTATCCTCATATCCAAACCTTCTCGTGCTGCCAAGAGAGATGCAGCAGCAATTTGGTTGTTGTGGGAGGCATGTAAGGATTCTTCCCTCCGCTTCTCCACTTGTCTTCATGTAAAGAGGAAAAGGCACAAATGGAAAAGGGAGCAGACAATTGGAAGGGGCTGGCTACAAATACCCAAAGCCAGCAGAAAATAGTGAAAGGCACTCCAGGAATGCAAAAAGAGTAGAAATTCCCTCTGCAGAGGCTGGAGGGAATTAAGCAGCTAAACTATGTGAAAATGTTAAAAAGGAAAAGTGTTAGCGAAAGAGCGTTCTTGGTTTCTTTGCAGCCATTCTGAAGGAAAAATGGGCCCTTTTCCAAAGGAATGTCTGTAAATTAGCCAGGCAAAAATAAACTGATTAAAATCATTTGACTGAACAATTTAGTCAAATTTGCTAAAAAAAAAAACAAAACAAAAAAACAGAAGGGGGTTCTATTGGAACTTAACTGCCTCAAATGTATAAAGGGAAGGTAAGATGTGAAGGAAAAAAAAAAGCAGTGTGGAAGGGATGTTAAGGAAAAGAAAATGTGTGTATCTGTGTGTGTGTAAATATGTAAAGTTCTAAGGACCAATTGGTTTTGTTTTAAATAATGCCACTAAAAATCCATTTGACTCTTTAATTCAAAGTTGCAAAACTGACAGACCCTTTTGCTAGTCACAGGTAATGTGGTGTTTGGCTTTGTGATTTGGCATTTAACCCTTAAAAGGTTTCCGAGTAACAGCCATGTTAGTCTGTATTCGCAAAAAGAAAAGGAGGACTTGTGCCACCTTAGAGACTAACCAATTTATTTGAGCATAAACTTTCGTGAGCTACAGCTCACTTCATCGGATGTATACTGTGGAAAGGGTAGAAGATCTTTTTATACACACAAAGCATGAAAAAATACCTCCTCCCACCACACTCTCCTGCTGGTAATAGCTTATCTAAAGTGACCGCTCTCCTTACATTGTGTATGATAATCAAGGTGGGCCATTTCCAGCACAAATCCAGGGTTTAACAAGAACGTCTGCGGGGGGGAGGGGGGTAGGAAAAAACTAGGGGAAATAGGCTACCTTGCATAATGACTAAGCCACTCCCAGTCTCTATTCAAGCCTTTCCCCTTGTTTTTTCCTGCCCCCCCCCCCCCAGACGTTCTTGTTAAACCCTGGATTTGTGCTGGAAATGGCCCACCTTGATTATCATACACATTGTAAGGAGAGCGGTCACTTTGGATAAGCTATTACCAGCAGGAGAGTGTGGTGGGAGGAGGTATTTTTTCATGCTTTGTGTGTATAAAAAGATCTTCTACCCTTTCCACAGTATACATCCGATGAAGTGAGCTGTAGCTCACGAAAGTTTATGCTCAAATAAATTGGTTAGTCTCTAAGGTGGCACAAGTCCTCTTCTTTTTGTGACCCCTTAAAAGGTAACTCAATGCTTTACAAAATTGTTTTTAAGTTGTGGCTGCAGCAGGGCAGTCAAAATCAGGAGAAGAGAATTCTGGATTCTTTTTGTTTTTTTTTTCATTTGGTTTTGTAACAAAATAGCAGATGAGAGCTGTAGGGGGGGGAAAAAAAAGAAATTAAAAAAGACAGTGCCCCTCTGAAGCAACAGCAGGGGTGAGGTGCACAAAACAAAAAGAAGCAATGTTAGAAACACTGAGTCTTAACATGGCTGAGTAATCAGACTGTCACTTTGATAAAGGTACATGCAAACTCTTTCAGCAAAAAAAAAAAAAGAGATAGTGACACCTTATGTAAAAATGGATCTGGATCATGTTATAGAAGTTAAACTATGGAAGGAATGTGCATTTGCCCCAGAACATGTGCAGGGTATATTGTAGAAGGAGCAAAAGAAATGCAAACATACCATGCTACTTAATTAATTAAAATGCTATTCGGGCTCCAAAGGGAGCCACAGTAGGTTGGGATTTCTTTTTCAGATTGCTGTGTGTTTTGGAAGCAGAAGTTTAAAAGTGATCAAAACTCTGGTGCAAGTTGATTGTGTCCCTTTTACGATCGAGTCTCTGAGCTGCTGATGGCTTTAAATCCAATAGCAGGAAGCCTCTGAAAACGCAAATGACCTAAATGATAAAGGAAGGAAAGAACTAGCAACACAGGAGCTGCAGATAAAGGACACACCGGCTCGGTAAACAAATTGTCTAATAAAAGGCATGGGGTAACAAGAGAATTCAAATAAATTTAATGATAATAAGGACCCCTGTAACAATGTATAGTGTGTACGATTTTTTGGAAAAATCCTTTAAGGTCATATGGTAATAAACTTAAAGCTTAACACAGCAGGAAAAACATTATAAACTTGGTCCACTGTATAAGAAGGGAAACTGAGGTACCCCACCTCAGGGATTAATGACTAAACAGTGGGATAATTTCCCCATAACCCTTAAAAGATAGACACCATTGAAACCTGACCTGCCTATTTAAAACAAAACAAAAAAAACAGGAAAATATGGGGGTAATTCCTCTGTTTTGCCTGCAATCAGCAAGGGTATTTGTAAAAAATATTTTAAGCAATAATCTGCCCCCCCAAAAAGGGGTAGAAACATGTTTTTTTGTCTTTCAGAAAATCAGGAAAAGCTGATGCCAGCTGAAGAGCAACCCAATACCATGAATCTACTGTCACAATAGAAATTGTTTTGTCTTGTTGCTAGCACTGTTGTGTTTTAAAAAAAAAAAAAAAAAAAAAAAAAAAATACTGAGGACCTGCAGGTACTTAAAAATAAATTAGTTTTCTGTCCCAGCTACTGGACAGCCTGATACAAAACCAAGTACGTGCCAATGTAGATTTGGTCCAAATTGGGATGGGTAACCTTAAAGCCCGATGGAATCTTTGGCAATGGCTTAATACTACCACATGGCTTATGCATAAAACAAAATAAATTTAGAAATAGGAAACTACACAGCCATAGCTCTGGGATGCACTGAAATGCAGATACTTCCCTAGTTACTTTGGAACATGAAATGTTCTGGGTCATATTGGGAAATATTAAGGGTTTGATGCATTTGTTAAAACAAAGAAAGGGATCCTTGTTTGACACTTATCAGTGGAAATGTATTGCATCCATTCATAGTATTGTAAAACCAGACTTGTTAATGGGAGAAATTGGTGTGCAATTTTGACGACGACAGTCCCTGGAGGCAAAGGTATTGAAGGTTAGCCCACTCCCCATATTACACATGGGATCCTTCTGGCTACCCTGGACCTTGAGCCAGTGGGCTGGGGAGGGAGGGAAGCTATTGGACACTAGAGGTTGTACTGAATGGACTCCTCAAAAGTGGGTGTGCCTCACCTTGCCTGTTGCCCCTGAACCTTGTAATAAAGATACATCACTAGGATCGTGTATGTGGCATGAATTGGAATCACAAACTCAAATTGCCTCACACTACCTTCTCTTGAATAGGCTACATAGAAAGTGACACTGACGATTATAAATCTTAGTGTCAAAAGGGGGATTATGTTGGATCATATTAAAGAAGTTCTGTATTAAAATCACAAATGAGTTTGATTCCCCATAGTTTAAATTCCAGGGTATTACTAATTAAGAGGTCTCTTGGGTTTTGGTACTGTTTCTCTCCCTCTGTGTGTGAAATTTGCAAGCTGCTAATTGCATTAGTACATTCTAAGACAGAGTCTGTTCTCAACGCAATTCACAGAGAGAGAGACTCAAAGCAACAGAAACAGCACTCAGAGACTCCCCACCCTTTTGTTGTAGTCATCTCGCTTTAACAGTTGTGATTAAAATAGAGAGAGAGGATGTATGTGGAAGGATGCTTGGTGTGGATAATAACTGAATAATCGGGGAGGTGCCAGCCTAAGAATCCAGTGTCCATCGGCTGAAGAAGGCATCAAGTGGAAATAACCAGAGGACCCCCGGAGGGCAGACTGGAATCCATCCAACAGCCTCAAGAATGGGAGAACCAAAGACCAAGATAATGTCTGGCAGCAGGGAGCCGTCAGGAATGTGCCATCTGCTGATTGATTCAGCAGCAGCATGAAAAGCAATTCCCACAGACTGGCCTAGGAAGAAACTCCTATAAAAATGGCCTCTAGAAAGTGAGAACTTCGGGGTCTGATTCTGCAAACCAACTTCCAGGAGCATCAGATGAGCATCTGACAAGACCCTGCTCCCTCCTCCTGTCCAGGCCACCTGGCCAGTGGCTTGGCATGAGCAACTCTAAGGCTGGTAACTATGATAAGAACCTTGCAGAACCTGTGTGAGTGTGAATAAATGAGATTGAATGGAATATTATAGCTATAACTAACTGCTTACTATGATTCTTTCTATATTCACAATAAATGTAGTATTTTGCCTTTTCCCCTTTTTAATAAGATCCTGCTGGTTTTTATTTTATTGGTATAACACTTGCTGGCCTGTTGCACCGTTACCCAGAGAGAATACACTCAAAGCGGTTGGGTGACATCAGATACTGGCTCTACCCAGGATGTGGTCACAGAGACGGGCCCCCGATAAACAATCCAGGTAGCAGAGAGGAAGCGCTAGGGGGTGCAGAGCTGCAGGATGGTCCGGGGGGCTCAGCAAGGGGCACTCTCCTATTGCAGTCAGTGGTGGCCCCAATGCCCCAGGGTGGTGCTAGGGGGTGCTGTGCTGCAAGGAGGGGGGCTCTATAGAGGGTGCCCTCCGCTCACAGTCAGGGCTGACCTCTGCTTTGGTCCTTTCCTGTTCCCAGCTGAGACACTGAACCCTGACCTCCCCCCCCCCCCCCCCGCAGCTCTATCCCAAGGGGTCAGGACATCTCCCTGGGGTCCCTGCCGCACCCCAACGTGGTTTGGTCACTTCCTTCTCCCTGCATATGTCAGCTCCACACCGGAACCTTCCTCCGGTCCTGCCCTGAAACCATCCTCCCCGTTGCTGTGAGCTGCTAAAGAGCCACGTGCCCCCTCCCCAGAGGTGGCTTCATTGCACAACTGAGGGGTGAGCTTTGAATACACGGCCCACAAAGCATGCGGGAATGGAAATGAAATGGATCCATCGGGCCAGTCTCCAAGCCTGACTCCCTTCTGGTTAGGAAATTCTTTTACAAAGGGTGTAAAATAGCTGGTTGTGCACCCGATCCCGCAGCCGGATGCCATCGCCCGGCGCAGACGAGCTGTCACTCAGAAATGCTGCAGGTGAATCATTCCCGGCCCCTTTTCCCTCCCAGGCCGGCTGAGCACTCTGCCCTGGACGGAGATGGCCTTGGTGCTGGTCCCTGCCTTTTGCCTCCTGACCGGTGAGTAATTCACACAGACGCCACGCGCTGCCATCCGGGGACGGGTGGGGAGCATTTCCCCAGCCCTGGGAGTGCGTCTACACTGCCAGGAGGGTGCGCGGAACCAGGTTCCATCACAGGGAAGTCCCAGCCACTCGCGCCAGCGGCTCCAGTTCAAGCCTAGGGGGCGTCTGGCCTTGAACCTGACCCCGAGCGGCCGGGTCCTCGCTGCTGGTTTCACCCCTGCGGAGAACATGCCTGATTCTCATGGCAGAGTCAGCCTGGTCTAGCCCTGGGCTGAGCAGCAAGGGCCTCAGCCGCTCTCGTCCCCCGGGCTGCCGTTTTCCCTGCACCACGTCCTGCCTCCGGGCTGCTTGCTGTCCCGGCGAGTCGGGGTGTCTCCCGGGCCGGCCTGGAGGGCTCTGCTCCCTGCCCTGCCCGTCCGCCCAGCTCCGGCATGGCTGGCCTCTGCCCGCATCCGCACCCGGCTCCTGGTGCACGGGAAGAGCCTGACCCCTGCAGTCAGGGCCTCCAGAGCCTGCGGACCAGATACCCAGCGCGAGGGGCAGGGGGGAGTTGAACTGCAGGTGGATATTGGGGGCTGAATTGAGGGGAGATCGGGTGAACTGTGTGGGCAATGGGCAGCTTAACTGAGGGGAGATATGGGGGGCCTGAACTGAGAGGGGTTAATCTGAGGAAAAATGAGGGGGCTCGGTGAATGGGGGCTGAATTGAGGGGGGCTGGACTGAAGGGGGGGGCTGGGAAGCTGAGCTGAGTGGATTTGGAGGGCTGAACTGCGGGGGGGGGGGGGGTGAACTAATAGATGCAGAGTGTGGACTGAACTGAGGGTGGCTGGGCAGATGCGGAGAGGGGGTCAGCCTGGACTGATGGGAGAACTTGCGGGGACAGGAGTGATTCAGGCCTTGGGGTGATTAATTGCTGGGCAGGGGACAGGTTGATGTGGGGGGGGCACTCTCCAAACTCCCCTTCCCCAATTCACAGGGGAGCGCTGGCCGGGCTCACTGTCACCCCCAAGCCAAGAGAGGGCAGGGGGCTCAGACATCCCCACAACACAACATCCCCGATTTGTGATTTAAAGCCCCTGGTTTGGGGGCTGAGCTGATGCTGGGTTCTCCCGGCGGGATCCGTGCAGCAGCCCAGCCTGCGGGCGGGTTCCCCAACTCGCTGGGGCCGGGCACCGGTCTGATCCCCGATTCCTGTCCCCGGCAGGAGCCTACGCCCAGGAGTGGAACGTGAGACTCACACCAGGGCCCCTGGCTGGAGGGGCCGGCTCCTGCGTGACCATCCCCTGCTCGTTCACCTACCCCACGGGGTGGAACATCAGGGCCGTGAGCTGGACACGGGACAAGAGTCAAACCGTGTATCACTCGGATGAGGCTCGTGTCCACGCGGCCTTCAAGGGGCACACCCGCTATCTGGGGGAACTGCAGCACAACTGCTCCCTGCGGGTGTCGGGGCTGCGCCCCAGCGATCAGGGCACCTACCGCTTCCGGTTCCATGCAGCGGGCAATGGCAGGATGGACATCTGGACGAGTGACCTAGGACAGCGGCTCAGTGTCTCCGGTAACCAGGTTCCATCCAACACCCCCAATTCAATGCACGCACACGCACAGAGTGCATTTCTGCCTTGCTCTGAAATCCTTTTCCCAGCTCCGTACAGCCCCATTGTGTCGAGTGCCACGCAGACACAGTGAGAGGTGGTCCCCGCCCTCTTGTGCTCCCAGGTTAACACAGCCCCTTTGGGTGCACCGGGCTGGAGAACCGTGGGACTCCCTGAAACCTCTTTCCCCTTAGCAGGGGCTCTCTGTGACCCCCTTTTTGTGCTGAACCAGGGTCCCCCAATATAACCACTAGGCCAGGGGTCCTCTGGAGACCCCACTCCCTCCTCCCCCATACCAGCTTCCCCGATGTCAGGGGCTCAGTCTGCCCCCAAATTCCAGCCCCCCCCCCCCATTAGCTCCCCATGCCAGGGGCTCAGTCTGTGGGACACTGGATAGAGATGAGCTGCAGGGGTGGGGAGGCTGGAAGGCCGGTCCTCAGATCTACCATCAATTTCACTTTGGGACACTGTGCTGCAGCGAGTTGGGGGGGGGGGCCCTCTCCCTGGCAGTCAGGGCTGGCCCCGCTGCCCAAATGTGAATCAAATGGAGCAAAGGCTTGAATCTGGGCCTCCCACAGTGCCAGGGAGGCGGGAGGGCCTGCCCCACCAGCCCGTTGGCTGCTTTGGGTCTGTCTCTCTCTGGGGTTTTTTATAAAAAAAAACTGGACTCGGTTTCACCCCGTCGCAGAACAAAACCAAATACCACCCCAGCCTTGCACACGGGATCCACACGAGGCCGCCCCCTTGATCTCTAGATCTCAGCACGACCCCATTCCCTGGTGTCCTCCCCATCCTGTGCCCTGTGCAGCCCGAGATCCTTCGCTCCTCGGACCCCCAGTAGAGGGCACCGTTGAGCTGCCCGCCAGCCCTGGATTCTCACCTCCCCCAGGGGTCTGGGAATTGATTATTTTGGTGCTGCCCCGCGAGACGCCACCTCCAGGCCTGATT